>NC_069502.1:184077524-184677524 GCF_027579735.1 Bombina bombina
AGAGCAGATATTGGTTCCTCAATTGTTTTGTAACAAACTTATATTTCAGAGGCACAAAGAGGATGTTTTCCTTGACTACAGTGCTTGAATTTTAATTCTATGATTAAGGGATCCCAATTTTCTCATCCCCTTACTGGGAAAAAATTCAATATAAGAGGGTATTATACATGTAATTTGAAATATGCTATATATATGATTAAATGCCCATGTGGGTGGGGCTACATTGGCGAGACCACAAGGATAGGATAGTAGAACACAAAAGTAATATTAGATGCAAAGTAATAACATCCCCAGTTGTTAGTCATTTTTCAGAAGCAGGACATACAATTAGTCAGTTGCGTTTTCAAATTATTGACCATATTGAGAGACCTCGGAGGGGTGGGGATAGGGAACTAAGACTTAAACAAAAAGAAGCTTTCTGGATCTTTAAATTAGATACATTGACACCAAATGGTATGAACAAAGAGATTGATTGGTCAGTATTTTATTAAAATAGATCAACTATATTTTGCTTTAAATGATGTATAACAAGTTAGATAGTGTGACATGTTTGCACCTTCTGATGGGTTATGTGGATAATACATTGTATTTGATTAATACATAAGAATTGCAAAGCTGCTCCAACATATTACTTTATCTTTGTATTTTTTTTTATTTTTTATTGATATGTAATGAATAGAAATAGCCACTAGGTGGTAGCATACTCAGGTGTGCACAGGTAAATGGGTGTGTCCTTAGGGCTAATCTGTTGGCTATTTAAGGCATACAGGATGTGATGTACATATGCATGATTAAGGGGCTGACCCCCGAAACGTTGCAATTTTGTCTCTTGCAATAAAATAAATGTTATGAAATAAGGTGCTGCTATTTCCTGGACTGCTATTATTGCCCTAAGTTAAACAGCTCTTTTACCTGTAAAAAAATACAAATACCCGCCCCAACAGTAAAATCTACAACCCAACCAATCCCCAAAATAAAAAACCTAACTCTAACAAAAACCTAAGCTACCCATTGCCCTGAAAAGGGCATTTCTATGGGCATTGCCCTTAAAAGGACATTTAGCTCTTTTAAGAAGACAAGAGAGGCGCCAAACATAAAACAATATCGTCTGAACCATGGGCCAATAGCCCCCCCCCTGTGTGCAGGATATACTCACAAAGTCTGCGGCACACGTACTGTGCCTGTTGAAGCGGATCGGGACTGTTCAGAGTCGCCCGACGGACACACAAAGAAGCCGGTACACGTGACCCCTGTAACCAATAGCAGGCCAATTCACCTGTCAGGTCCGGATCAACGGTCACTCGCTGGAAATAGGTGGTTGCGGTCTCAACCAGGAGAGACACCGGTGTTAGATATGGATTGCACCAGGGCAATAAGTGACAGGTAGCAAGGTGACTCAAATAAAAAGGTTTTATTTAAGATAAAAACAATCACAGCAACGCGTTTCTCAGCAAAATTGCCGTTTCATCAGGCTGTATTACTGACTGCATGATTACACCTTTTATACCTTGCTACACCTGTCTAAAAAGGGGCGGATCTGACATGGGATCTTTGTCTGGCTAATCTTTAACTGTTTTAGCTCTTTTGCATTGCCCTGAAAAGGGCATTTAACTCTTTTAAGAATAGCCCAAACCGTAAACAGAAAAAAACCCACCCAAAAAACCTTAAAAAATCCTGTAACACTAACCCCCGAAGATCCATTTACAGTTACTGAAGTCCTGCTTGAAGGATCTTCATCCCGGCAGCTCCATCTTCATCCAGGCGGCAGGTGGCTCCATCTTCATCCAGGTGGCATCTTCTATCTTCATCCCGGCGGCATCTTCTATCTTCATCCCGGTGGCATGGAGCGGGTCCATCCTGAAGACATCTGGCGTGGAGCATCCTCTTCATACAGTCACCGCCGTACACTGAATCTTCAAAGCAAGGTACGAAATTCAAAATGGCGTCCCTTGCATTCCTATTGGCTAATTTGATTTTGGAAATTCAAATCAGCCAATAGGATGAGAGCTACTGAAATCCTATTGGCTGTTCAAATCATCCAATAGGATGAGAGCTACTGAAATTCTATTGGCTGTTTTGACAGGTAAGTATGACAGGTTTTATTTCACAGGTAAGTATGTATTTAGTTTTAAACAGGTATTATTTAGTTAATAATTGTAACTTTAATTTAGCTCTATTTTATTTATGTTAAAGTTAGGGGGTGTTAGGGTTAGGTTTTCAGGTTAGGTTTAGGGGTTAATAGTTTAATTTAAGTTGTTGCGATGTGGGGGGCTGGCGGTTTAGGGGTTAATAGGTTTATTTAGTGGTAGTGATGTGGGAGGCCAGAGGTTTAGGGGTTAATAACTTTATTTAGTGGCAGGGATGTCGGGGAGCGGCGGAATAGTGATTAATATCTTTATTATAGTGTGGGTGATGTTGGGGTGCAGGGGAATAGGGGTTAATAACTTTAGTATAGTGGCGGCGATATTGGGAGTGGCAGATTAGGGGTTAATGGCTTTATTTTGGTGGCGGCGATATCGGGAGTGGCAGATTAGGGGTTAATAACATTAAGTAGGTGTCAGCAATGTCGGGGGCAGCAGATTAGGGGTATGGGGTTTATGTTAGGGTGTTAGGTTTAAACATAACTTTTTTCCCATAGACATCAATGGGGCTGCGTTACGGAGCTTTTCATTCCATGATCGCAGGTGTTAGTTTTTTTCTGGCCCGCTCTCTACCCATTGATGTCTATGGGGAAATTGTGCACGAGCACGTCAAAACAGCGCTTGAATTTTGTGCGGTATGGAGCTCAACGCAACCATATCGCACGCACAAGCCTGCTGTTTCAAAACTTGTAATGGCTGCGCTATAGGGGGTGAAATAACGCAACTTTTGTTGCTTTCGTTAAATTCCCTATAACATGCATAACTTGTAATCTACCTGTTTGATTGCTATACATAATATTTAAATATCTGCTTAACACTTGCCAGCTTTCACTAGCATTGAGTTCTAGGCTTGTGCATTCATTTGGTTAAACAAAAACATTGATATTCATTTATTTTTCTTGAAACAAATATCCAAACTTATGCACTACTTTAAAAAAAATAAACAGATTTTAACAGGAGAGTCACGCTAATCCCGAGTCTTCTTCAGGGCCGTGCTAAAAGGAGGCTTAGTGCAGCGAATCCCAGAGCCTGAGTTTAAGGAGAAGGTCCTTTAGCGAGAGGTAAGTATAAGGCTACAGGGGAACATTTTTACCTGTAGCAAAGGAACATTTACATTAGTTTAACGGAAATTAATGTAAATGTTCCCTGAATATTCAGTATTCTGAAAAAAATAGTTTTCTGAATATCTGTCTGTTGCACTATTCATTATTCATTTAGTTTAAATGCAACTTTTTTAAACAGGGTGTAATTAGCTGCTAACAAAGTTAAAGGGACACTAAACCCAAATTTTGTCTTTCATTATTCAGATAGATTATGCAATTTTATGCAACTTTCTAATTTACTCCTATTATCAATTTTTCTTCGTTCTCTTGCTATCTTATATTTAAAAAGCAGGAATGTGATGCATAGGAGCCGGCCCATTTTTGTTTGAGAACCTGGGTTATGCTTGCTTATTGGTGGGTAAATGTAAGCCTCCAATAAGCAAGTGCTACCCATGGTGCTGAACCTAAAATGGGCTGGCTGCTAAGATTTATATTCCTGCTTTTAAAATAAAGATAGCAAGAGAACAAAGAAAAATTGATAATAGAAGTAAATTAGAAAGTTGAAAAATTTGGGTTCAGTGTCCCTTTAAGTAGATAAAAGCCGGGTCCACTCTGCAGAGATATGGCAGGATCTGGAGGAAAGGCATACAGATAGAAAACTGTGTTATGTATGCTGGTTATTTCTGGAATGTGCAACAGCAGACAACTAGTGATGTCGCGAACCTAAAATTTTCGATTCGCGAACGGCAGACTCGAACTTACGGTATTGTTCGCGAACCCGCGAATCGCCATTGAATTCAATAGGCAGGCGAACTTTAAAACCTACAAGGACTCTTTCTGGCCACAATAGTGATGGAAAAGTTGTTTCAAGGGTACTAACACCTGGACTGTGGCATGCTGGAGGGGGATCCCTGGTAAAACTCCCATGGAAAATTACATAGTTTATGAAGAGTCTGCTTTTAACCCATAATGGGCCTAAATCAACTAACATTCCCAAATTGACAATTTTTGCAATACTGTTAAAGAATTATGATTGCTGGCAATAATTGGCTAGGTGGGCCTGGCACACAGCAGGCTGCAAGGCAGGAGGAAAGTGCAATTCAATGGCACCAGCAAAATGAGGATTCACAACAACTATTACCAAAAATTTAAATTTTTAATTATTAAGAATACTGTGACAACAAATATGATTGGTGTAAATATTTTTCAAGTAGGCCTGGCACACAGGCTTGGAAGGCAGTAGAAAAGTGCAATTCTATGGCACGAGCAAACTGAGGATTAAGATCATCAACAATCAAGAATTTTTTAATTTTAATTAGTAACTATACTGTGACAAAAATTATGATTGGTGTAAATAGTAGGCAAGACGGCCTGGCACAAAAGGCTGGCAGGCAGGAGGTAAATAGGTAAATGCAATTCAAGGACACTAGGAGACTGAATACTGACAGTCAAAACAGTGATGATTGACAATTTTTGCAATACTGTTAAAAGAAATATGATTGCTGTCAATAATTGGCTAGGTGGGCCTGGCACACAGCAGGCTGCAAGGCAGGAGGAAAGTGCAATTCAATGGCACCAGCAAACTGAGGATTCACAACAACTATTACCAAAAATTAAAATTTTTAATTATTAAGAATACTGTGACAACAAATATGATTGGTGTAAATATTTTTCAAGTAGGCCTGGCACACAGGCTTGGAAGGCAGTAGAAAAGTGCAATTCTATGGCACGAGCAAACTGAGGATTAAGATCATCAACAATCAAGAATTTTTAAATTTGAATTAGTAACTATACTGTGACAACAATTATGATTGGTGTAAATAGTTGGCAAGACGGCCTGGCACAAAAGGCTGGCAGGCAGGAGGTAGATGCAATTCAAGGACACTAGGAGACTGATTACTGACAGTAAAAACAGTGATGATTGACAATTTTTGCAATACTGTTAAAAGAAATATGATTGCTGGCAATAATTGGCTAGGTGGGCCTGGCACACAGCAGGCTGCAAGGCAGGAGGAAAGTGAAATTCAATGGCACCAGCAAACTGAGGATTCACAACAAATATTACCAAAAATTTTAATTTTTAATTATTAAGAATACTGTGACAACAAATATGATTGGTGTAAATATTTTTCAAGTAGGCCTGGCAAACAGGCTTGGAAGGCAGTAGAAAGTGCAATTCTAAGGCACGAGCAAACTGAGGATTAAGATCAACAATCAAGAATTTTTTAATTTTAATTAGTAACTATACTGTGACAATTATGATTGGTGTAAATAGTTGGCAAGACGGCCTGGCACAAAAGGCTGGCAGGCAGGAGGTAAATGCAATTCAAGGACACTAGGAGACTGAATACCGACAGTCAAAACAGTGATGATTGACAATTTTTGCAATAGTGTTAAAAGAAATATGATTGCTGTCAATAATTGGCTAGGTGGGCCTGGCACACAGCAGGCTGCAAGGCAGGAGGAAAGTGCAATTCAATGGCACCAGAAAACTGAAGATTCACAACAACTATTACCAAAAAATTTAATTTTTAATTATTAAGAATACTGTGACAACAAATATGATTGGTGTAAATATTTTTCAAGTAGGCCTGGCACACAGGCTTGGAAGGCAGTAGAAAAGTGCAATGCTAGGGCACGAGCAAACTGAGGATTAAGATCATCAACAATCAAGAATTTTTTAATTTTAATTAGTAACTATACTGTGACAACAATTATGATTGGTGTAAATAGTTGGCAAGACGGCCTGGCACAAAAGGCTGGCAGGCAGGAGGTAAATGCAATTCAAGGACACTAGGAGACTGAATACTGACAGTCAAAACAGTGATGATTGACAATTTTTGCAATACTGTTAAAAGAAATATGATTGCTGTCAATAATTGGCTAGGTGGGCCTGGCACACAGCAGGCTGCAAGGCAGGAGGAAAGTGAAATTCAATTGCACCAGCAAACTGAGGATTCACAACAACTATTACCAAAAATTTAAATGTTTAATTATTAAGAATACTGTGACAACAAATATGATTGGTGTAAATATTTTTCAAGTAGGCCTGGCACACAGGCTTGGAAGGCAGTAGAAAAGTGCAATTCTAGGGCACGAGCAAACTGAGGATTAAGATCAACAATCAAGAATGTTTTAATTTTAATTAGTAACTATACTGTGACAACAATTATGATTGGTGTAAATAGTTGGCAAGACGGCCTGGCACAAAAGGCTGGCAGGCAGGAGGTAAATGCAATTCAAGGACACTAGGAGACTGAATACTGACAGTCAAAACAGTGATGATTGACAATTTTTGCAATACTGTTAAAAGAAATATGATTGCTGGCAATAATTGGCTAGGTGGGCCTGGCACACAGCAGGCTGCAAGGCAGGAGGAAAGTGCAATTCAATGGCACCAGCAAACTGAGGATTCACAACAACTATTACCAAAAATTTTAATTTTTAATTATTAAGAATACTGTGACAACAAATATGATTGATGTAAATATTTTTCAAGTAGGCCTGGCACACAGGCTTGGAAGGCAGTAGAAAAGTGCAATTCTATGGCACGAGCAAACTGAGGATTAAGATCAACAATCAAATTTTTTTTAATTTAATTAGTAACTATACTGTCTGTGACAACAATTATGATTGGTGTAAATAGTTGGCTAGACGGCCTGGCACAAAAGGCTGGCAGGCAGGAGGTAAATGCAATTAAATGGCACTAGGAGACTGAATATTTGCAGTCCAAAAAAATTATGATTTTTATTTTTTTATATACTGTTACAAGAATTATGATTGGGGCCACTAATTGGCTAGTTGAGCCTGGCACACAGGCTGGCAGATATGAGTCGTGGATGGTAGGTAGGGCAGCAATTTAACACAGTATGCTGTGTAAGTGACAAAAACACAGGCCTGATAGAAAATTAAGTTAGATTACACTAGCAAAATATTTTAAAATTTTAGATTTTAATATTAAAATTATGTTAACAAGTGCAATGCACATATGAGTGGTCACACTGGCTGGCTGCTACGTAGGGCAGCAATTAACAACAGCATGCTGTGTAAGTCAGATAGACAGTTAGACACAGGCCTGATAGAAAATAAAATTAGATTACACTAGCATAATGATTTAAAGACTTTTTTTTGGGAATTTAAAGAAAAAGGTTAAGCACATACATATGAGTCGTGGCTGATAGCCTTGGAAGGGCAGCTATTAAAAACAGTAGGCTCTGTAAGTCAGATACACACACGCCTGATAGAAAATACTATTAGATTACACTAGAAAAATGATTTAAATTATTTTTTTTTGGGGGGGGGATTAAAAAAAGGTTAAACACATATGAGTCGTGGCTCATAGACTAGGGAGGGCAGCAAGTAAACACAGTGGGCTCTGTATGTCAGCAAAACACACAGGCCTGATAGAAAATTATATTAGATTACACTATCAAACAAATTTAAACTTTTTTTTTTTATATTTAAATTAAGGTGAAGAAGATATGAGTGCTGGGTGGCTGCCTGGCACAGACCAATTAACCAAAAGACTGAAAAAAAATGAGGTATATTAATGCTGAGTGAGCCTGACACTTTAAAATAATGTTATAAACGGATATTAACACTGGTGGCTGGCACAGAGCAATGAACCAGAGTATATGCTGTGTGACACAGGCCTGATAGAAAATGGAAAAAAATTACACTAGCAAAATAATTAAATTTTTTGGTTAGTTAAATTTAAATTAATGTTGTTATTGAGATATCAGTGGTGGCAGTAATCACAGCATATGCTGTGAGCCTTAAACACACAGCCTGAAAGCCAGGCAAATGCTATTAAAAAAAAAACGGAAAAAAAAAAACGGCATGAAATATAGCCCTAAAAAGGGCTTTTTGGGGTGCTGTGCTTGCAGCAGAGATGAGTGGAGTCCTTCTGGAATGTAGTGGACACTAAAAACACTAGCCTAGCTATGTTTTTCCTATTAATGTCGGGAGCAAAAACACAGCACGTCCTCTCATTAAGAAAGCAAGGTCGTTATGAGTCTAAAATGGCGGATTCCGAGTAGCTGGGAGGGTCTGTGAGGGAGTGTCTGATGTTGATTGGCTCTAATGTGTCAGACGGCTGTGACATAAAGGGTCAAAGTTTCCTCAATGATGACACATAGGGGCGGATCGAACATCGCCATGTGTTCACCCACAAACGCGAACACGAACAAGCTATGTTCGCTGTGAACCGTTCGCGGGCGAACAGTTCGGGACATCACTACAGACAACGGCTAGAGAAACTAGATGGTACTTGGATAGTGAAGACAAGTGAGATGTTTTGCAGCAGTTGAAAGCAGAATAAACTTGGGAATTCTTGGATTCTGAAGATTGGAGACAGCTGAGATGTGCTGCATCAGATGGCATCAGCATGAACTGTGATTCTGAAGACTAGAGATGTGTTGCAGAAGAAAGTCATTCACACAAATACAGGATGCAGAGTTGACAAAACAGACACACACATGAACTGGTAAAGCCAGAAGTCAAAGAATAAACTATTAGACAGGTAGCAATTACAAAAGCATTTCCTTTAGGAAGATGTCAAATAATATAACAGTAGCAGAGTGACATCACTAGAGTTGGTGGAGTATTGTCAATACAATAGCCTAGAGTGTTTGCCCAGGCTAGGAGACAAACACAGGAAATGACTGTTTCAGTATTGTGTAGAGACAGAAAAAGCTCTGAGCACCGAGACGGTAAGAAGACATTTTGGAATGTTACAGTGTTCCAGAGTTCTAGCTTTTTTGTTGTTGTTGTTTTTCAGTAACATCACTGAACACATTATGTACCTCCATATAACTGTCATTGAGAGTCCTGCCTGTAGTGTACATTGTCTGAATATGTATAGCTACAATAAATCATAGATACATAAGTGTTGTCTTAAATTGCAGTTTATGCAGCCATTCCCTCACATGAAGAGTGATCCTTCATAAGTAAATCATATATGAAGGATTCTGGCAAATGGAGGCCTAGACTACTGTTCTACTATGTTAAGCTTATATTCACAGTAACTTATGACTTGAATGAAAGGCTAGTAAACTTTCACCTCTTATTAAGTAGTATAACACAAACTGTTAGATCCTGTGGTAGAAAACTGCTTATGATTTGGTCTATTTTGAGACTTTATAGCTTGAATTACTGTAAGAGCTTCCTGCATGGATATTAAGCTGCTACATTTTGGAACTAGTGTACTGTGCCTGGAAAGTTGAGTTTTTTAATAATATTTTTATTTAATTATTGAGGTACCAACATTTGCTACAAAAATGGTTATCAGCAAACAAATGGAATAAAGTACACATCTGCAGATAAATAAGCATGTTCACTTTATATTCTTATAAACTACTTAATTGAAAGCTTCCAAAAAATAGCTGTTCTCATAGATACCAGAGGAAGACAAAAAGGTAAGGTGTTAGACTATATTTGACATAAAAATACTTTAAAAATGTCAGATGACAACTGTTATACAGAACATTTCTAGGAATAAACCAATGGCATGTACTGTATGTAGAGCAGAACTAATTTGATAAATGATGCTGATAGGTGATTGACCTAAAAATAAACAAGATGAGCTTATAAACTATATTATAAGAAAAAATGTATTTCTAATATAATCAGAAATACACAAGACAAAGTAATAACCTGTAGTATAAGCTTTTAGAAGCAGGTAAACAAAACTCACTTTAAAATAAATAAAGAAGATGAAGTCTAAATGAGGTACTAAACTATAGTATAAGCAAAAATATGGATTTTTATTATAATCATACGTAACAGACATTTATAAGGCAGTAGAATCTTAACCATGTATGAACCAACTAATAATTGATACCAGCGTGCGCCACATAGTGTGATACAGTTTCTTGAAAATACAATAGATGGTATCAACAACTAGGGGGCGCTAATGTTATAAATTGTAAGTATAACAAATGGTATTCAGTGTTTAGAGAGAAAAAAAAACAATAAAAATGTAGCAATACAAATTAATTTTGATACAAATTACATACAATACTGGGAACTCAAATGTCCATAGCACAACCAGGATACTCAGTCCAATGTCACAAGCTTGCAAATGGAAACATCCGTTTATTTATGTGACACACAATCTAAGGCTGCACTTCTGTTTCTTTTGGAACCAAATCTAGCTGTAAAATAAATACACAAGAAGGCGCCTTACGTGCACCTTATTCGCAGCATATTCGTATACAATGTCATGTATTTATCAAGCCGTCATCCGCAAATACTCTGGAATTCCGCAGCATATTTGTGGCGAGCCTAATTCGCCTTAGTTATCAAACCCTACAAACCGTCAAAAGTAGAAATTTATGACGTAACATATGATCCATCGGACTCAGTCCGACACAGATCGATGCTTACATCATTACAGATGTTCCGAAGGCAAGTTCGGCACAATCTGACTACTTTTGGAAGTTATCAAATACCTACCAGGTACGCTCGGCACTATTCCGGCCCAGCGTACCTGGTTTTCAATCCGCCGCCCTGGAGGCAGTGGATGCCATAGGAATAAATGGGAGTCGGAAAGCAGCGAAAGCTTATGTTCGCTGCTGCCCGATATACCATTGATTCCTATGGGAACGTTCACACCTAACACAATAACATGTACCCCGAGTCTAAACACCCCTAATCTGCCACCCCCTACACCCCCGCGACCTACATTATACTTATTAACCCCTAAACCGCCACTCCCGGAGCCCGCCGCAACTAAATAAAGTGTTTAACCCCTAAACTGCCGCTCCCGAATCCCACCACCACCTACATTATACTTATTAACCCCTAATCTGGCCCCCCCACACGCTGCCGCCACCTACATTATACTTATTAACCCCTAATCTGCCCCCACACCACCCCACCTACATTATACTTATTAACCCCTAATCTGCCCTCCCAAACCGCCGCCACCTACATTATATTTATTAACCCCTAATCTGACCCCCTACACCGCCACCACTATATTAAATTTATCAACCCCTAAACCTAAGTCTAACCCTAACCCTAACACCCCCTAACTTAAATATAATTAAAAAAAATCTAAATAAATATTCTGAATCCTAGCATTAAATAAATTATTCCTATTTAAAACTAAATACTTACCTATACAATAAACCCTAAGATAGCTACAATATAACTAATAGTTACATTGTATCTATCTTAGGGTTTATTTTTATTTTACAGGCAACTTTGTATTTATTTTAACTAGATAGAATAGTTATTAAATAGTTATTAACTATTTAATAACTACCTTGTTAAAATAAATACAAATATACCTGTTAAATAACACCTAACCTAAGTTACAATTACACCTAACACTACCACTATAATTAAATGAATTCCCTAAATTAAGTACAATTAAATAAAATTAAATAAAATTATCTAAAGTACAAAAAAAAACCCAAACACTAAATTACAGAACATAATAAAATAATTACAAGATTTTTAAACAAATTACACCTAATCTAATCCCCCAAACAAAATAAAAAGCCCCCCAAAATAAAAAAGCCCTACCCTACACTAAATTACAAATAGCCCTTAAAAGGGCCTTTTGCAGGGCATTGCCCCAAAGTAATCAGCTCTTTTACCTGTAAAAAAAAATTACAACCCCCCCAACATTAAAACGCACCACCCACCCAACCAACCATACTCTAAAACCCACCCAATACCCCTTAAAAAAACCTAACACTAACCCCTTGAAGATCACCCTACCTTGAGACGTCTTCACCCAACCGGGCCGAAGTCCTCAACGAAGCCGGGCGAAGTGGTCCTCCAGACGGGCAGAAGTCTTCATCCAAGCTGGGCAGAAGAGGTCCTCAGACGGGCAGAAGTCTTCATCCAGGTGGCATCTTCTATCTTCATCCATCTGGCGCGGAGCGGGTCCATCTTCAAGACATCCGACGCGGAGCATCCTCTTCATCCGGAGTCTTCTTCAACAATGACGGGTTCTTTAAGTGACGTCATCCAAGATGGCGTCCCTTCAATTCAGATTGGCTGATAGAATTCTATAAGCTAATCGGAATTAAGGTAGGAAAAATCCTATTGGTTGATGCAATCAGCCAATAGGATTGGACTTCAATCCTATTGGCTGATCGAATCAGCCAATAGGATTGAGCTCTCATTCTATTGGCTGATTGGATCAGCCAATAGGATTGACGTTCAATCCTATTCGCTGATTGCATCAACCAATAGGATTTTTCCTACCTTAATTCCGATTGGCTGATAGAATTCTATCAGCCAATTGGAATTGAAGGGACGCCATCTTGGATGACATCACTTAAAGGACCCGTCATTGTTGAAGAAGACTCCGGATGAAGAGGATGCTCCACGTCGGATGTCTTGAAGATGGACCCGCTCCGCACCGGATGGATGAAGATAGAAGATTTCACCTGGATGAAGACTTCTGCCCATCTGGAGGACCTCTTCTGCTCGGCTTTGATGAAAACTTCTGCCCGTCTGGAGGACCACTTCGTCCGGCTTCGTTGAGGACTTTCGCCCGGATGGGTGAAGACGTCTCAAGGTAGGGTGATCTTCAAGGGGTTAGTGTTAGGTTTTTTTAAGGGGGGATTGGGTGGGTTTAAGAGTAGGGTTGGTTGGGTGGATGGTGGGTTTTAATGTTGGGGGGGTTGTAATTTTTTTTTACAGGTAAAAGAGCTGATTACTTTGGGGCAATGCCCCACAAAAGGCCCTTTTAAGGGCTATTTGTAATTTAGTGTAGGGTAGGGCTTTTTTATTTTGGGGGGCTTTTTTATTTTGTTAGGGGGATTAGATTAGGTGTAATTAATTTAAAAATCTTGTAATTATTTTATTATTTTCTGTAATTTAGTGTTTTGTTTTTTTGTATTTTAGACAATTTTATTTCATTTTATTTAATTGTAGTTAATTTAGGGAATTAATTTAATTATATTTTAGTGTTAGGTGTAATTGTAATTTAGGTTAGGTTTTATTTTACAGGTATATTTGTATTTATTTTAACTAGGTAGTTATTAAATAGTTAATAACTATTTAATAACTATTCTATCTAGTTAAAATAAATACAAAGTTGCCTGTAAAATAAAAATAAACCCTAAGATAGCTACATTGTAACTATTAGTTATATTGTAGCTAGCTTAGGGTTTATTTTATAGGTAAGTATTTAGTTTTAAATAGGAATAATTTATTTAATGCTAGGAATATTTATTTAGATTTATTTAAATTATATTTAAGTTAGGGGGTGTTAGGGTTAGGTTTAGACTTAGGTTTAGGGGTTAATACATTTAATATAGTTGCGGCGGTGTAGGGGGGGTAGATTACGGATTAATAAATTTAATATAGTGGCGGCGGTGTAGGTGGGGCAGATTAGGGGTTAATAAGTATAATGTAGGTGGCAGTGGGTTCTGGGAGCGGCGGTTTTGGGGTTATACAATTTATTTAGTTGCGGTGGGCTCCGGGAGCTGCGGTTTAGCGGTTAAACAATTTATTTAGTTGCGGTGGGCTCTGGGATCGGCGATTTAGGGGGTAAACAGTATTGTATAGTGTGGGTGTTTAGTGACAGGGTACCAAGAAAGCTGTAAAAAAAGCCGAAGAGCAGCGAGATCGATGACTGTTAGTTAACAACAGTCCGCTGCTTATCACACGGTACTTGGTGCATGGCTTTTTGACAGCTTTTTTGGAAACTATGGAGAACGTATTCAGGTCTGCGGCAGCGATGTTAGGCGATCTTAGGCGAGCGTATTGGTGCCGTCGAATGCAAAAAAGTTGACGCTTTGATAAATAGATGCCAATATAAGAAAATGAAACACAGGGTACTCACATACTTCTGCAGCACTCAAATGTGCTTGGTAGAGATGTGCTGAAGATTGCAGTGTACCAGCTCTCTGATGCTGGGTCTCTCGAACTGGCAGTGGTCCGTTTCCAAATAGACCAAATTGCCAGGTCCCATTGATCTCCTTAAAGTGATGGTAAATCATTTTTGAAATGCTAGGATTTACCAGTGCACCAATTAAAGGGGATTTTTAGTCATGAAGTATAAAATACTTCATTTGTCTGCAGCATATGCTGCTCTGAGCACCTTGGGCCACCCACAGAAGAGTGCTATTTTTCAGTAAGGTGATCTTAGGCTAGTGTGCTAGCTATCCAGCAATGCCAGCTGGACCGCATAGCTATTGGTTAAGAGATGAAATGTCACCTCATTGAAAAAAATGCATTTTCTTCCTTGGGCGGCCTTAGACGCTCAGCGCGGCGAACGCTGCAGACAAATAAAGGAACTTTCAACATGAAGTATTTTTTACTTCATGACTGTAAGTCCCCTTTAATTGTTTCACTGGTAAATCCTAGAATTTCAAAAACTCTAGGATTTACCATCACTTTAAGTATAAAGTGCTGTGAAACAGTGTACACCACTAGATATCCCAAATTAGGGATAATAAAACAACTTTATTTGATAAAAATCAAGTAAAATGCAAATGTACACTAATAAAAGGTTAAACCTAATAATGCAACATGTTTCTCAGTCGTAACCATTTCTTCAGGCATGGAATTTGACTATCACAGCAACCTTACAACTACACAATAATTATTAATATTATTTCATGCCTGAAGAAATAGTTACGGCCGAGAAACATGACGCATTAGTAGGTTTATTCTTTTATCAGTGTACATTCGCATTTTACTTGCTTTTTATAGAATAAAGATGTTTTATTTTCCCTAATTTGGGACATCTAGAGGTGTACACTGTTTCACAGCACTTTTATCACTGAAACTTGGCAATATGGTCTATTTGGACCAGGCAGTTCGAGAGACCCTATATTAGTGAACTGTTACACTGTGATCTTCAGCACGTTTATACCAAACTCATTTGAGTGCTGCCGGAGTATGTGAGTTCCCTGTGTTTTATTTTCACATATTATATATGAATCTGCAGATGTGCACCAGAGGCACCTTCTGGTGTGGTTATTTTACAATATCTTAAAAATAGTAGAAACGAAAGATCCAAAAATGGTTACTTACAATGTGAATGAGGATCAAGAACTCGCCTCCATGGAGAGAAATCACACAAAATGTTTGGGATTTTTTTAGACTTTAAAGTCACAGTAAAGTCCAAATTAAAGGGACAGTAAACCTTAAAAATAATGTTATATAATTCTGCACATAGTGCAGAATTATATAACATTATTTAGGTGCTATAGCCATAAACGCATTTTTTACCGTTTAATTTGCTAAAATACGGCGCTTTTACAGACCCGCTCTCTGCTGAGCGGGTCTGTTATTTTTAGTCAGCGCATCGGGCCAGCTGTATAGTCACAGCCCGGCCCGACCGCGCCATAGCACTAAGTGCAGCTCGCTCCTGTAACATTATTTTTAAGGTTTACTGTCCCTTTAAGCATTCATGATTCAAATAGAGTATGCAATTTTAAACAACTTTCCAGTTTACTTTTATTATCAGATTTGTTTGTTATCTTGTTTTCCTTTTTTGAAGCATAAACCTAGGTAGGCTAACAGGGGCTTAGGAGCGTGCACGCTTCATTAGCAGTCTATGACAGCAGTGTTTGCAAGTTGCAACGTTGTGTAACACTAAAATAAACAATGTTGAAAACACTATTGCCAGATGACTATAGACATGTGTGCGCTCCTGAGTTCACCCAGGATTAACCTTTAACAAAGGATACTAAGAGAACTATGCAAAATTTATGATAGAAGTACATTGGAAAGTTGTTTAAAATTCCATACTCTATCCAGTCAATTTAAGTTTCAGTTTGACTTTACTGTGCCTTTAATACAGAAATCTCTCATTCACATACAGAAGTCTGCACAGTGAACGGTTCTAAAATTCTTTGAGGGACATTGCTGTACTGATGAGACTTTTGGGATCATCTCACATGAGCAGAGAGCTTTAGATCATCTAAATGAGAGTTGCACAAAAGGTTTTTAGTGCACAAATAGCAAGCTTGCAGTCTCAGTGTCCGGCTAAATGTTCACCCCTGCAAATCTGCTGACTCCTCTCATGGTGAGCACAACTCAGAATTAAAATCAGCTGTAATTGACTCAAGTGTAGTCGTGAGTTATACAATAATGTTTTTAATGTATTTCTCAGCCTTTCCAGATGTTTCATCAGGTTGCTTTTTAAGCGTTCGGAGGCAAAGAGTGCACATTTTTTTTTCTACTTGAGGGCCAAAAGGGTGGAGTTTTACATGCCACAATCCTTGAAAATTACCAGCTGCCACTGAATTATATTAATAATTACTAATGGCAAAAAAATAATTTTGCATTATGATTTTCATACACAGTGCTTTTTTAGTCAAATAGGTCAGAAAAGCATAGCTATAGTACATAAGATTTTCTTGCATAATGAACTACTGAGTACAATGGCAGGAGCCTATAAGCAGACTATTTAGGCAATGTCAACAATTGCCTAATAATGTCTTTCCTCATAGAGACTTCTTCCTATATGTAACAAAACATTTATAATACACTACCAGTAATAGTTCTAGGGTGCTGCTAGGTGCTGCTGGGGAATGTTTAGCACCCCGGTCATTATTGCAGCACCCACCCAATTCGCAATCTAAAATGCATTTATCTGCAACTCAGTGAATGCATTCATTTGCAACTCAGACACTTTTTAACATACATTTTGCCTTAGCCAGGTCAAGAATACAGACACATTGGAGGAAAGGGGAAATAAAAAAAAAAAAGAAAGAAATGATGACCCCGCCCCACCAATACAACCCAAGAACTTTGATTTATAGCTTTGGAACAACCTTTGTTAGTTCTAAAGTCTAGAACCACTCCTGTAGAGTATTCATTCATTCATAATAATGATGAGGTTTAACAAAGACAAAATGATCATCAATGGTCCTCTTTGATCCCAGTTTTATACTACACCGCTGCACCTTAACTTTTCCACCATTTTTTAGGTAGCGGATTAAAATCATCCCGATCTAATCCGATCGGGATGATTGACAGCCCCTGCTAGTCGTGGATTGGCCGCCAGTGAGCAGGGGCAGCATTGCTCAAGCATCTTACCAGAAATACTTATGCAATGTTAAATGCTGACAGCGAGGTCGAATGGACATTATTCGCTATAGTGAATTATGTTCGCTCAACTTTTAATAAATCTACCCCCTAGTGTGATGGGGAAATAGTGGTGCTGCTAACAGTGATAGAAAAGTTAGGAACCGGAGTAGAGTTAGAGGGGGTATTAGAAGGAGCTCAGTCTTGGACATGTTATTCTTTAGGTGGTGAGATGCCATCCAGGAAGAAATGCCAGATAAGCAGTCACTAACATAAGAAAGGATGGAAGGAGAGAGAGCAAGTGTGAAGAGGAAGATCTAAATATCATCAGCATAGAGGCAATATTTGAACCCATAACTGTTGATAAGTTTACCCAGCAAAGAAGTATAAATAAAGAAGAGTAGAGGACAGAGCCTTGAAGTACTCCAACAGAGGAATTGAATAGGAGAAGTCACCAGAAAATGAGACAGAAAAGGACCTTTTAAAAAGATGAGTGGATCCAAGAGAGGGCAGTGATGTAGGGGTCTATTTATCAAGCTCAGAATTGAGCTTGATGCCCTGTGTTTCTGGCGAGCCTTCAGTTCACAAGAACTGCTGGTGCAATGATAAATGCGAACAGAGTATGCTGTCATCATGTATCGATGTGCGGCAGACATGGTTCGCTATAGCGGATCATGTCCATCCACACAATGATAAATAGATGCCACAGAGACCAAGAGTGCTGAGAATCTGTAGGAGGAGGGGATGGTCAATGGTGTCAAAGGAAGCAGAGAGGTTAAGTAAGATAAGTATAGAGTAGTGGCCATTGTTTTTATGTAAAAAAGATCATTAGTAAGCTTGGTGAGGGCAGTCTCAGTTGAGTGTTGGGGGTGGAAGCCAGATTGCAGGAGGTCAAGCAAGAAGGATAGGAAGCGGGTTAGACGGTTAAAAACTAGTTTTTCCAGGAGCTTTGAAGCTAGGGCAAGCAGTAATATGGGGCAATAATTTGCAGGAGAATTTGGGTCAAGGGATGTTATTTTGAGGATGGGGTGACTTTTGTATGTTTTAAAGAAGATCTGAATGAACTGAGGGTGGAAGACAGAGAAGGTATTAGATATAAAGGGATATAGTCAAGCGGGCAGCTAGTGAGGCATGAGGAAGAAAATAAGGAACCCACTTCATTCTCAGTGGCTGGGGGGAAGATTCAGAAAGAGGCAAAGTGGGTGACCGGGGGTGGAGATGGAAGATTGCAGGCTTATTTTGGGATGTTGCTTCAGATGGTATGCATTTTGTTTAAAAAGTAGTCTGCCAGGACTTGAGCACTAAAGGCAGATTAAGGGGGTGGTGCAGGTGGGTAGAGAAGAAAGTTGAAATTAGAGAAGAGTCTTTTAGGGTTTGAGGAGTGAGTAGATATAAGAGAAGAGAAGTATGTTTGCTTGGCTAAGTGAAGGGCATAGGTGTAAGAATGCAGAATGAACTTATAATGTACTAAATCAGGTTCAGAGCAAGATTTCCTACAGGCACGCTCAGCAGTGCCAGAGCATTTTTGCAGGTAGGCTTGCGGAGAGTGCAAGGGCTGTAAGTGACAATGTGGGTTTTTGCATAGTTGTGGAGGAGTGAGAGTGTCTAGTGCAGGGAAAGAATATTGTTATAGTGGGATGTAGCAAGGCCAGGGCAGGATATTGTGGAAGTGTGGGGGAATAGATGTTGAATAAGGTTTGAAAATTGTAAAGGATCCACAGCCTGTAGATGTATACAGGTGCAGGGGCAATGGGGAGAAGAAGAATGATTTAAAATGATCAAACTTTTAATTAAATTCACCTTTAATGAATAAAAAAGCCCAAACTATAACATTAATGCATATAATTGGTCAAGTTGCTTAAAGCCTTTAACATCCAACTTGAACAACACATTCGGCTAGATTACGAGTTGTGCGTTAGGGTAAAAAAGCAGCGTTAACAGGTCCTAATGCTGCTTTTTTAAGCCCGCTGGGATTACGAGTCTTGAAGGTTTATTGTCACCGCACACTTTTTTGGCCTTACCGCAAAACGGTAATTCTATGTGACTTCCATAGCGCTGATATTACGAGTATGTCCTGGGAGGCCAAAAAGTGTGTGGTACACCCTCTACCTCCAAGATCCCTAACGCATTTAAAAGTCAGTAGTCAAGAGTTTTATGGTACAACGCCGTAACATAAAACTCATAACTAAAGTGCTAAAAAGTACACTAACACCCATAAACTACCTATTAACCCCTAAACCGAGGCCCTCCTGAATTGCAAACACTAAAATACAATTTTTAACCCCTAATCTGCCGCTCCGGACATCGCCACAACTATAATAAACATATAAACCCCTAAACCGCCGCACTCCCACATCACAAACACTATTTAAATATTATTAACCTCTAATCTGCTGTCCCTAACATCGCCGCCACCTACCTACATTTATTAACCCCTAATCTGCCACCCCCAATGTCGCCGCCACTATACTAAATGTATTAACCCCTATACCTAAGTCTAACCCTAACCCTAACACCCCCTAACTTAAATATAATTACAATAAATCTTAATAAAAATTAATATTATTACCTAAATAATTCCTATTTAAAACTAAATACTTACCTATAAAATAAACCCTAAGACATCCGACGTGGAGCATCCTCTTCAAACAACGGCTTCTTACTGAATGACGGTTCCTTTAAGTGACGTCATCCAAGATGGCGCCCCTTAGATTCCGATTGGCTGATAGAATTCTCTCAGCCAATCGGAATTAAGGTAGAAAAAATCCTATTGGCTGATGCAATCAGCCAATTTAATGGAAGTTCAATCCTATTGGCTGATCCAATCAGCCAATAGGATTGAGCTTGCATTCTATTGGCTGTTCTGAGCAGATTAGGGGTTAATAAATATAATGTAGGTGTCGGCGATGTTGGGGGCAGCAGAATTCTATCAGCCAATCGGAATCTAAGGGATTCAGTAAGAAGACTCCAGATGAAGAGGATGCTCCACGTCGGATGTCTTGAAGATGGACCCGCTCCACGTCGGATGGATGAAGATAGAAGATGCCGTCTGGATGAAGACGTCTGGCCGTCTGGAGGACCACTTTGCCCGGCTTGGATGAAGACTTCTCCTGGCTTCATTGAGGACTTTGGCCTGGCTTTGATGAAGACTTCTGCCACTTCCTTGAGGATGTATGTCCAGTTTTCAGAACTGTAAGTCGATCTTCAGGGGGTTAGTGTTAGGTTTTTTAAAAGGTGTATTGGGTGGGTTTTATTTTTAGGTTATAGTTTGGGCCTGCACTAGAGCTAACTGCCCTTTTAAGGGCAATGCCCATCCAAATGCCCTTTTCAGGGCAATGGGGAGCTTAGAATTTTTTTAGATAGTATTTTATTTGGGGGGTTGGTTGTGTGGGTGGTGGGTTTTACTGTTGGGGGCGTTGTTTGTATTTTTTTTACAGGTAAAAGAGCTGATTTCTTTGGGGCAATGCCCCGCAAAAGGCCCTTTTAAGGGCTATTGATAGTTTAATATTAGGCTAGGGGTTTTTTTATTTTGGGGGGCTTCTTTTTATTTTGATAGGGCTATTAGATTAGGTGTAATTAGTTTAAATATCTTGTCATTTGTTTATTAATTTCTGTAATTTAGTGGTTTTTTTTGTACTTTAGCTAATTTAATTTAATTTATTTAATTGTTTTTAATTTAGTTAATTTATTTAATTATAGGGTTAGGTTAGGTTTGATTGTAACTTAGGTTAGGTTTTATTTTACAGGTACTTTTGTATTTATTTTAGCTAGGTAGTTAGTAAATAGTTAATACCTATTTAATAACTATTGTACCTAGTTAAAATAAATACAAACTTGCCTATAAAAAAAAATAAACCCTAAGCTAGCTACAATGTAACTATTAGTTATATTGTAGCTAGCTTAGGGTTTATTTTATAGGTAAGTATTTAGTTTTAAATAGGAATTATTTAGGTAATAATATTAATTTTTATTAAGATTTATTGTAATTATATTTGTTAGGGGGTGTTAGGGTTAGACTTAGGTTTAGGGGTTAATACATTTAGTATAGTGGCGGCGACGTTGGGGTGGCAGATTAAGGGTTAATAAATGTAGGTAGGTGGCGGCGATGTTAGGGATGGCAGACTAGGGGTTAATAATATTTAACTAATATTTGCGATGCGGGAGTGCGGCGGTTTAGGGGTTAATATGTTTATTATAGTGGCAGCGATGTTGGGGGCGGCAGATTAGGGGTTAATAAGTGTAGGTAGGTTGTGGCGACATTAGGGCAGCAGATTAGGGCTTAATAAATATAATGTAGGTGTCGGCGATGTTGGGGGCAGCAGATTAGGAGTTCATAAGTATAATGTAGGTGGCGGCGGTGTCCAGAGTGGCAGATTAGGGGTTAATAAGAATAATGTAGTTGTCAGCGATGTCGGGGGCGGCAGATTAGGGGTTAATAAGTGTAAGATTAGGGGTGTTAGGTGTAAACATAAAATTTATTTTCCCATAGGAATCAATGGGGCTGCGTTACTGAGTTTTACGCTGCTTTTTTGCACGTCTTAGACTTTTTTTTCAGCCGGCTCTCCCCATTGATTCCTATGGGGAAATTGTGCATGAGCACGTACGACCAGCTCATCGCTGACTTAAGCAGCGCTGGTATTGGAGTGCGGTAAGGAGCACAATTTTGCTCAACGCTCACTTCTTGCCTTTTAACGCCGGGTTTGTAAAAACCCATAATACTAGCGCTGTAGGTAAGTGAGCGGTGAGACAAAACTGCTCGTTAGCACCGCACAGCTCATAACGAAAAACTCGTAATCTAGCCGATTGCTTTTATGATATATTCAGGCACTAATATCTAAAAAAAAAATTCTCAAATATTTCATCTTATAGGCTTACAGGCTTAGATTACAATTAGAGCATAGAAATATTAGAACTATTGTGTTTTGAAAATGCTTGAGATCAATCAATTTTTTTTGGATATTGTTCAAAAGCTATGATGATTGTGCTCTAAGCCTTGGGTGTGCTAAGCAGTTGGTCTGCATGTAGTGGAGTTCATCATGCAGTTCTGTGCTATACTATTATTAATAACAGTTTACTTTAGGCCTTAAAAAGCACTAAACATACAACAGTATTTTTTAATTATTCTTGTGCACAACTCCTCACTCACCACTTGTAAAAGTAGCCCATAATCTAGTTGGGCATACAAATCAATCTCAGAATTGTTAGAAAGGAAATTTAAATACAATCTTCTACCAAAAGTTTCAAACCTCACTGTACAGAACAAGGTTTGTCTTTGCCAAATAATGTTTCTATAACTGTAAGCAGATGGTAACCCAATATTTTAGATACTGTAAACTGTGATTATTCAAAACACAAATAAAAAAAAACTGTGCAAATGATCTTTGTCACCAACAAACATAGTGGAACGGCAAATGGTTAAATCCCCATCATAATGATATGCAGATAGAAATCTCATATAAAAAGATGGAATAAAAAGAAATATTTTAAAAAAGGGTCTGCTAATCACCATTTCTAGATGTTGTGGTTGGGATTTCCATTATCTCTTTTTTCTACCAATCGTAAAAAGGCCTATTTTAAGATTATTACCTGCCAAATTTTTAACTATTTGTTAAACAAAAGCCAATGCAGGATTTTACCATTTTACACCTACATATTATCAAAAACGTAAAGCCATAGCCAGGAAGGGCTGAGTGAAAAGTCTAACAAGTGAAAATGTTAGAAGTTAGCTATTGTTATTGTTATTGAGTTCTTGTAGGTATCTACCTCTGTAGAATGCTGACTTGCATATAAAGATGAGCTTGTGAATGAACTTGAGGAAAGAAAAGAGGAGAAGAGAACTTAAAGCCAGAAATAAAAATAATCCTTCCTAGACTGTGATTGTAAGTGCTATATTTGTGAGTTAATATTAATTCTATATCTGAAACTGAAGTTTTTCTAATGTTTACTATAATTAATATTTATTCTTTACTGCAGTATCAATTTAATATAATTTTTGTTCTGACTGGTTTTCTTCTCATTAAATTTATCTCCTGGTAAAGGTAATCTTTTATTGTAAATTTCTTTTTTTTTTCTTTTGTTTCTTTTTTGCTAATAATGTGCTTCAAACACATTTTCAGTTATAAATTATAGAACAGCCCAATCAACAATTTTCATAGCGGCATTTAATCCATGTACTTTGTCTACCCCAGTTTCAAAATGGGGACCTAACATGCTGTAACAAACAGCAAACTGTTTTCCTAACATGGCCTGTGTCTTCACCAACATCATATGGAATACTGTTGTCCCAGAATATAACAAGCTGGAATCAATAGTTCAGAGGCCCAAATTACCACAAACCCTTACTGGGACACTTCAAGTTAAACACAGTAACCAAGGAGAGGTTAGGGGTAGGAGAGCAATGAGATCAAACAAAATAGCTGGACTCATCTGGTAGTTTTCTTTCTTGATCAGTCCAGCTCTCAGTACATCAGCACAATAACCAGAGCTTTTTCCCTCTGATAGCAACTTACTGCATACTTATTCTCAACCATGGTATCTAAGGAGCTATGTTATATGTAGAAGTGTTCTTATACTCTCTTAACCTTCTGCACTCCACTAGGCAATTTCTCTCTCATAAATTCCCTTAAGAACTCTCATTTTATGGTTAAACTCTATATTACTTAAGGAGAGTACAGGTTTAGAAACTTTCAAATTAACATATATTTGTCTGCATCCATGATGTTCTTAACGGAAAAAGAAAAAGGCAGTTTTTTATGAAAAATATTTCTTGAGTCAGTATTGCCCCTCTTTTTCTAACCATTAAAGTAAAACATAAATAAATAAAACACAACTACACAAGTCAATTTAACTTTAATGAATCATTGCTTTAGAATAAAGATTTATTGTTGTCATTAACAAATTTAAATGTATATTTCAAACTATCGCCTAGATTTAGAGTTTTGTCGGTAAAAACCCGCGTAGCTAACGCTGCTTTTTTTCCCAGCGCAACCTTTAAACAACGCTGGTATTTAGAGTTGTCTGAATGGCTGTGTTAGGCTCAGAAAAGGGAGTGTTGAGCATAATTTAACGCTACTTCAACCCTCAATACCAGCGTTGCTTACGGTAGCGGTAAGCTGGCAAAACGTGCTCGTGCACGATATCCCCATAGGAAACAATGGGGCAGTTTGGGCTGAAAAAAACCTAAAACCTGCAAAAAAGCAGTGTTCAGCTCCTAACGCAGCCCCATTGTTTCCTATGGGGAAACACTCTCTAAGTTTGCACCTAACACCCTAACATGAACCCCGAGTCTAAACACCCCTAACCTTACACTTATTAACCCCTAATCTGCTGCACCCGCTATCTCTGACACCTGCATTATATTATTAACCCCTAATCTGCCGCTCCGGACACCGCAGCAACCTACATTATCCCTATGAACCCCTAATCTGCTGCCCCTAACATCGCCGACACCTATATTATATTACCCCCTAATCTGCCCCCCCTAACGTCGCCACTACCTAACTACACTTATTAACCCCTAATCTGCCGACCGGATTGCATCAGTCAATCAGATTTTTCCTACCTTAATTCCGATTGGCTGATAGAATCCTATCAGCCAATCGGAATTGAAGGGACGCCATCTTGGATGACGTCCCTTAAAGGAACCTTCATTCGTCGGGAAGTCGTTGGTTGAAGAGGATGGCTCCGCGTCGGCTCCTTTGAAGATGGTTCCACTCCATTCCGGATGGATGAAGATTGAAGTCGCCGCCTGGATGAAGACTTCTACCGGATGGAGGACCTCTTCTTGACCCGCTTGGATGAAGACTTCTACCGGATAAAGGACCTCCTCTGCGCACCTTGGATGAAGTATTCGGCTCGGCTGGGTGAAGACGACTCAAGGTAGGATGATCTTCAGGGGGTTAGCGATAGGTTTTTTTAAGGGGGGTTTGGGTGGGTTAGAGTAGAGGTATGTGGGTGGTGGGTTGTAATGTTGGGGGGGTATTGTATTTTTATTTTCATATAAAAGAGATGATTACTTTGGGGCAATGCCCCTCAAAAAGCCCTTTTAAGGGCTGGTAAAAGAGCTGATTACTTGTAATTTAGAATAGGGTAGGGCATTTTTTTATTTTGGGGGGATTTTTTATTTTATTAGGGGGCTTAGATTAGGTGTAATTAGTTTAAACTCAGTGAAAGTGAAATCAGCTCTCAACATACTTCCAATCTCCCACCCCCTCAAAAGCTCACAATCACCCAAAACCCAAATATCCAAAAATGCAGCTCTTTTGCCCCTGTTAATGAGGATGAAGTTTCTGCCCTTATACTGTCCTCCCAACTCACTACCTGTCCCCTCGACCCCATCCCCTCACAGCTACTCCCTCCCCTCTCTTCTATCCTCACCCCCATACTCACACACATTTTCAACCTCTCCCTCAGCAATGGTATATTTCCCTCATCTCTAAAACATGCACTGGTCACACCTATCCTCAAAAAACCTTCCCTTGATCCAATCTCCCCTTCCAATTACCGCCCTATTTCCCTACTCCCTCTTGCCTCAAAGCTCCTCGAAAAGCTAGTTTACGCACGTCTATCCCATTTCCTTAAACTAAACTCTCTTCTTGACCCACTGCAATCTGGATTTCGTTCCCATCACTCTACAGAGACAGCAATTATCAAGGTTACCAATGACCTACTTACAGCAAAATCCAAAGGCCACTTCTCTCTGCTTATCCTCCTTGACCTGTCTGCAGCCTTTGACACTGTTGACCACCCTCTTCTGCTCCAAACCCTCCAATCCTTCGGCATCTGTGACACAGCTCTCTCTTGGTTCTCTTCCTATCTGACTAACCGTACATTTAGTGTAGCCTTCTCCTGAGCATCCTCTGCCCCGTTACCACTTTCTGTTGGGGTACCTCAAAGCTCTGTCCTTGGTCGCCTTCTCTTTTCAATCTACACTACAATCGTCACTAGGTTCCTTAATATAGTCCCATGGGTTTCAATACCATTTGTATGCCGATGACACCCAAATCTACCTCTCTGCACCAGACCTACCTCCTTCTTTACTAACCCGTGTCACTAACTGTCTTTCTCACATCTCATCTTGGATGTCCTCTCACTACCTTAAGCTAAATCTCTCCAAAACTGAACTCCTTATTTTTCCCCCTTCTTCCAATGTCTCCACCCCCAAAATTTCTATAACTGTTGATAATTCCATCATTACCCCAACCCCGCACGCCCGATGTCTTGGGGTCACACTTGACTCAGATCTTTCTTTCACTCCTCACATTCAGTCCTTGGCTAAAGACTGCCGCTTCCACCTTAAACACATTGCTAAAATTAGACATTTCCTTACACAAGATACAACCAAGATTTTAATCCACTCTCTCATCCTTTCCCGCCTCGACTACTGCAATTCCGTCCTCTCTGGTCTACCTAGCTGCTGCATAGCTCCTTTACAATCCATTATGAATGCCTCTGCCAGGTTCATCTTCCTTACTCGTCGCTCTTCATCTGCTGCACCTCTCTGCCAATCCCTTCACTGGCTTCCTCTTGCCTCTAGGATTAAACATAAAATACTCACCCTGACATATAAAGCTCTCAACTGCACCGCTCCCCCCTACATCTTAGAACTTGTCTCTAGATACTCTCCCTCCCGTCCCCTTCGATCAGCTCAGGATCTCCTCCTCTCCTCCTCTCTTGTCACGTTTACAGGACTTCTCCAGACTGGCCCCCATCTTGTGGAATTCCCTGCCTCACTCCATAAGACTCTCCCCTAGTTTTAACAGCTTCAAGCACTCCCTAAAAACTCTACTATTCAGGGATGCATACAACCAACACTAACCTTTCCTAACGCCATTGCTTTCCCCTTGAACCCCTTAGATTGTAAGCCTATGAGCCCAGCTATTTACAGATCGCTTCATAAGAGCCGACTACAACAGTGAAACTCTCGGCAGGGCCCTCTCCCCACTTGACCCCTACAAAAGCTATCCTGCACACCGACTATGTTTACAGCGCTGCAGAATCTGTTGGCGCTCTACAAATACCTGATAAAAATAATAGTAATAAACTTCTTGTAATTATTTTTTATTTTTTGTAATTTAGTGTTTTTTTTGTATTATAGAATAGTTTATTTAATTGTATTTTAGTTTAGCTAATTGTAGTTAATTTATTTATTTAATTAATTTAATGATAGTGTAGTGTTAGGTGTATTTGTATCTTAGGTTAGGTTTTATTTTACAGGTAATTTTGTACTTATTTTAACTAAATAGCTATTAAATAGTTATCAACTATTTAATAGCTGTTGTACCTAGTTAAAATAAATACAAAGTTGCCTGTAAAATAAATATAAATCCTAAGATAGCTACAATGTAATTATTAGTTATATTGTAGCTATATTAGGGTTTATTTTATAGGTAAGTATTTAGTTTTAAATAGGAATAATTTATTTAATTTTAGGAATATTATTTAGTTTAATTAAAATTATATTTAACTTAGGGGTGTGTTAGGGTTAGAGTTAGGTTTAGGGGTTAATAACTTTATTATAGTAGCGGCGACGTTGCGGGCGGGAGATTAGGGGTTAATAATTGTAGGTAGGTGGCAGCAATGTTAGGGAGGGCAGATTAGGGGTTAATAAAATTTATTATAGTGTTTGCGAGGTGGGAGTGCGGCGGTTTAGGGGTTAATACATTTATTAGAGTGGCGGCGAAGTCCGGTCGGCAGATTAGGGGTTAACAAGTGTAGTTAGGTAGTAGCGACGTTGGGGGGGCAGATTAGGGTTTAATAAATATAATGTAGGTGTCGGCGATGTTAGGGGCAGCAGATTAGGGGTTCATAGGGATAATGTAGGTGGTGGCAGTGTCCGGTCGGCAGATTAGGGGTTAAAATTTTTTATTATAGGGTTGGCGATGTGGGGGGGGGGGGCTCGGTTTAGGGGTACATAGTTAGTTTATGGGTGTTAGTGTACTTTGTAGCACAGTAGTTAAGAGCTTTATATTCCCGCGTTAGCCCATAAAGCTCTTAACTACTGACTTTTTTTGTCGGTAGGAGTCTTGTCGGTAGAGGGTCTACCACTCACTTGGTCCAAGACTCCAAATACAAGCGTTAGGCAGATCCCATAGAAAAGATAGGATACGCAATTGACGTAAGGGGATCTGCAGTAGCCTGGAATCGCAGTAAGGAAGTGAGCGGTAGACCCTTTCCTGTCTGACTCTAAATACCAGCGGGCGGTAAAAAGCAGCTTTAGGACCCCTTAACGCTGCTTTTGATGGCTAACGCAGAACTCTAAATCTAGCCGTATATTTGTTCATGTGAAGTTCATCTGAAACAAGGCTCAATAATCCCACGAGCCAGAGCGCTCATGGTGCCTTAAAGAATTGGCATGGTGCATGGATTTAGTGAGCTCTAGGCTACAATGTTGCTGCATGTCTGATGATAGAGGAAGCATTCTTTTATAGTGAAGCAGATAATTTTGTCTAGATACAGCAGTGTATTTGCATTGGAAGCTGTTGCTGCTCAAGTATATTGCCAGGTCCACAGGTTAAATATCAACATGGGGAATAGTGCTGCGCAGGATTAACTGGAAACAGTGGTCATCAGTGGTCATCCATATGAGATTTAGACACCCCATGTTGTTTTAGTGAATATTGTGCAAGCTTTTTATAAGTTTTTTATGTTTATAAGTGTTTTGTAATGGTTCAGTAACCTTGTGGTAAAAAGCCTAAAAGCCTATTTGTGGAGGAATCTGAAACACTGTAAGTTGCAGAAAAACTGGTTGAACTATATAGAAGCTGGATTTCCTCCAGAATGTATAAGCAGAAATCCATGTTTCACAAAAAAAACTGGCTTACTTGGCTTGTGGTTACTTTGTAACAAACTTTCCCTGTGTGTAGAAAAAACAGAGTAGGACTGCCATGGCAAACTATTAAACATCTTAAGGATCCTGAACACTTCTGGCTTAACAAAATATTTCTAAGAAACTGTTTGATTGCCTACATTCTTCAGCAAATGTGTTGTTTCAACAAACCTTATTAACCTTTAGCAGTCTGCATAATGTATGGGCACCATGTACTCAGCATTGAAGTGACCTTTCGTGTGTATTTTCACATCAAAATACATGCGCAGATTAAAAACCATATGTACCAAGCCGCAATCAAATTTATATTCCCCTTTTTTTTATCTGCAATCATACTTTTCCGCAACTACTCGATCCGAACCCTTTATTAACATACTAAACCATCGACCGTCATAAAATCCGCTATTAACGGAAATTATCAATGTCACAACCAATCCGTTCGCTCAAACTTTAATGTTAAAGGGACAGTCAAGTCCAAAAAAAACTTACATGATTCAAGTAGGGCATGTAATTTTAAACAACTTTCCAATTTACTTTTATAATCAATTTTGATTTGTTTTCTTGGTATTATTTGTTAAAAGCTAAACCTAGTAGGTTCCTATGCTAATTTCTTAGACCTTGAAGGCTGCATCTAATCTAAATGCATTTTGACAGTTTTTCACCACTAGAGGGTGTTAGTTCATGTGTTTCATATACAGTATCTCACAAAAGTGAGTACACCCTCACATTGTTGTACATATTTTATTATATCTTTTCATGTGACAACACTGAAGAAATGACACTTTGCTACAATGTAAAGTAGTGAGTGTACAGCCTGTATAAAAGTGTGAATTTGCTGTCCCCTCAAAATAACTCAACACACAGCCATTAATGTCTAAACCGTTGGCAACAAAAGTGAGTAGACCCTTAAGTGGAAATGTCCAAATTGGGCCCAATTAGCCATTTCCCTCCCCGGTGTCATGTGACTCATTAGTGTTATAAGGTGTGAGGTGTGTATGAGGAGCAGGTGTGTTAAATTTGGTGTTATTACTCTCACACTATCTCATACTGGTTACTGGAACTTCAACATGGCACCTCATGGCAAAGAACTCTCTGAGGATCTAAAAAAAAAAGAATTGTTGCTCTACATAAAGATAGCCTAGGCTATAAGAAGATTGCCAAGACCATGAAACTGAACTGCAGCATGGTTGGCAAGACCATACAGTGGTTTCACAGGACAGGTTTCACTCAGAACAGGCCTCGCCATGGTCGGCCAAAGAAGTTGAGTGCACGTGCTCAGCGTCATATCCAGAGGTTGTCTTTGGGAAATAGACGTATAAGTGCTGCCAGCATTACTGCAGAGGTTGAAGGGGTGAGGGGTCAGCCTGTCATTGTTCAGACCATATGCCACACACTGCATCAAATTGGTCTGCATGGCTGTCATCCCAGAAGGAAGCCTCTTCTAAAGATGATGCACAAGAAAGCCCGCAAACAGTTTGCTGAAGACAAGCAGACTAAGGACATGGATTACTGGAACCATGTCCTGTGGTCCAATGAGATCAAGATAAACTTATTTGGTTCAGATGGTGTCAAACGTGTGTTGTGGCAACCAGGTGAGAAGTACAAAGACAAGTGTGTCTTGCCTACAGTCAAGCATGGTGGTGGGAGTGTCATGGTTTTGGCCTGCATGAGTGCTGCTGGCACTAGGGAGCTACAGCTCATTGAGGGAACCATGAATGCCAACATGTACTGTGACATACTAAAGCAGAGCATGATCCGCTCCCTTCAGAAACTGGGCCGCAGGGCAGTATTCCAACATGATAACGACCCCAAACACACCTCCAAGAGGACAGCTGCCTTGCTAAAGAAGCTGAGGGTAAAGGTGATGGACTGGCCAAGCATGTCTCCAGACCTAAACCCTATTGAGCATCTGTAGGGCATCTTCAAATTGAAGGTGGGGGAGCACAAGGTCTCTAACATCCACCAGCTCTGTGATGTCGTCATGGAGGAGTGGAAGAGGACTCCAGTGGCAACCTGTGAAGCTCTGGTGAACTCCATGCCCAAGAGGGTTATGGCAGAGCTGGAAAATAATAGCAGCCACACAAAATATTGACATTTTGGGCCCAATATGGACATTTCCACTTAGGGGTGTACTCGCTTTTTGTTGCCAACAGTTTAGACATTAATGGCTGTGTGTTGCGTTATTTTGAGGGGACAGCAAATTTACACTGTTATACATGCTGTACACTCACTACTTTACATTGTAGCAAAGTTTAATTTCTTCTGTGTTTTCACATGAAAAGATATAATAAAATGTTTACAAAAATGTGAAGGGTGTACTCACTTTTGTGAGATACTGTAGATAACATTGAGCTCATGCACACAAATTTACCGAGGAGTGAGCACTTATTAGCTAAAATGCATTCAGTCAAAAGAACTGAAATATGGGTGAAGTCTGCATAGGCTTAGATACAAGGTAATTACAGAAGTAAAACGTGTATTTTTATGGTTATGCAAAACTTTGGAATGGGTAATTAAGGGATTGTCTATCTTTTAAAACAACAAAAATTCTGGTGTTGACTGTCCCTTTAACTTCTTATAATTTGCTTTGCAACCATTTAGGTAACCAACACGATAGAAAACTATAGGGGGTATCAGACTGACACCATGTTGAGTAGTCAAAATAAGCGGATAGACAAATCAGAATCCATTATTTGTTTGCCAGCAGTGAATGAAGATGTAGACTCTTTTACATTTATCTTTCAATTTATTCAATTACAAGGAAGAAGGGCTATGCAGGCACCTGTTGAAAATAATGAGAGTTCCAAGAGTTTTCCTCCCTTGTATGGGTTTTGAATCCCTTTCTGATTGTGAGGTTATCCAGAGATTCCGTTTGGACAGAGAAGCTATAATGGACCTTTACAATGAAATAGCAGAATACCTTGATCCAATGATGGCGCGTTCACAAGACATACCTTGACTTTTAAAACTGTTGGCAGCATTATAATTTTTTGCCATGGGTTCTTTCCAGGCTGTGTCTAACCTCATAATTGGAATAAGCCAGTCTGCATTTTCTAGGCACCTGACAAAAGTTATCAATGCATTGATGGAGGTCTTTCCACGGTATGTGTGCCTTCCATCGACTCCTGAAGAGTGGCAATCTGTGAAGTTCAACTTTTCTAGAATGTCCGGAATGCCCAATGTACTTGGGGCCATCGATTGCACACACATTGCAGAAAAATCGGCACGTGAACGTGAAGAAGTTTACTGTAATAGAAAACAGTACCATTCTCTCAACGTTCAGATGGTGTGTGACCATAACATGAAAAAAATCAGTGTCCGTTCCAACTTCCCTGGGTCCTGCCATGATTCCTATATTTTGCATCAGTCTGGGATATATAGGAAGTTTGAGGATGTAGGATGGCTTCTAAGTAATTATTAATAATAATGTTAATATCGTCAATAAATAAAAATCGATTCAGATAGAAAATGCAATTATATAAAACTGTACAATTTAATTCTGTTTTCAAATATTGTTTGTTCTTTAAATATCATTTAATGCAGATTAAAAATAGGTAGACTCTACAGCAGTCCAGAGTGTGCACATGTCATTCCTACTCAATGGCATCAAGTATTTGCTTAATTTATTCTATCTTTATGTCGCAAAAAAGGTGCGGCCACAGAGTATCAATATACGTGCATACTCCAGAGTTTTCATAAAGCTATCTATTTTTGTTTTACAATCAAAGATAACAAGATAACCTATTTAAATTTATAAAAGATGGGGGCGGAGCAAGCAAGGCTCCTGAGCGGTCGCATCCTCACACAGCTCCGGCTGTATTTCAAATACATATAACTTTTTAGACCGCTCAGTGTCACCCAGCTTTAACATTAAAGAACATTAAAGAGACTTAATATCAGAATCTTTAACTCTTGGCACTGAGAGCGTGATGTGGTCTATCATTGCTGCAACGGCACCGTTTTTCTCTTGTGGCGCACTTCGGAGAGCACTACTAATCGGCCATCTTTGAATATATGAGATGTAACTACAGGCCTGAATCTTCCCTTTAACGATAGGAAGGCTACCCATGAGGCATATTCTACAATAAGAATATTGGAGTACAGCACATCTACAAGTCTTATCAGAAAATGGCTACCCAACGCTCATCTGCGCTCTCTGTTACTCTTGCGGCGCTTGACAATTGGGAGGTTGAGCTAGAACAACTTTTTGACGAACAGAGCTGGGAACTAGAGCAGTTGCTCTGTGGACTCCTAAGGGCTATGGGAGAACCGCTCAGAGTATCACCGCATCTGCTCAATCCTCCGGTGACACATGCTGTTCAGGAGTCATGGGAAGGCGCAGTAATAAACAACAAGGTCGGTGGTAGTGGAGGGGAAATTACCTCTGCTCCTTCCCTTTTATCAATGGACTTAATCAGCAAGGAGGAAGCCCCTAACGCTGCCCACCAGGGATCTTTGCTGCACTGGCTGAGGTTTGTCAGCTTTCCCCACATCATCACAGTAGGAACTGTATTAAAAGGGGGATCGGTAAGCTCGGAGGAGACAACAGAGACTTTTGAGGTCAATGTGAACTTACAACAGCTCATTAAAATACTCCGACTGAAAACCGGAGTTGGATAGATTTCTAGATGAGGACCCTGGCGATATGAAGTTTTAAGTTCATAACAGTACTGTGGACTTAATGTTTAAAACAAGGTTTATCTTTAGTGTTTAATTTTCCCATTTTAGTAGCCTATTGTTCTAAACTGATAGTGTGGGTTGCATCACGTTACTTTATTTATATATCTCATCCCACTTAAAACAATCATCTTATAGCTATATTAGTACTGCTCATTGTTCATGTCCGCCCTGCACCTTACAATGTTTATGAAAGTTTAATTTACATACTGCTCTATATCCTATACAGTTATATAGTTTTAGTTGTCTTGCATAGTTTAACTGTTTTCAAGTGGTTGTGGTTGCTTGGTATAGATCAGTAGATAATCTACCCTTTTTAAGCTCCATAGAGCTGTTCCGTATCGCAGAACCTAGACTTAAATTAAAATTCTTTCTTGAAAGATGCAATTACCATCTCCTACCAGCAGAGGGGAGTCAAGGCATGGTTATACTCTGTTCATAGCACAACTCTGCACGTTTGGCATAACTCACTGTCACTTTGGTCTTCTCTGGGCTTCCCAGTCCCACTTATATCGAGTGGCCCTCTGCAGACACACTATCTATCACAACTTATGTGGGACACAACTAGGAGGAAAGTTCCTGCTTATCTACGAGTTTGGTATGTTCCTTTGTTTTGTATACATGTTTGAAAGGCAAGGATCACTCATCTAGGCTATAAATATATACCTAGCCTTGCGATCTGGGGTGGGATAAAAGACTCCTACTAGTTCATCACACCATGACAGTATATTTTTGTTGTCATCCTGCATTAGTATTATAAGATAAATTTGTTAGTATTTTACTATAATATACTGTTTTCATGTTTGTTTAACATGCATACTGTTCATGCAATATTCTATTTAATGTGAGCTATAGCAGAATCATTTTGGGCTGTGATCCCTTGCAGATTTACCCTTACCTATATAATAGTATTGACTGGATGCTTTAAAAAAAAAAAAAAAAGAGGAAACCTTTCCAGTCCAGCATGTGATTCTGTCTGATAACATCCTATAATTACCCGTCTGCCACTTTTTTATATATACGTGTTAACTATACATTATTGATGCTTTACTAGGCCCACACCAACAATGGACACAGATGATTCTAAAAATATTTGTTCTAGTATCACTAGATATCTACTCCTATGATTATTTTGTCTAACTTCAGAGAGATTATATTATTCTAGTTTATACTTAAAGAAGTCAAGACAGAATAGGTTTATTGTCATTACAGTGTAATTATTCTTCGCTAATCGCCAATTCTGGGAAACATGGTCTCATCTTCTGGTTTAAGTCCTGGGGTTTAGCTTACTAAAGTAATGAGGTACTGTGTGTGGCACGCCAATTTCTTCATCTAACTCAATGTTGTGGGTACATAACTTTTTTTAATTTGGCACCCTCCATGGGGTATGGGGCCCGTGCCCGGATGGAGGGAGTTAAATTTGCATAAAGGTGGACAGTAACCTGCTTGAAACATAGACGTATATACAAGTGCTCTTATTATCATTACTATAAGACAAGGTACCTTATTGCTACAGAGACTAATGTAGCAGCCTGGCCTGTTTTAAGATTGTTTGCACTTCTATGGTGCCCCTTCCCTAACCTACTTATGATAATCTTTTATAGTTCAGTGTGTTTTATTTTAGAATGGCCCCATGCTAACTTCCATAGCCCATGTTTGCCTATGCATATAATTATCTTATTTAAGCCACCTGTATCTCTTGTTTCAAAATAGAAAATAAGCATTGGCTGTCGTGGAGATAAACACCAAAGTTCTCAGCCCTGTTAAACTAGCTCTATATTTTTTCCCCTCCAAGCGTATGTCACACTGATAAGTCCAATCTCAAGTAAGTCTTACTCTACCCTAGCTGCAAGATTGGTCCATGCTTTTTCTTATCCCTACAATTCACCACGACTAATCTATACCCTCCCCCCCCCCATGTAATGAGTCCTTCAACCTATTTACTCCCTTAGTAAGTACTCTAAATACCAAGCTACTGACTTCACCTACTTTATCTAGATCAGCAGGACTGATCAATAATACTAGCTGGATGAGCCTATAATCTCTACACACACCCTGACTTCTTTACAGTTTCATTTGCTCTCCTCCCCAGCTTAGTGACATTACACAATCGGTGCTTTATACCTTGAAAGTCTTCTTTGACATATATTCTACTCATAGTATCTACTTTACCACCTCCCCCCCCCCCCCGATACTATACTGCTCTATAATATGTCTCCTAGCTTTAGGAGAATTAAAAAAGCGGTTTCTCTTGTCTATACCGCACCTCCCTCCACCCCCTTGATATCCCATTCTATTCCAAAGTGCATCATAATACGGAACCCACCTATTTTGATCAGACTAATGGATCTATCTGACTTAATATGGTTCCTGCCTAATATTACTAAGGGGGTTTGGATTACAGTACCTTTTTTCCCTTACCTACTTTAGTAATTTATATAACTTATGAGTAGTCCTGTGGATTCATTAGTACTCCTAGCTAATACCCCTCATGTTCTATATTGTAAGAATCTTCAGGACCTCAGGAACAAAATTGCTATTAAACTTAAAAAATAGAGGTTTATCATTGAGATCCAAAAGGGGTCTCCTTGGTCACAATTTCCTTCTTTCGCTTCATTACTTCCTGTTACTTTTGTTGGCCCAAGAGTAATCCATTGTGTCATATAGAAGGTTCCTGAAAGCTTAGCATCTTACCTGTTTAATGTTTGCAAACTATGTAAATTATTGGCTATACGTCTCTTGCATGTTTATTTTATTATTCCTGTACAATTGTAGCCTTATCTCATGTGACATAAGAATGTGTTTGTATGATCTATGTATGTCTTTAACTAAACCTCAATAAAAAATTATTTAAAAAAAAAAATAATTTTTTTTTTATAAAAGATCATTTTTTAATTTATTTTTTTAAAATGCATGCTCAATCTGTATTAAATAAGTGTACTTTTAATTGCATTGTCCCTTTAATTATGTATCAAAACTAGATAGTAAGATCAAATATTTTAAAATTAAGCATTTTTCAATTATATTATAAATATAAATGTTAATTTATTTTCTTTTTTTTTTTCTTTTTAAACAGGGGATGCTGGTTATTTTAGTAGAGAATGATTATTTACACCCTACAATAATCCTCGAAGAAGATGCAAGGTTAAATTCAATGAGGCACATAGATCCACCAGAGGAATCATTATGAGAGCTTTTGGACCGCTAAAAATAGCCAAATAATTCTTGTCTGCTGTATACTGCATCACGTTGCAATTCTCAGAGGATGTGAAATTGAAGATGATGCTAATGACATATCAATTGAGGACTTTCCAGAGGTGATCTGCAATGATACACCAACCAGACTGGCCATAACTGCAAATAATTTTGTTGCTGAAAATTATTTTAATGAATGAATAAAAATAGTCCATGAAGATCTATTTTAGTTTTTTATTTAAATTGCTACGAATTGATATAAACATTTTCAAAAAACAGTTCCGTTCACATGTTGTAGATTTATATATATTGTAATCATTCAATTTCTTTTTGTTGAGAAGATAAAGGATAGAGGGCGCCACATGGTGCAGATCAAATGTGATAAGAGCAAAACAGCAATAGAACAGAGGAATCCTACTCACAAGTTGTTGCGCACATCAAAGTGCAGAAATCGCAGTCCGGAACCACACATCGTCCGGTAGACCACAATGGGTAGGTTGGTTGCACTGATGGATGTCCTCGTCTCGCCAGGGAGAGTCCAGGGATACCCAAGATAGTGAAAAGGATATGGATCAGCAGGCCAAAGATCCAACCGGCAGTCTATGAAGGTGCTTGAGAGGAGCCAAATGGATATGTCAAGCCAAAGCCCAAAAGGGAAGAAATGTAATAGGCAGCAAACAGAGAATTTAAAAGAATGTAAAAATGTAATAATAGTAAAAACAACAGCAACGCGTTTCTCAGTGTAACACACTGTTTCATCAGGCTATCAGGAGTTAGGATTTCTATTTGTTTAAAAAGTATTTTTGTCATATATATATTTTCTTATGTAGTACTTGAGTACTCACAGTACCCACGGTATATACCCTCTTAGTTGTACTGTACTTAGGATTTTTCTTGTGTCACATTTGCCCTAGGCGCCTCTTAGTAGTACTCTGGTGATACTGTTGTCTCCATTTGTACTAATTGTTAATTTCTTTTTGTTATTGTTAATAAAAAAAAAATTCTCTATCTTACAATTTATCTATTTTGTTTTCCATTATAGTTTGGAAACGAATATAAATCTCTGGATTTGTCAAAGGTTTAAAATTTTTAAATTTTCAACCGTGAGCAATGCTAATATTGAATGAACAATAAACAAAACAAAAAATGTATTTTAAGATTCATATAGAAAAACAAATTTTAAACAACATTCAAATTTAGTTTTATCTAATTTGTCTCATTCTCTTGTTATCCTTTGCTGAAAAGCATATCTAGATAGGCTCACAAATTGCTGTTTTCTCACTTATATGCATTGGTATTTCTTAAAAAAAGGATATCTAAAGAAAGAAGATGATTAGATGATAGAATTAAAGTCCAATGTTGTTTAAAATTGTATTGTTTTTTTTTTTAATTATGATTGAAAAATATTTGGTTTAATGTCCCTTTAAGCTCACTTATGCAGTCTAAATAATGAGTCATCACCATTAGCAAAAATGTTCCTGTATACGAATTAGAGAAATTTAAAATAGGAAATATAAACATCACAACATTCCTTGTTTAGTAGTCCTGGGTGATAATGTATTATGCATATAAACAGTAGTATTTTCAATAAAAAAAATATATATTAGATTATAATATAGTGGATATTTTTAGATTAACAATTTATTTTTAATTCATCATATATACAATTTTTAATAACTATTACAACTGATAACATAATACAATTTTCAACTAAATAAAATGTAATACTATATTTCTAATTTATAAACTATTTTAATGATAACAATATTCAAATACAACTAAGAAATGTATTTTAGAAATAATATACATTTCCTATATATAATTTACATTTTCTTGGGCATATGAGAACCAAAAACTCCAAATTAAAAATACCTACTGGATCAAAAAAGAGATTATCACAATATGTTAAGTTTGTATAAACTAATGGTATTAGATCAATCTAATTTAAAGTTGTTAAGCTTGTGTCATTATTCAATATCAATATATCAAATTGTAAAAATAAAAATAGTTTTTTAAACATAAAATTATCAAATAATGCAAGATTTACAAAATTTATAGATGCAACACACACATTTACATAGTTGCTAGGCGACCAAGAAGGATGCAGAGATTAAAACCTTTCTCGTCAGGTGAAATTATCATTTTAGTTTATGTGATGGACCGTTATTTTCCAAAACGCTTAAGGGGCGTCAGTGAAGTAACCCAAGATGACAGGGACAAAAACTATATATGAAATGATACACAGAATGTATTGTGTTTCTAACATTAAAAGAACCAGACGTCAATGCCTGAGACGCTATAGAGATGTTAGACGCAAAGAACCAGAATATTACAAATCCATTAGGAGCCTTCTAAGGACATGTAAGTTTAATAATTACAAAGTACCTTAATTGTTATCATTCAATTAATTATCACTTAACAATTATTTTTTTAGGCCTAGATTTGGAGTTCGGCGGTAAAAGGGCTGTTAACGCTCCGCGGGTTTTTTTCTGGCCGCACCATAAATTTAACTCTGGTATCGAGAGTTCAAACAAATGCTGCGTTAGGCTCCAAAAAAGGAGCGTAGAGCATTTTTACCGCAAATGCAACTCTCGATACCAGAGTTGCTTACGGACGCGGCCGGCATCAAAAACGTGCTCGTGCACGATTCTCCCATAGGAAACAATGGGGCAGTTTGAGCTGAAAAAAAACCTAACACCTGCAAAAAAGCAGCGTTCAGCTCTTAACGCAGCCCCATTGTTTCCTATGGGGAAACACTTCCTACGTCTGCACCTAACACTCTAACATGTACCCCGAGTCTAAACACCCCTAACCTTACACTTATTAACCCCTAATCTGCCGCCCCCCGCTATCGCTGACCCCTGCATTACACTTTTAACCCCTAATCTGCCGCTCCGTAAACCGCCGCCACCTACGTTATCCCTATGTACCCCTAATCTGCTACCCCTAACATCGCCGACCCCTATGTTATATTTATTAACCCCTAATCTGCCCCCCTCAACGTCGCCGACACCTACCTACACTTATTAACCCCTAATCTGCCGAGCGGACCTGAGCGCTACTATAATAAAGTTATTAACCCCTAATCCGCCTCACTAACCCTATCATAAATAGTATTAACCCCTAATCTGCCCTCCCTAACATCGCCGACACCTACCTTCAATTATTAACCCCTAATCTGCCGACCGGAGCTCACCGCTATTCTAATAAATGTATTAACCCCTAAAGCTAAGTCTAACCCTAACACTAACACCCCCCTAAGTTAAATATAATTTTTATCTAACGAAATAAATTAACTCTTATTAAATAAATAATTCCTATTTAAAGCTAAATACTTACCTGTAAAATACATCCTAATATAGCTACAATATAAATTATAATTATATTATAGCTATTTTAGGATTAATATTTATTTTACAGGCAACTTTGTAATTATTTTAACCAGGTACAATAGCTATTAAATAGTTAAGAACTATTTAATAGTTACCTAGTTAAAATAATAACAAATTTACCTGTAAAATAAATCCTAACCTAAGATATAATTAAACCTAACACTATCCTATCAATAAAATAATTAAATAAACTACCTACAATTACCTACAATTAACCTAACACTACACTATCAATAAATTAATTAAACACAATTGCTACAAATAAATACAATTAAATAAACTATCTAAAGTACAAAAAATAAAAAAGAACTAAGTTACAGAAAATAATAAAATATTTACAAACATAAGAAAAATATTACAACAATTTTAAACTAATTACACCTACTCTAAGCCCCCTAATAAAATAACAAAGCCCCCCAAAATAAAAAATTCCCTACCCTATTCTAAAATACAAATATTACAAGCTCTTTTACCTTACCAGCCCTGAACAGGGCCCTTTGCGGGGCATGCCCCAAGAATTTCAGCTCTTTTGCCTGTAAAAAAAAACATACAATACCCCCCCCCCCAACATTACAACCCACCACCCACATACCCCTAATCTAACCCAAACCCCCCTTAAATAAACCTAACACTACCCCCCTGATGATCTTCCTACCTTGTCTTCACCATGCCAGGTTCACCGATCCGTCCTGGCTCCAAGATCTTCATCCAACCCAAGCGGGGGCTAGACATCCACTGAAGAAGTCCAGAAGAGGGTCCAAAGTCTTCCTCCTATCCGGCAAGAAGAGGACATCCGGACCGGCAAACATCTTCTCCAAGCGGCATCTTCTATCTTCTTCCATCCGATGACGACCGGCTCCATCTTGAAGACCTCCAGCGCGGATCCATCCTCTTCTTCCGACGACTAGACGACGAATGACGGTTCCTTTAAGCCAATAGAATGCGAGCTCAATCTGATTGGCTGATTGGATCAGCCAATCGGATTGAACTATATTCTGATTGGCTGATTCCATCAGCCAATCAGAAAATTCCTACCTTAATTCCGATTGGCTGATAGAATCCTATCAGCCAATCGGAATTCGAGGGACGCCATCTTGGATGACGTCCCTTAAAGGAACCGTCATTCGTCGTCTAGTCGTCGGAAGAAGAGGATGGATCCGCGCTGGAGGTCTTCAAGATGGAGCCGGTCGTCATCGGATGGAAGAAGATAGAAGATGCCGCTTGGAGAAGATGTTTGCCGGTCCGGATGTCCTCTTCTTGCCGGATAGGAGGAAGACTTTGGACCCTCTTCTGGACTTCTTCAGTGGATGTCTAGCCCCCGCTTGGGTTGGATGAAGATCTTGGAGCCAGGACGGATCGGTGAACCTGGCATGGTGAAGACAAGGTAGGAAGATCATCAGGGGGGTAGTGTTAGGTTTATTTAAGGGGGGTTTGGGTTAGATTAGGGGTATGTGGGTGGTGGGTTGTAATGTTGGGGGGGGGGGGTATTGTATGTTTTTTTTTACAGGCAAAAGAGCTGAAATTCTTGGGGCATGCCCCGCAAAGGGCCCTGTTCAGGGCTGGTAAGGTAAAAGAGCTTGTAATATTTGTATTTTAGAATAGGGTAGGGAATTTTTTATTTTGGGGGGCTTTGTTATTTTATTAGGGGGCTTAGAGTAGGTGTAATTAGTTTAAAATTGTTGTAATATTTTTCTTATGTTTGTAAATATTTTATTATTTTCTGTAACTTAGTTCTTTTTTATTTTTTGTACTTTAGATAGTTTATTTAATTGTATTTATTTGTAGCAATTGTGTTTAATTAATTTATTGATAGTGTAGTGTTAGGTTAATTGTAGGTAATTGTAGGTAGTTTATTTAATTATTTTATTGATAGGGTAGTGTTAGGTTTAATTATATCTTAGGTTAGGATTTATTTTACAGGTAAATTTGTTATTATTTTAACTAGGTAACTATTAAATAGTTCTTAACTATTTAATAGCTATTGTACCTGGTTAAAATAATTACAAAGTTGCCTGTAAAATAAATATTAATCCTAAAATAGCTATAATATAATTATAATTTATATTGTAGCTATATTAGGATGTATTTTACAGGTAAGTATTTAGCTTTAAATAGGAATTATTTATTTAATAAGAGTTAATTTATTTCGTTAGATAAAAATTATATTTAACTTAGGGGGGTGTTAGTGTTAGGGTTAGACTTAGCTTTAGGGGTTAATACATTTATTAGAATAGCGGTGAGCTCCGGTCGGCAGATTAGGGGTTAATAATTGAAGGTAGGTGTCGGCGATGTTAGGGAGGGCAGATTAGGGGTTAATACTATTTATGATAGGGTTAGTGAGGCGGATTAGGGGTTAATAACTTTATTATAGTAGCGCTCAGGTCCGCTCGGCAGATTAGGGGTTAATAAGTGTAGGTAGGTGTCGGCGACGTTGAGGGGGGCAGATTAGGGGTTAATAAATATAACATAGGGGTCGGCGATGTTAGGGGTAGCAGATTAGGGGTACATAGGGATAACGTAGGTGGCGGCGATTTGCGGTCGGAAGATTAGGGGTTAATTATTTTAAGTAGCTTGCGGCGACGTTGTGGGGGGCAAGTTAGGGGTTAATAGATATAATACAGGGGTCGGCGGTGTTAGGGGCAGCAGATTAGGGGTACATAAGTATAACGTAGGTGGCGGTCGGCAGATTAGGGGTTAAAAATTTTAATCGAGTGGCGGCGATGTGGGGGGACCTCGGTTTAGGGGTACATAGGTAGTTTATGGGTGTTAGTGTACTTTAGGGTACAGTAGTTAAGAGCTTTATAAACCGGCGTTAGCCAGAAAGCTCTTAACTCCTGCTATTTTCAGGCGGCTGGAATCTTGTCGTTAGAGCTCTAACGCTCACTGCAGAAACGACTCTAAATACCGGCGTTAGGAAGATCCCATTGAAAAGATAGGCTACGCAAATGGCGTAGGGGGATCTGCGGTATGGAAAAGTCGCGGCTGTAAAGTGAGCGTTAGACCCTTTAATCACTGACTCCAAATACCAGCGGGCGGCCAAAACCAGCGTTAGGAGCCTCTAACGCTGGTTTTGACGGCTACCGCCGAACTCTAAATCTAGGCCTGAATTATTAAATTAAAAGCAACCTTTATACTCCATAACTTTGCCTTTAATAGCTATTCCACAGTTTTGCACAACCAAAATTTGGATATAAATATACTTCATAATGTTTTCAATTAGAAATTTGTGACTGTTTCTAGGCAACTACAGACAACCTCTTATAACATTATTTTGTACTAGCTTATTAAAACAAGAGACAGCTATTCAATGTGGGCTATATAGATAACATTGTGCTCTCTCCGGTGTAGCTATACTTAACTTTACAATGAAAGTGTTAAAGCCCATAAAAGGATTTAAAAATTTGTTCAATTTTGATCAGGAGGCTGTCATCACAGGCTCATAGAACTAATCAATTAACAGTGCTATTTAATGTATTATATATTACTAGTCCTAAAGCCCGTGTACACGGGACAATTTTTTTAAGTACTGTGGTCCCACCCCTTGCTCCTTCCCTCTCCCCCCTCTTTTTTGTGCTCTCAACCCCCCCTCTTTTGCGCTCTCTCTTCCCCTCTTTTGTTCTCTCTCTCCCCCCTCTCTTTTGCTCTCTTTCTCTCGCTCTCCCCTATCTTTTGCTCTCTTTCTCTCTCCCCCTCTCTTTTGCTCTCTCTCCCCTCTTTTTTACTCTCTTTCCCCTCTTTTTTGCTCTCTTTCCCCTCTTTTGCTCTCTCTCTCCCCACTCTTTTGCTCTCTCTCTTCCCCTCTTTTGCTCTCTCTCTCCCACTCTTTTGCTCTCTCTCCCCCTCTCTTTTGCTCCCTCTCTCCCCCCTCTCTTTTGCTCTCTCTTCCCCAACTCTTTTGCTCTCTCTCCCCCTGCCTTTTGCTCTTTCTCTCCCCTCTTTTGCTCTCTCACCCCTCTTTTGCTCTCTCCTCTCTCTTTTGCTCACTCTATCCCCCTCTCTTTTGCTCTCTCTCTTTCCCCATCTCTTTTGCTCTCTCTCTCCCCTCTCTTTTGCTCTCTCTCCTCTCTTTTGCTCTCTCTCTCTCTCCCTCTCCCTCTATTTATCTCTCTCTCCCTCTCTATTTTGCTCTCTCTCCCCTCTCTTTTGCTCTCTCTCTCTTTCCCCCCTCTCTTTTGCTCTCTCTCTCTCTTTTGCTCTCTCTTTACCCCCTCTTTTGCTTTCTCTTTCCCTCCTCTCTTTTGCTCTCTCTCTCCCCCTCTCTATTTCTCTCTCTTTCCCCCTCTTTTGCTCGCTCTCTCTCCCTCCTCTCTTTAGCTCTCTCTTTCCCCCTCTTTTGCTCTCTCTCTCCCTCCTCTCTTTTGCTCTCTCCCCCCCTATTTTGTGCTCTCTCTCTCTCTTCCCCCCTCTCTTTTGCTCTCTCTTTCTTCCCTATTTTGCTCTCTCTCTTCCCCCCTCTCTTTTGCTCTCCCTCCCTCCTCTCTTTTGCTTTCTCTCTCCCCCTCTTCTCTTTTGCTCTCTCTAACCCGCTCCTCTCTTTTGCTTTCTTTCTCCCCTCTAATTTGCTCTCTCCACTCTATTGCTTTTTCCTCCGCCCACACCCACTGACCACGCCTCATTGCAACACACCCGCTCAGCCACACCCCATCACGTCATGCCGGTAACGCCCCCATAACTTCGCTCCCGCCCAGCCACGCCCCTCCATGGCAGTTTCCGAAAACACTTTCTCTGCTGCTCAAGGCCAGATATGTTTGTCCTTGTGCAGTCTCTACTACGCATGACTGCATCTGACAAACATACCTAGCCTTTCATTATAGAAGTTTATGTTGTCCATTCCAAAATAGAATAACATGTATATTAAAGCTCTATATATTTGTAGAGTATATGAATTTTGAATGTCTGCATGAACCTTTAGTAACAACAATCAAGAAATGAATTCTACCTATTTTTATTTATTAATTTTTTTATTTTTTTTTCCTTTATTGGTTCAGAAATGTATACTTAATACAAAGTTTTTCAAAGCATAACAAAACAAGCATTGCACATTTGAAGTTATATATTGCATAGATTAAGCATGACATTTGCAAAATTCAACAGGTACACAGTTGTCTTCCAAACGACATTCTATTTAACTACAGAAATAGCTTAGATACAAGGAGTGCTTATAGTTCAAGGCATAGGACAGATACTTATATAAATGAGTGTTTACATTTATTTAACAACACATAAAAAACATGGATCCATGTAGCAAAAACCTAATAGGTTACAGTTAGAATTTTTAAAAAAGAGATAGCGATGAGAGTGTTATAACTGAGATAACAATGATAATGTTAAAACTTTAAACCTTCTACAAAAATGCATATCAAATCCAAAAGAAGTAGTGTTATCCTACTTCTGCATATAGTTAATTCAATATGAAAAATGTTTAATCCAATAAGTCTAATATTTGTCCAATATTGTGTTCCTAATCCAATAAATAGGACTGTGAAAAACGTTATATCCTTGAGGGATATTGTGTGCCACAGAGAAAAAATGTGGAGACGAGTAAAAACGTTATGTACAAAATGGTAAAATATCTATATGAAAAGATAAAAATAAAAAATGAAAAAGGACAATATGAAAAAAGAGAATAAAAATGATGTGCAAGTGAAAAAATTCTAGTAATATCAAAAAAGTGCAATAATTGGATGAGAATGATAATAATAAAGTGTCAGTGAACACCAAATGTGTTATATACTCCAATGCTGAGCTTGAGTAAAATGTTCCCTCTTAGTTATAAAGCCTCTGAGTGGAAATTTGAAAGTTAAAAAATGTTGAAGAAAAAGTCCAGTTTCCTCCAAAGCTTTTCCCTTCAAGTGCTTAAATGTTTATACCTATGGATAAAAGAAATACAACATAGTGCAAGATCAGAGTGAAGCTTACCATAAATTTCAACGCATTTCGGCCCTCTTTAAGGCCTTTATCAAGACTATAATATGGTATACTATGGTAGCTTCATTTATAGCTATGCATGTCCAATCAGTATCGCCGTTATTTTGGCGCCAAAATGTCCTACTGTGTTCATTACAAAACCAGAAGTGATACCTTCCTTATGTTTACTTTCCATTTTTTAACAACAGCAATCAGATCGTTCTATAACCCCACTTCATCATTAATGCTCACAAGTACCTTTTCATCAGATGTGTGCTCTCTATAAATAGTACCGTGTGGTTACTTCCTTATATTATTAATATCGCCGTAATAAGTAAGATTGTCAAACCGGAAGTGACGTCTACTTCACTTCCGGTTTCGCTGTCTATGCAATGTGTCACTTCCGGTTTCATCCTTAGTGTTCTGTGGCTTCATTAATATGGTAAGGATATTACCATAATTATATAATTATAAAATCGGTCATAAATCACTAATGGTTAGTAACCCAAATGGCTAACTAAGATAAAATAAATACAATAGAATAATGTAAATTATAACTTTCATCATGTTGTGACCTATTAGTTAATTCCACATCACTACCTATTCATAATATCACATTGCAATATCATGAGCTGTCTAGTGGTAAATCTAAAATGCTAAAATCTGCTTGTGAGGGGAAGAGTGGACATCGCCACCTATAAAAGTTAAAATGGATTGGAACTTGTGTTAGGTAATAGACAGTCTCATCCATTAAAGGCTGTCTAATATGCATACATAATGGAGAGAATCTATCAAAAAAACAGAAGTACGTATAAATAAAAATGAAAACTATAATGATAAATAAAGATAATAAGGATGATAAATAATAAATCAAATGCACAGAATAACATATGACTGTTGAAAATGTAAGACATTTACAACATGTCTAAAAGAGGAATTGTATTCACCAGTTGGCTACTGGGACAGATATAAGCTAAATTCAAGGTGTATATAAGGGACAGTTATACCATATCTAAAAGAGAACAACTATAACAAATCTAAAAAAAGGAAAGTTAATACTGGGTAACTTCAAAGGTATGGGTTAGGATGTATTGAATCAGTCCTATAATGATGAAAACTGGTCGACAATATATCTTATAATATTTAGTCAACCTTGATTCCACATTGGGCTGAATAAAGATGAGGGATAGAAAGTGCATCCCCAAAGCCATCTAAAAATTAGAATCCTGATCTCTATAGTCAGTATAAAATCACATTAATGGGACTGGAAAGTGACCAAATATATCTATCATTAGTAATAGCATAATTATAAACTACCCAGCATATTGTTGGGTCTCATATTACATACAGAGTAAGAAATGCTCACATTCAACTGCATGGAGCTAGTACAATCATACATGCAAATAGCAGGATGTGTAACTTCATAAGTTAGCGCATTATCTGGTTATTTCAGGTTTAATAAGTGTGATAAGTCTTCTCTGTTATTCAGACCCCTTGTATAAAAGCGTCCAGATCAAAAATCCATTTTGATTCTGCAGTTAGCAATTTCTTTTCATAATTCCCTCCTCTCCAATTGGGTATTACTAGCTGGATACCTATGTAGCTGAAATCTTTTTGCTTTTCTAGGTGGTGGTAAGTGAAATGTCTGTATAGTGGGGTTTCGATGCTCTTATATTTAATCTGCTGTAAATGCTCTCTGATCCTATCTTTCAGGAGCCTGGATTTCTGTCCTACATATTGTAGGCCACAACTCCACTGTATCAGGTATATTACCCATTTGGTACTGCATCTTATCAGATCCCTGATTTAATACTGGACTTTTGTGTTATGTGAAGTGAAACTTTGTGTCTTCCTTCCCCTTTCACACGCCTTACAATTCGGGCATGGGAAGAAACCTCTAATGTCTCTACCATATACATCTTTAACTATATATTTGGTTATCTTGGGTATGCTAGGGGAAAATATGTTCTTCAAGTTATCTTTTTTCTGATATATAAATTTCGGTCTTGATTGTAATCTTTCCCCTATAATTTCATCATTCTTTAAGAGTGACCAGTGTTTCTCAATAATCTTTTCTATAATATGTCTATTCTCGCTATATTCTGTTATAAATGGGACAATGAGTGTGTCCTCGCCAGAAATGTTAATAGCGGTCTTACATTTATATTTCAAAAGATCTTTCTGATCTCTACAAATAACTTCCTCTAGGTTTTTATCTATGCTGTCCTCTTCATAACCGCTCTCCAGAAATCTATTTTTAGAACTGTGGCCTGCTCTTCCCATTTGCTGGGGTTAGAAAAAAATTTCTGCAATCTGAGATCTTGGGATTCCTGCACAGCTAGCGCAGACCTGGTCCTCTACTACAGATATATAGATGACATTCTCATAATATGGAAAGGTTCCACAGAGGATTTAGAACATGCCATAAAGGTTATGAATAATAATACACAAAATTTAAGATTTACCTACAAATATAGCACCAAATAAATTACCTTTCTATACCTCAAAATTGTAAAAAAAAATAAAAAATGGGCAATTGGAGACATCTACGTTCATTAAGGAAGTAGACTGTAATAATTACATTCACAGAGACAGCTGTCACTATAGGAATTGGAAGTCAAACATACCCAAAGGGCAACTTCTCAGATTGAAGAACAATTGCTCTAATGCCAGCAAGTAGGAAGAGCAGGCCACAGTTCTAAAAAATAGATTTCTGGAGAGAGGTTATGAAGAGGACAGCCTAAATAAAAACATAGATGAAGTTAGATGTAAAGATCGGAAATATCTTTTGAAATATAAATGTAAGACCGCTATTAACAATTCTGGCAAGGACACACTCAGTTGTGGCCTACAATATGTAGGACAGACATCCAGACTCCTGAAAGATAGGATCAGAGAGCATTTACTGCAGATTAAACATAAGAGCACCGAAACCCCACTATGCAGACATTTCACTAACCACCACCTAGGAAAGCAAAAAGATTTCAGCTACATAGGTATCCAGCTAGGAACACCAAATTGGAGAGGAGGGAATTATGAAAAGAAATTGCTAATTGCAGAATCAAAATGGATTTTTGATCTGGACTGCCTTTTGGGTTTGAATAACAGAGACAACTTATCACACTTATTAAACCTGAAATAACCAGATAATGTGCTAACTTATGAAGTTACACATCCTGCTATTTGCATGTATGATTGTACTAGCTCAATGCAGTTGAATGTGAGCATTTCTTACTCTGTATGTAATATGATAAATATATTTGGTCACTTTCCAGTCCCATTAATGTGAATTTATACTGACTATAGAGATCAGGATTCTAATTTTTAGATGGCTTTGGGGACGCACTTCCTATCCCTCACCTTTATTCAGCCCGATGTGGAATCAAAGTTGACTAAATATTATAAGATATATTCCTAACCCACACATTTGCAGTTACCCAGTATTAACTTTCCTATTTTAGATTTGTTATAGATGTCCTCTTTTAGATATGGTATAACTGTCCCTTATATACACCTTAAATTTAGCTTATATCTGTCCTAGTAGCCAACTGGTGAATACAATTCCTCTTTTAGATATGTTGTAAATGTCTTAGATAAACATTTTTAATGGTCATATGTTACTCTGTGCATTTGATTTATTATTTATTATCCTTATTATCTTTATTTTTTATTATCATTTTAATTTTTATTTATATGTACTTCTATTTTTATGATAGATTCTCTCCATTATGTATGCATACCCAGGACATACTTGAAAACGAGAGAAATTTCAATGTATCCTTCCTGGTAAAATATTTTATAAATAAATAAATATTAGATACCCTTTAATGGCTGAGACTGTCTTTTACCTAACATGAGTTCCAATCCATTTTAATTTTTATATGTAGCGATGTCCACTCTTCCCCTCACAAGCAGATTTTAGCATTTTAGATTTACCACTAGACAGCTCATGATATTGCAATGCGGTATTATGAATAGGTAGTGATGTGGAATTAACTAATAGGTCACAACATGATGGAAGTTATAATTTACATTATTCTATTGTATTTATTTTATCTTAGCTAGCTGTTGGGTTATTAACCATTAGTGATTTATGGCAGATTTTATAATTATATAATTATGGTAATTTCCTTACCATATTAAAGAAGCCACAGAACACTAAGGATGAAACCGGAAGTGACACAATGCATAGACAGCGATACCGGAAGTGAAGTAGACGTCACTTCCGGTTTGCCGATCTTACATATTATGGCGATAGAGAGCACACATCTGATGAAAAGATACTTGTGAGCATTAATGATGAAGTGGGATTATAGAACAATATGATTGTAGTTGTTAAAAAATGCAAAGTAAACATAAAGAAGGTATCACTTCCGGTTTTATAACAAACACTGTATGACATTTTGGCGCCAAAATAGCGGCGATACTGATTGGATATGCATAGCTATAAATGAAGCTACCATAGTACACCATATTATAGTCTTGATAAAGGCCTTAAAGAGGGCCAAAACGCGTTGACATTTATGGTAAGCTTCACTCTGATCATTTATACAATATTTTAGCATTATTGCACTATGTTGTATTTCTTTTATCCATAGGTATAAACATTTAAGCACTTGAAGGAAAACGCTTTGGAAGAAACTGGACTTTTTCTTCAACATTTTTTAACTTTCAAATTTACACTAACTAACTAAGAGGGAACATCTTACTCAAGCTCAGCATTGGAGCATATAACACATTTGGTGTTCACTGACACCAAATTATTATTATCATTCTCATCCAATGTTTGCACTTTTTTGATATTACTAGAACATTTTCACTTGCAAATAATTTTTATTCTCTTGTTTCATATTTTCCTTTTTCCTTTTTTATTTTTATCTTTTCATATGGATATTTTACCTTTTTGCACATAACGTTTTTACTTGTCTCCACAATTTTTCTGTGTGGCACAAAATATCCCTCAAGGATATAACGTTTTTCACAGTCCTATTTATTGGATCAGGAATACGATATTGGACAAATATTAGACTTATTGGATTAAACATTTTTCTTATTGAATTAACAATATGCGGAAGTAGGATAACACCATGGGGCCTATCTATCAAGCTCCGAATGGAGCTTGATGCCCCGTGTTACTGGCGAGCCTGCAGGCTCGCCAGAAACAGCAGTTATGTAGCAGCGGTCTAAAGAATTCAACCCGATCGAGTACAATTGGGTTGATTAAAACCCCCTGCTGGCTGCCGATTGGCCGCGAGTCTGCAGGGGGCGGCGTTGCACCAGGTGCTCTCGTGAGCTGCTGGTGCAATGCTGAATACAGAGAGCCTATTGTTCTCCGCATTCAGCAAGGTCTTGCGGACCTGATCCGCAGTGTCATATCCGCAAGACCTATGATACATAGGCCTCCATATCTTTTGGATTTGATATGCATTTTTGTAGAAGTTTTTAAGTTTTAACATTATCATTGTTATCTCAGTTATAACACTCTCAATGCTATCTCTTTTTTAATCATTTTAACTGGAACCTATTAGGTTTTTGTTACATGGATCCATGTTTTTTATGTGTTGTTAAATAAATGTAAACCCTCTTTTATATAAGTATCTGTCCTTTGCCTTGAACTATAGGTGCTCCTTGTATCTAAGCTATTGCTGTATTTAACTTTATTGGGTCATCTAGGGACCTTATTTCAAGGAGCTACAAGGAATTTTATTTGTCAAGCGCTGTGAAACATACCGCTGACATTCGATTTAACTAATTATTAACTTTATAACTAAAAAAAAACAACTAATCTACTAACTATTCATTAATAATAACATAACAAAATAACATGAAAACTAACAGTAGTCTAAATTATAAATGACTAATAAATGAAATGGATATAAAACCTAAAATTTTTGTTTCATTATTTAGACAGATAATACCATTTTAAACAACTTTACTATTTACTTCTATTATTTTATTTGTTAATTATGCTTTGATGAAAGTTTTATGTAGGAAAGCCCAGGAGTAGCAAAGAACGTAGGCTCTAGCTGCTGATTGTTTGCTGCATATATTTACAGATTGTCATTGTCTCACCTATGTCTTCATTTAGAAACCAGTAGTGCATTGCTGCTCCTTCAACAAATGATAAGAAAGGAATGAAAGAAATTATATACTAGAAGTCTATTCGAAATTTGTTTAAATAGTATGTTCTACCTAAATCATGAAAGTCAATTTTTGGGTTTCATGTCCCTTTAAAAAAAGATAACATAAAAGTAACTATATATATATATATATATATATTCATTTTATTTTTTCTATCTATATACACTACTTCAGATAAGAAGAAACAATCGGCTAGATTACGAGTTTTTGTCGGTAATGGTGTGCGGTGTTAACGAGCCTTTTTTCTCACTGTTCACTTAAGACAACGCTGGTATTACGTGTTTTCTGAAAACCGGCGTTAGCCGCAGAAAATTGAGCGTTGAGCAAAATTTAGCTCCACATCTCACCTCAATACCAGCGCTGCTTACGATAGCGGCAAGCTGGCTAAACATGCTCGTGCACAATTTCCCCATAGGAAACAATGGGGCTGAGCCGGCTGAAAAAAACCCTAACACCTGCAAAACAGCAGCGTTCAGCTCCTAACGCAGCCCCATTGTTACCTATGGGAAAATACATTTTATGTTTACACCTAACACCCTAACATGAACCCCGAGTCTAAACACCCCTAATCTTACACTTATTAACCCCTAATCTGCCGCCCCCGACATCGCTGAGACCTGCATTATATTATTAACCCCTAATCTGCTGCTCCGTACACCGCCGCAACCTACATTTTACCTATGAACCCCTAAGCTGCTGCCCCCAACATTGCCAAACCCTACATTATATTTATTAACCCCTAATCTGCCGCCCCCAACATCGCCGCCACTATAATAAAGTTATTAACCCCTAAATCTTAGTCTAACCCTAAACCTAACCACCCTAACTGAAATATAATTTAAATACATTGAAATAAAATAACTACAATTAACTAAATTATTCCTATTTAAAACTAAATACTTACCTATAAAATAAACCCTAAGGCCTAGATTTAGAGTTTGGCGGTAGCCGTGAAAAACAGCGTTAGAGGCTCCTAACGCTGGTTTTAGTCTACCGCCGGTATTTGGAGTCAGTCAGGAAAGGGTCTAACGCTCACTTTTCAGCCACGACTTTTCCATACCGCAGATCCCCTTACGTCAATTGCGTATCCTATCTTTTCAATGGGATCTTTCTAACTCCGGTATTTAGAGTCGTGTCTGAAGTGAGCGTTAGAAATCTAATGACAAAACTCCAGCCGCAGAAAAAAGTCAGTAGTTAAGAGCTTTCTGGGCTAACGCCGGTTTATAAAGCTCTTAACTACTGTGCTCTAAAGTACACTAACACCCATAAACTACCTATGTACCCCTGAACCGAGGTCCCCCCACATCGCCGCCACTCGATTAAAATTTTTTAACCCCTAATCTGCCGACCGCCACCTACGTTATACTTATGTACCCCTAATCTGCTGCCCCTAACACCGCCGACCCCTATATTATATTTATTAACCCCTAACCTGCCCCCAACAACGTCGCCGCCAGCTACCTACAATAATTAACCCCTAATCTGCCGACCGCCACCTACGTTATACTTATGTACCCCTAATCTGCTGCCCCTAACACCGCCGACCCCTATATTATATTTATTAACCCCTAATCTTCCCCCCTCAACGTCGCCTCCACCTGCCTACACTTATTAACCCCTAATCTGCCGAGCGGTCCGCACCGCTACTATAATAAAGTTATTAACCCCTAATCCGCCTCACTCCCGCCTCAATAACCCTATAATAAATAGTATTAACCCCCTAATCTGCCCTCCCTAACATCGCCGACACCTAACTTCAATTATTAACCCCTAATCTGCCGACCGAATCTCGCCGCTACTGTAATAAATGGATTAACCCCTAAAGCTAAGTCTAACCCTAACACCCCCCTAAGTTAAATATAATTTAAATCTAACTAAATAAATTAACTCTTATTAAATAAATTATTCCTATTTAAATCTAAATACTTACCTGTAAAATAAACCCTAATATAGCTACAATATAAATTATAATTATATTATAGCTATTTTAGGATTTATATTTATTTTACAGGTAACTTTGTATTTATTTTAACCAGGTACAATAGCTATTAAATAGTTAAGAACTATTTAATAGCTAAAATAGTTAAAATAATTACAAAATTACCTGTAAAATAAATCCTAACCTAAGTTACAATTAAACCTAACACTACACTATCAATAAATAAATTAAATAAAATACCTACAATTACCTACAATTAAACCTAACACTACACTATCAATAAATTAATTAAATACAATATCTACAAATAAATACAATTAAATAAACTAACTAAAGTACAAAAAATAAAAAAGAACTAAGTTACAAAAAATAAAAAAATATTTACAAACATTAGAAAAATATTACAACAATTTTAAACTAATTACACCTACTCTAAGCCCCCTAATAAAATAACAAAGCCCCCCAAAATAAAAAAATGCCCTACCCTATTCTAAATTACAAAAGTTCAAAGCTCTTTTACCTTACCAGCCCTGAACATGGCCCTTTGCGGGGCATGCCCCAAGAAATTCAGCTCTTTTGCCTGTAAAAAAACACATACAATACCCCCCCCAACATTACAACCCACCACCCACATACCCCTAATCTAACCCAAACACCCCTTAAATAAACCTAACACTAAGCCCCTGAAGATCTTCCTACCTTGTCTTCACCTTACCGGGTATCACACCGATCCGTCCTGGCTCCGATATCTTCATCCAACCCAAGCAGGGGCTAGACATCCATCATCCGACGGCTGAAGAAGTCCAGAAGAGGGTCCAAAGTCTTCATCCTATCCGGGAAGAAGAGTAGATCCGGACCGGAAACCATCTTCTTCCAAGCGGCATCTTCTATCTTCATCCGATGAGGACCGGCTCCATCGTGAAGACCTCCAGCGCGGACCCATCTTCTTCCGACGACGTCCAACTGAAGAATGACGGTTCCTTTAAGGGACGTCATCCAAGATGGCGTCCCTCAAATTCTGATTGGCTGATAGGATTCTATCAGCCAATCGGAATTAAGGTAGGAAAATTCTGATTGGCTGATGGAATCAGCCAATCAGAATCAAGTTCAATCCGATTGGCTGATCCGATCAGCCAATCAGATTGAGCTCGCATTCTATTGGCTGATCGGAACCGCCAATAGAATGCAAGCTCAATCTGATTGGCTGATCGGATCAGCCAATCGGATTGAACTTGATTCTGATTGGCTGATTCCATCAGCCAATCAGAATTTTCCTACCTTAATTCCGATTGGCTGATAGAATCCTATCAGCCAATCGGAATTCGAGGGACGCCATCTTGGATGACGTCCCTTAAAGGAACCGTCATTCTTCAGTTGGACGTCGTCGGAAGAAGATGGGTCCACGCTGGAGGTCTTCACGATGGAGCCGGTCCTCATCGGATGAAGATAGAAGATGCCGCTTGGAAGAAGATGGTTGCCGGTCCGGATCTACTCTTCTTCCCGGATAGGATGAAGACTTTGGACCCTTTTCTGGACTTCTTCAGCCGTCGGATGATGGATGTCTAGCCCCCGCTTGGGTTGGATGAAGATATCGGAGCCAGGACGGATCGGTGTGATACCCGGTGAGGTGAAGACAAGGTAGGAAGATCTTCAGGGGCTTAGTGTTAGGTTTATTTAAGGGGGGTTTGGGTTAGATTAGGGGTATGTGGGTGGTGGGTTGTAATGTTGGGGGGGTATTGTATGTGTTTTTTTACAGGAAAAAGAGCTGAATTTCTTGGGGCATGCCCCGCAAAGGGCCCTGTTCAGGGCTGGTAAGGTAAAAGAGCTTTGAACTTTTGTAATTTAGAATAGGGTAGGGCATTTTTTTTATTTTGGGGGGCTTTGTTATTTTATTAGGGGGCTTAGAGTAGGTGTAATTAGTTTAAAATTGTTGTAATATTTTTCTAATGTTTGTAAATATTTTTTTATTTTTTGTAACGTAGTTCTTTTTTATTTTTTGTACTTTAGTTAGTTTATTTAATTGTATTTATTTGTAGATATTGTATTTAATTCATTTATTGATAGTGTAGTGTTAGGTTTAATTGTAGGTAATTGTAGGTATTTTATTTAATTTATTTATTGATAGTGTAGTGTTAGGTTTAATTATAACTTAGGTTAGGATTTATTTTACAGGTAATTTTGTAATTAATTTAACTATTTTAGCTATTAAATAGTTCTTAACTATTTAATAGCTATTGTACCTGGTTAAAATAAATTCAAAGTTACCTGTAAAATAAATATAAATCGTAAAATAGCAATAATATAATTATAATTTATATTGTAGCTATATTAGGATTTATTTTACAGGTACGTATTTAGCTTTAAATAGGAATAATTTATTTAATAAGAGTTAATTAATTTCGTTAGATTTAAATTATATTTAACTTAGGGGGGTGTTAGTGTTAGGGTTAGACTTAGCTTTAGGGGTTAATACATTTATTAGAATAGCGGTGAGCTCCAGTCGGCAGATTAGGGGTTAATAAGTGTAGGTAGGTGTCAGCGATAGCGGGGGCGGCAGATTAGGGGTTAATAAATATAATATAGGGGTCGGCGGTGTTAGGGGCAGCAGATTAGGGGTACATAGGGATAATGTAGGTGGCGGGGGTGTACGAAGCGGCAGATTAGGGGTTAAAAATAAATGCAGGGGTCAGCGATAGCGGGGGCGGCAGATTAGGGGTTAATAAGTGTAAGGTTAGGGGTGTTTAGACTCGGGGTACATGTTAGAGTGTTAGGTGCAGACGTAGGAAGTGTTTCCCCATAGCAAACAATGGGGCTGCGTTAGGAGCTGAACGCGGCTTTTTTGCAGGTGTTAGTTTTTTTTCAGCTCAAACAGCCCCATTGTTTTCTATGGGGGAATCGTGCACGAGCACGTTTTTGAAGCTGGCCGCGTCCGTAAGCAACTCTGGTATCGAGAGTTGAAGTTGCGTTAAATATGCTCTACGCTCCTTTTTTGGAGCCTAACGCAGCAATTCTGTGAACTCTCAATACCAGAGTTATTTAAAAGATGCGGCCAGAAAAAAGCCAGCGTTAGCTACGCGGGTCGTTACCGACAAAACTCTAAATCTAGCCGTAAGATAGCTACAATATAACTAATAATTACATTGTAGCTAGCTTAGGGTTTATTTTTATATTACTGGCAAGTTTTTATTTATTTTAACTAGGTAGAATAGTTATTAAATAGTTATTAACTATTTAATAACTTACTAGCTAAAATAAGTACAAATTTACCTGTAAAATAAACCCAAACCTAAGTTACAATTACACCTAACACTACACTATAAATAAATTAATTACCTAAATTAAATTAAACTATTAAAATAAACTAAAGTACAAAAAAACACTAAATTGAAAAAAATAATAAAATAATTACAAGAATTTTAAACTAATTACACCTACTCTAATCCCCCTAATAAAATAAAAAAGCCTCCCAAAATAAAAAAGCCCTACCCTATACTAAATTACAAATATCCCTTAAAAGGGCCCTTTGAGGGACATTGCCCCAAAGTAATCAGCTCTATTACCTGTAAAAAAATTACAATACCCCCCCAACATTACAACCCACCACCCACACACCCAACCCTACTCTAAAACCCACCCAATCCCCCCTTAATAAAACCTAACACTAACCCCTTGAAGATCACCCTACCTTGAGATGTCTTCACCCAACCGGGCAGAAGAAGACCTCCAGATGGGCAGAAGTCTTCATCCAGGCGGCATCTTCTATCTTCATCCATCCGGAGCGGAGCAGGTCCATCTTCAAGCCAGCCAACGTGGAGCATCCTCTTCCAACGACATCCAACTGGAGAAGGAAGGCTCCTTTAAATGACGTCATCCAAGATGGCATCCCTTGAATTCTGAATGGCTGATAGGATTCTATCAGCCAATCGGAATTAAGGTTGGAAAAATCCTATTGGCTGATGCAATCAGCCAATAGTGTTGAGCTTGCATTCTATTGGCTGATTGGAACATCCAATAGAATGCGAGCTCAATCCGATTGGCTGATTGGATCAGCCAATAGGATTGAACTTCAATCCTATTGGCTGAGTGCATTAGCCAATAGGATTTTTCCTACCTTAATTCCGATTGGCTGATAGAATCCTATCAGCCAATTGGAATTCAAGGGACGCCATCTTGGATGACGTCATTTATAGGTACCTTCATTCTTCAGTTCTATGTCGTTGGTAGAGGATGCTCCACGTCGGCTGGCTTGAAGATGGACCCGCTCCGCTCCAGATGGATGAAGATAGAAGATGCCGCATGGATGAAGACTTCTGCCCGTCTGGAGGTCCTCTTCTGCCAGAATCGGATGAAGACTTCTGGCCACCTGGAGGTCCACTTCTGCCCGGTTGGGTGAAGACGTCTCAAGGTAGGGTGATCTTCAAGGGGTTAGTGTAAGGTTTTATTAAGGAGGGATTGGGTGGGTTTTAGAGTAGGGTTGGGTGTATGGGTGGTGGGTTGTAATGTTGGGGGGTATCGTAATTTTTTTACAGGTAATAGAGCCGATTACTTTGGGGCAAAGCCCCGCAAAAGGCCCTTTTAAGGGCTATTTGTAATTTAGTATAGGGTAGGGATTTTTTTATTTTGGGGGGCTTTTTTATTTTATTAGGGGGATTAGTGTAGGTGTAATTAGTTTAAAATTCTTGTAAATATTTTATTATTTTCTGTAATTTAGTGTTTCTTTTTTGTACTTTAGTTTATTTTATTTAATTGTAATTAGTTTAATTTAATTTAGGTAATTAATTTATTTATAGTGTAGTGTTAGGTGTAATTGTAACTTAGGTTAGGGTTTATTTTACAGGTAAATTTGTACTTATTTTAACTAGGAAGTTATTAAATAGTTAATAACTATTTAATAACGATTGTACCTAGTTAAAATAAATATAAAGTTGCCTGTAAAATAAAAATAAACGCTTAGATAGCTACAATGTAATTATTAGTTATATTGTAGCTAGCTTAGGGTTTATTTTATAGGTAAGTATTTAGTTTTAAATAGGAATAATTTAGTTAATTGTAGTAATTTTTTTATTATTTTAAATTATATTTAAGCTAGGGGGGGTTAGGGTTAGACTTAGGTTTAGGGGTTAATACATTTAATATAGTGGCGGCGACATTGGGACGGCGATGTTAGGGAAGGCAGATTAGGGGTTAATAAAATTTAACTAGTGTTTGCGAGGCTGGAGTGCGGCGGTTTAGGGGTTAATATATTTATTACAGTGGCGCCGATGTCCAGTCAGCAGATTAGGGGTTAAAAAATGTATTAAAGTGTTTGAGATGTGCAGGGGGGGCCTCGGTTTAGGGGTTAATAGGTAGTTTATGGGTGTTAGTGTACTTTTTATCACTTTAGTTAAGAGTTTTATGTTACGGTGTTAGCCCATAAAACTCTTAACTACTGACTTTTAAATGCGGTAGGAGTCTTGACAGGAGAGGGTGTACCGCTCACTTTTTCCAAGACTCGTAATACTGGCGTTAGGCAAATCCCATTAAAAAGATAGGATACGCAATTGATGTAAGGGGATTTGCGGTATTCTCGAGTCGCGGAAAAAAAGTGAGCGGCACACCTGTACCTGCCAGATTCATAATACCAATGGGCGTTAAAAAGCAGTGTTGGGACCTCTCAACACTGCTTTTTAAAGCTAACGCAAGACTCATAATCTATGCAAAATAATTTTTGGTGCCCTCCTCCGCGTTATGTGAGGCCTATTCTAAATTTGACACCTCGCAGTGAGGCTAGCTCTCCACCCTTGCCTGTGTCTTTGCTTGAAAGTGAATTGTCTCCACAGCCAGGAGGTGTCAGACGCTTAACAATAGTCCATACACCTCAAGGTACAAAATGAAACAAGCAAGTAATTTATTATGGTATTGGTCTTATTTTAAAGAAATACAACAGGGGGGTTTGGTTAAGCACATCTAACAAAAACATCTTATATATTGGTGCACATATTGTGGGAGTGCTGCCTAATGACCAAAATAAATGCAAGACAAAAACAGGTATTGGCGCACATCCAAACACATAAGACCACATATTTTTTCACATATTTTTAAATGCTGCAAAAAATTGCCTGCTTAATATAAATTTTAAATAAAGTTGGGATCTTAGTCACACAATATGGCCATATTCTGCTCAGTCAGTCACCACATACAAGGTGTCCCAAAATAGACTGGTCCTAACACTATAAAATTAGCCTTACTAGGCTGAATCATACACTTCTAATATACCAAAATAGAATTTCAACAGTGTAGTACTATGCCTCAAATCAAGACTCCATAGAATGAGACTCCCAGGCATTATATATACAACACAATTGCACTGTCTGGAACACACCTCAAAAGGGTGGAATGCTTTAACCAAGGGGATTTGGTCAGTCTCCCTTAATTTAAAGAAATACAACAGGGGGGTTTGGTTAAGCACATCTAACAAAAACATCTTATATATTGGTGCACATATTGTGGGAGTGCTGCCAAAATGACCAAAATTAATACAAGACAAAAACAGGTATTGGCGCACATCCAAATACATAAGACCACATCTTTTTTCACATATTTTTAAATGCTGCAAAAAATTGCCTGCTTAATATTTTTAAAATTTTAAATAAAGTTGGGATCTTAGTCACACAATATGGCCAGGGCCGCCATCAGGGGGTGACAGGGGTGACTCCTGTCAGGGGCCCAATGGGCTAGAGGGGCCCCATGAGGCAAGAACTTAAAAAAAAAAAAAAGATTTTGGCAGCCACCAGTGGGTACTACAGCAGAGTGCTAATTGAGCATGGTAAATGTTATTACAAAGAGTAAAGTATTAGCATTTGAGAGGATTTCTGAGTGCGCACTAAACCACTATGCACAGTGCGAGACAGACTTGGCACTTTGTTTGTACAGTGTGTCAGCTGATCACTTTCATTTGCAGAGGAGGTAGGAATTACTTAGCAAATGTTTTTTATTTCTTTGTGCAATTTAAGATTGTAACTTCAGTGTGGTAGTAATTGTATGGTGGGGCCAGGGGTCCATAAAAACACATTTGTTTAGCAGCAGTGCATTTATGATTATTTGACAATGCTGTAGAAATTCTATATTTAAAACCATGCAGAAATGTTTCCTCCTCAATACACAAATGATATATATTACATTCCAGTTTACTGCCTCTTTATGCAAGGACTTTCCAGATACAAGGAGGCATTTTATCTAAGATCTTTACATCTGCGTAACATGTTATACTCTCAGACTTAGATTGCTCAGTGTTTGAAATGAGACAGGTTAACTTAAAACTGTTCAGTTTACACTACAGCTGACTTAATTTTGAAATGCATACCAACAAGCTTAAATCCTGCATTTAACCAGATCTAATGGTATGAGTACCACAGCTTATGGTTCCACCAAGACCATATAGAGTACAGCATTTTCAAAATCCACAAGTACAGCTGACAGATGGGAACATTTGTACACTATATTTGAAGTGGTGCTCTTGGTTGGGGAAAATGGGGAAAATATCAGACAAACATATGTCAACCTTCTAAAAGTACTTTTCTTCATCTAGCCATCTACCCAGCTCATTAATGTACAATTTTGAATTCACAGGATTATTTTTGTTTGCACATTTACAAATATGATTCTTTAAAAAGTGATCTCTTAATTTCTGCATTTTTTTTATCATGCATGTCACACACTGTGGATTTAGGGGATGCAAGGTACATAAATGTTTCCTCCTGTGAGTGTTTCTGTGGGTGTCTGTGTTTATGTCTTTGTGCTTTGGTTTGTGTCTCTATGAGTGTGTATGCATTTTTTTTCTGTGGGTCTCTCTGTGAGGGTGGGTGTGTATGTCTTTGTGCATTTTCTGTGGATGTCTGTTAGGGTGTGTGCATATGTCTTTGAGCTTTTTCTATGGGTGTCTCTGTGAGGGTGGGCATGTGTTTGTCTTTGTGTATTTTCTCTGGATGCCTCTGTGAGGGTGGGTGTGTATGTCTGTGTTTTCTGTGGATGTCTCTGTGAGGGTGTGTGTATATGTATGTCTGTGTTTTCTGTGAATATCTCTGTGAGGTTGTGTATTTTCTGTGGGTGTCTCTGTGAGGGTGTGTGTATGTCTTTGTGTGTTTTCTGTGGATGTCTCAGTCAGGGTGTGTGTGTGTATGTATGTCTTTCTGTGTTATATGTGGTTGTCTCTCTGTGTGTGTATGTCTTTGTGTGTTTTCTGTGGGTGTCTCTATGTGTGTGTATGTCTTTGTGTGTTTTCTGAGGCTGTCTTTGTTGGTGTTTCCTTGGGTGTATGTGCAAGTTTGAGTTTGTGTGTGTGCGTGTGTCCATTGTCTGTTCCTTTTTAGGGCATTTTGACCTTACTACTGATTATTCACATCTTTCTATAGACTTTGAGACTAATGAGACCTTTCCGGAAGTCACTAATCTACCGTTTAACCTTTAAATTTTTGTTTAGGCAGTTCAGGGCCCTTCCTTTCAGCCACTGCATGCTGTTGTCATCATTTATTTGGCATCTTCCTTTACAAAAAGATAATCAGAACTCCATATTTTGTTTTCTAAATCTCCTTTTTTTACAAAACTGTAGTTTACCTCATTACTTGTCAGGTCAATGTAAACAAGTGCTGAGTGTCTGTTTAGTTGTCTGTGTCTGAGTTTCTTTGCGTGTCTTCTAGAGTGTCTATATGTGAATCCTTATGTGTGAGTGTGTGTTTCAGTGTATGTTACTACCTTTACAACATTTCCAAGTTTAAATAGACACTTAAGATTAAAGTGCATATACGTTTTAGTCACTTGGTCAAAAATTGCACATGTCAAAGGAGGGGGGGGGGGCTAATCAATGGTTAAGTCAGGGGCCCCAAAATTTCTAGTGGCGGCCCTGAATATGGCCATATTCTGCTCAGCCAGTCACCACTTACAAGGTGTCCCAAAATATAAAATCAAATCAAGACTGCATAGAATAAGACTCCCAGGCTTTATATATACAACTCAATTGCACTGTCTGGAACACACCTGAACACATAAGACCACACATTTGTCACATATTTTTAAATGCTGCAAAAAAATGCTTGCTTAATATTTTTAAAATGTTAAATAAAGTTGGGATCTTAGTTAATATTTGAACTTTCAGGATAAAATTAATATTTTGAGAGCATATAGGAAAATGCAAAATGTAGAAATTGACCACAATAAAATACTTCTGTTCCAAGATTTTTTTTATCACAGACAGCTGCAAAATGTAAAGAAATGGCACCTTATTGTACCACATTGATTAAATTGGGACTCTCTGCAAGACTAATTTATCCGGCAAAAATTAGTTTTCATTGAAAATGAAATCATTACTTTAGGAACCCTACAAGATGCTAGGATATTTACACACAAATACAAAACGGATATATGAATTTAACTTTCTCTCTCTATCTTTATAGATAGTATAAGTATAAAAGGTTGTATAGTAGATGGTTAAGGGTCCTCTCTCTTTTTGTATGTTCTTTCTTTAATTTTGTGCTGCTCTCTCTTTGCTGATATCCTGGGGGTGCGAATAGTGAGGGGAGGTCCCTTTTTTTTTTTTTTTTTGCCCCCATGTATATATACGATTAATAAGATGAAATGACTAAGTTAAAGATTATTTCTTGGAATGTAGGAGGGATTACGAATCCAATGAAAAGGAAGCAGATTTTAGGACAGCTAAAAAAAAGCAAGGCGTATATAGCTCTCTAACATGAGACTCATTTGACAGAAGAAGAACATAGAAAGCTTAAAATGAGCTGGGTAGGAGAAGTTATTTATACCCCCTGTTATTCACGCAAACGGGGAGTAGCAGTCCTCTTTAAACGAGGACTAGAATATCAAATTACATTTCAGGAATTAGATTTTTTTTGGAAAATATCTAATTACTTTATGTATATGGACCCAATAACATTGATGAGAATTTTTGGGGACAATTGAAGAAAAAATTGTTTGAACACGCAAACTCAAATTTAATTGTTGCAGGTGACTTCAATATGGTGTTCAATAACATTGATCGATTGCAAACAACAAATCATCAGGGGATAAGGATCTGTAAAAAAGCTGTTAGACTTCTCAAAACTTTCTGCAGTACACTTAAGATTAAAGACATATGGCGGTTTTATAATCCTAATAAATGTGCCTTTTCCTGTGAATCTAAACAATATAAATCTTTCTCTCGTATTGACTTTTTTCTAGCTTCAGATAAAGTATTTGGCCTTAATATAAAAGCGCACATTGGGGATTTCACAGATCACGCACCTATTTCATTGGATTTGATGTGGGGAGATTCGAGTTTTGAGCCTGCCAGAAGCTTTAACTTTCCCCATTTCTTATTTAATAATGTTGATTTTAAAAAACGGCTTATTGCTATATGGCACGAATATGCTATACAAAATAATTCTTACTGCCATAAAAAGGAGGTATTTTGGGAAATTGCCAAAGCTGTTATTAGAGGGGATATAAAAAAATATGAAGAAAAAATATTATGCCAAAATATTATACCAAGGAAGTTGAATTATCAAACTATTTAAAAAATAAATATAATGCGTATTTAACCTTGCCTAATCAGATGAACTGGAATTGTTATATTAAGGCTAAACAGCAATGGGAAATTATTAACATGTAGAAAATGTCAATTCAGGAGCTTAGATCTAGAGCTAAATTCTATAGGTACGGCAATAAGATAGGGAAGGTTTTAGCTAAATGTGTTAAAACTTAGGAGTCCTATAAATGTATAAAGGCTATCATTAAAGATGGAACCAGGTTAACTAATATTGAATCAATTAATTCAGAATTTTTTAAATACTTTAAACATTTGTATTCTGCCCCACAAATAAATGATCAAAATAAAAGCAAGTTTTGGCAGAGAATTTTGTTGCCTAACTTGTCCATGGAAGCGATAGATATTTTAAATGCACCTATTATGGAGAGAGAAGTCCATCAGGCAATAGACAGACTTAAACTAGACAAAGCACCGGGCCCAGATCTTCTGCCTATATAAAATCCTTAAAACTGAAGTAACCCTTACTCTCTTTAATATATTTAATGACTATTTTTGTAATGGTTAAACCCCATCTTCTTATTTTTCTGCTTCTAAAATTATGCTAATACCTAAAAAGGGCAAAGATTTGGAGCTAATGGACACATATCGTCCAATTTCCTTGTTAAACTCGTACTATAAATTAATGACAGCTATTTTAGCGCATAGACTTAAATCAACTCTTGGCTCTCTGATACATGTGGACCAGGTCGGCTTCATGACGCATAGAAATCCCTCTGCCAATATTCGTAAAATTTTCCTTTTATTGGATTTTTTTGCAACCTCTAATACTAAATCTACTCATTACCTTGCTATACTCTCTGTCGACGCTCAAAAAGCATTTGACTCAATTATGTGGGACCATTTATTCTTTACTATGAGGCAATTTGGGTTCAAAGACCAATGTTTTAATTGTATTAGGTCCATATATGTAAAATCTTCTTCTACTTTATTTATAAATGGCTCGCTTACAGATTATTTTCCTATGGCTACTGTAAGGGAATGCGCCAAGGCTGTCCAATTATTCCACTTCTTTTTAAATTGGCCATTGAACATTTGGCCATAATCCTTAGGAAAATACTAAAGGGGATCTCTCTTGGAGATAAGCGTCTCTAGTTACTACTATATGCAGATGATTTGCTGTTATTCCTTAATAATACACAAATAGAGATACCTAGGATCTTAGACTTAGTTTCAGAATTTGGCTCTTTTTCTGGGTATAAAATCAATGTCTATAAATCAGAAATACTTTGGATTAAAGGATGGTTATTCTCTCCCCTTTAAAATTGCTGAAGAATATATTACATATCTTGGAATAAAAATTGGTACAAACCCTCTGAGCTTATATAAGTTAAATTATTCTCCTCTATTTTCGAAAATTAAATTAGATCTGATGAAGTGGGCTAATTTACCTCTTTCAATTACTGTAAAAGTCAATTTATTTAAGATGATTGTATTACCCAAGCTTTTGTACTTAATGCAAAATATTCCCATGCTTGTAACTAAAAAAGATGTTAAATTTCTTGATAACTCTATCAGGTTATTTATTTGGGGGTCTGGTAGAAGTCATATCACTCTGGGAAAAATAGCTCAACTAAGGAAATTTGGGGGACTAGCATTACCCATAATATCTATCTATAACTGTATCTCCTTAGCTAAAGTAGCTATGGACTGGCTCACTGGAGGGGATTATGTTGCATATCTAGAAGTGGAACAAAAATTGGTTTACCCTTTATCTTTAACTGCCTTACTACACTGCCCCACTAAGCTTATCCCTAATAAACTTAAGAAAAGACACACCATATATTATATTATTAAAGCTTGGCAGACTATTAGAACTATTTAAAACTGTAATCCCTTTATTTCAGATTTAGTACCTATTGTGGGGAATCCGCGATTTATTAGTGGTCTCAATAATAAGTTGTTTAATAGATGGGCTAATTCCGGGTTGGTATATCTATGGCAATTTAATGAAAGTGATACTCCCAGAGTTTATACCTTTGAGACTTTTAAAGATTGTTAAAGTCTAAGGAATACAGATCCTTTGCTGAAATGTTTATCTAGGAAAGTTCATGTGCAGCAGAGAACCTAGGTTCTAGCTGTTTAGTGGCTGCATATATAAACTGATTGTCATTGACTCACCCATGTGTAGTAGTACACGGCTGCTCCTTCAACAAATGATACCAAGAGAATAAAACAGTTTAGATAATAGAAGTAAATTAGAAAGTTGTTTAAAATTGTATTCTCTATCTGAATCATGAAAGAATTTTTTGGGGTTTCATGTCCCTTTAATGTTCTTGATATTTGTGTGGCGCTCTATTTTCCCGGCAATAGACATGGATAAGGTGAAACGTAGTTTTCTGAGTGTTGAGAATGCTACCCTATCTACAATATGGTGAGAATGTCATTTTAAACTAATAAATAGGGTATATATACCCCCTTCTCGACTAAATAAATGGTACCCTCTCTCACAAAATGTCTGTCCCCGATGTAGTTCACCTGAAGCTGATCTGGTCCACATGTTTTGGAGCTGCCTGAAAATACAACAACTTGGCAATGTATTCAATTTTGGTTGAGGAAGGTGACAAGTTGTAATATTACTCTGGAGATAAAGCATATTTTTTTGTTAGATAAAAGGGATGAGTTAGACAATATTGATTTTATTAATACAACTATTTTGGGAGGGAGATACCTTATCCTTAGGAACTGGAAGAATAAAAGGGAACCCACTATTAATAACCTAACGTTTCTGTTGCAAACACAATTCATAATTGAACAATTTGACAGTTCTAATAATTTGGAAACACAGCAGGATAGATTTGGTATAAAATGGCTGGATTTCCTTAAGCTATATAGGAGTAATCTTTAGAGACAACTTATGACCCCTTTTCAAAATTTAGGGCTGAATGGATAAGGAGAGTAGGGATTTAGATGATCTCTAAAACTCCTTCACTTTGACTTAAGGCTGGGCGCCCCCCTCTGGGGTTTTTTTTCTCTCTCTTCTCTTTCTCACTCACAGGATTCAACTTAACTCTATTTTAAAAATAGATGGTAGAGCCACTACGTATGTTTTGTACAAAGATGTTGTTACTTGCTTTTCTTTGTTTTTTTTCTGTTTTTGTTTTTTTGTTCTTTTCTATAAAAAGGTTGTAACATTTTTTTTAATTTATGTTCTTACATTTGGAATTAATTATCTCATGTTGGTATAATATTAATGATTTATGTCAAATGGTACAGGCATATGTAATGATACTATAATATTAACTTATACTACTTTGTTCTAATGAAAAGAAGATATTTCTGGATTATGTATCATTGTATTTTATTTTAATTTTTTTGACAGTATATATGCTTGTATGTATGTGTATAATTAATGACATTAATACAAAATTATATTAAAAAAACCCCACCTCAATCCTGTAGTCACATTGGTGATAATTTTTAGATTATTGCATTTCCATCACTCTTTATAAAAATATCTCAAACTTTAGATAATATTATTTTTTTTCTATTTTTTAAAGATACTGGTGTGCAAGTTGGATCCCAAGTACAGTCATCTGTTTAAGAAAAAAATATAAATATTATTGATTCTCTAAAGAATTTAAATGCACAGGTTCAAAAGCTATATCACACTTATGTTATGGAGAACATGTAAGAGTTTTGTTATTAATCATAAAAAATAAAATAAAAAGAACCTAGACAATTTTATGTCATGAACACTATCATGACACTTGTATTTTTTTTTCACACAAATTAAAAAATGAGGATAATTTGGGGTATGAAGATTATCATGTCATATTCACCTTTTTGTTTTTGGTATTGTGCATTTAATTTATTTATGATGATGCTATAAATAAATATTTAAGAATCATTTTTATTGATTGGTCTCTTATTAATAAATATATTACTGAGTCTGAAACATTTTGAAAACAAATATATAATAAACCAAATATAGAATGTTAATAGCAATCTGAATAAGTAACAATAAATAAATTGTCAAAAAAAACTCAAACAAGAAAACTTATATATACCATTCACATAACTAAGCCTATGCAAACTACTGAAACCTTTGGCGCTTTGGATCAGGAGAATCTCCGTCCTGCTTTCTATCTCTTATAATTTCTATCATAGACTGCATAGTATTTTGAGCAATATGCATATTATTTTCAGATATTGTCAATGCCCTGTTAATTTGTTGGTTTCTTTCTGTCTCCATATGCCTTTGCCACTCAAAGATTTTCCCAGTCTAGTTCTAATCGTTGCTGGTTGTAGTTGTCCCATCTTTGTAAATGTACAGAGAGAACGTCTTGAACCTGCCTACTGTCAGCTCTATAGCCACGTGCAAGATTCATCATTTCATTTAGAACTGGATCTTTAAATGGTGCAGGCTGTTGAGGTTCAGGTTGAGGAGGCACATGTTCTATTTGTTCAATGTCCTGCTCTTCTGCTAAATTCACAACAGGATTCTGATTGTAATCCTCATCAGAGGGGTTATCTATTGGCTCATGAATCTCTAAATCCTGATCTTGTTCCATTTGTGATAGATCTGGAGTTTTACTTCCCAGGTCTGTAGATCTACAGTCCTGACTATGATCAGAAATTGGAACCAGATTTATAATAACCTCTCTTGATGAATCATCCTCCTCCTTCATATCTGAAAAATATAAATGTAAAAATATTTATTATTATGTTTTCTAAAACCCTTTTTTTTAAAAAACACAATTATCCTACATTCGTTATGTGTCACCATGGGGATAATTGTGTTATTTTCAAGGTTTAACACAATAAATTACCTTAATTTTGTGGTGGCAAAATATGTAGATATTGTTAAAAATAACTCATGGAAGATAGATAAATTGATAATTTATATCCATGAAAAGTACTAATAGTTCTGAGAATGTGATTAAATGGACAGTCAGAAATTGAGTTATTTAAAAATAGTTTGTTACTCATTCCCCATTTTTGCTTAACCAACACAGTTCGAAAAATACACTTTTTAGCCCTGTGAGTAACTTGTATCTAAGCATCTTATGACAGGCCTATGATCACATGACATTTTATTTATTATCTATTGACTTTCATTTTAGACAATTGGTGCAGTGTCTGCCACAAGACACGAGTGTGATCACAATGTTATCTATATGGCCTACATAAACTAGCTTTCCCCTGTTGTGAAAATAAAATAAAAAAGCATGTGACAATAGGTGCCATTGAAGGGCTTTGAAATTATCATATGAGCCTTCATAGGTTTAACTTTCAAATAGGAATACCAAGCAAGCAAATCACATTTGTTGATAAAAGTAAATTCTACATTTCTGGGAAAATCGCATGCCATATTTGAAACCTGTTATTTTTATTTTTGAATTGACTGTTCCTTCAAAGAACTAAAATTAAAACATCAATATTAATTCCATCTTCCAGAAGAAACACATTTTCAAGTTGTAGATGGATAGTCAATCTTTAAATAAGAAACTAATTATTCATTATTCTTTAGATTTATATTATAACAACATATTTACCACCAAAAAGTGGTGCTGAATCCGTGACCATAGATCTAAAAAAATGTCCAACATCCGCTGTTAAAAAAATAAATAAAAAATACATTATAATTAGTATTGTTCCTTGTAAAACTTTTAGAAGCAATATAAATAATATAACAATGAATACCTGTGCTTCTTCCAACTGCTGCATCTGGTGTACTGCTCCGTACATCTGGGACAGTATCAGCAGATGATTGACTATGGCTGGTATTTGATGTAGACCGTATATATTGCCCATGTTGCTGATGTTGTCTGATCTGTAAACTTTCCATTTGATGAGATGTTGATGCCCGTGGTTCAGATTCTATGGAGGTAGATGGAATGTTAACCGAGGCTGATGTGGATGACTGAGCAGACAAACCTATAAAAAAATATTATAATTAACACAAGGTTTTTAATTCATCACTAAAAAAACAAACACACAAAATTAATAAATAAAAAAATATATATATATATTTTGAGTAAAGCAGCATAATGGATAACAAGGAAAAAAAATTCTTAACACATGAGCTAGCATTTCACTGGGGTCTGTTGTGATGTATAGAGCATTGTTGATAAAAAGGACATTATTGTGGCACACATAAACTATCAATAAACTATCAATTTACAGTGGGATGTATGTAGTATTATTGGGATGAGGACATTTTACTGGGGGATGTATGTAGCATTTGTGTTAAAGGTACATTAGTGTGGCACACATGAGCTAGCATTGTACAGGTGAATGTATGCAGCATTAGTGATAAAATGGACATTATTGTGGCACACATGAACTAGCATTGTAGAGGTGGATGTCTGTAGCATTACTGATAAATGAACATTATTAAGGCACAAATGAACTAGTATTGTACAGGTGGATGTATGCAGCATTATTGATAAAAAGGAAATTTGTTTGGCTCACATGAACTAACATTGCAGAGGTGAATGTATGTATCAATATTTAGAAAATTTCATTATAATGACTCACATAAACTAGCATTGTACATGTGGATGTATGTAACATTAGTGAGAAAAAAAGTACATTATTAAGTTGCACAAAAAATAGCACTTTAATTATGGATGTATGTAGCATTATTGAGAAAAGGACAATAATGTGGCACACATGAGCTAGCATTGTACAGGTAGATCTATGTAGCAGTATAGAGAAAAAATACTTTATTTTGGCACACATGATGTTGCATTGTACATGTATGTATCATTATTGTTGGATGCAGGTATTATCAGTGAGAAAAAGAACATTGGGCTAGCAAACATGAACTAGCTGTGCCGGAGAATTAATATAGCTTTAGTTACAAAATTGTACATTAAAATCGGTGCAATTGAATATCATTAGTTAAATGGTTGTATGTAGCATTGCTGACAACAAATTACATTAGTAGGCCGAACATGAAATTGATTAAAAAAACGTTGTATGTAGCATTAGTGACAAAAAAGGACACAAGTACTTTGAACTACCACATTCAATGCTACAGCTATTGTTATGACGCACAATCAGATAATTTTGCCACATAAGCAGTAGCTATGTGATTCTGTTCTATAGCATTAATGATGAAAAGTATATAACAATTGAACACGTCACACAACAGTTTTAAAATTGGTTTAGAAGCATTAGTATGAACTTCTAAAAATATGTTTTTTTGAAAATTTAAATATACATATAAATTTAATTTAATTAGTGATGCCCTCAATGACCTCTGTACCCAGCCTCTGGAGGACTTCTTTTTTTTTAAGTCTGTTAAATCAGCGACATAAGGTGGGCTGCCACCTGAACCACGTGCAGATTGCTTTACTTTTGCGATTTTGCCTTTCGTTTGACGCTTGATATCATGGAAACATTTTTTGCACATTTCAATATCTTTCTTTGTTGGTTCTTGAGCACTCACAATAATTTTTTGGGGGGAATTGGGGTTTGCTTGAAGTGACTTCCATATATATTTTCATAATAATCAAGTACGAGATCAACAAGTACAACATTCTGTTGATGTGAGAATTTTGGGTTGCGAGTCTTCTTGGAAGTACCAGAATCTCTGGCAGAAGCCATATGAACTTGCTTCTCACAGTAAAAAACAAAAGGAATAAAAAAGTTTTTAAAGATTTCTGGGAAATATACATTATACATGTGAGCAGTGTATCTTGCCGCTTGTATGACGAATATTACACCTATCTGGTCACGTTGGTTAAGATATTGACCAAAAGACCGTAGACTGCTTTGTAACTTTGTTCTTTTGCATCAAGCGAAGCTTCAAAGTTATCAATAATCCGATTGTCTTCGAGACAGATTAGACACGATATTTTAGGGGTTGATTTTTAGAACGTTCATGTAACAAAGTTGAATCCGTTATGTGCAAATGCCGGCAGGTAAATTCGATACGCTTATTGTGATGATTTTGATGCCTTAGTATATGGCGCCCTATGAGTTAAACACTGAGGCCTATTAGTCTGTGAACCCTCAAATGAAGCACTAGGTCTGCTTACATATTCCAACATATAAACTTACATATACTTTTTTTATCCTGGCTCCTAGATTTTTGGCAAATTTGTTAAGCCTTGGTTGTGGACAACTCCTAAGCCAAGAAAAATGCTATGTTAAAACTTCTCTGCATTTGAGCTAAAAAAGTTGAATCATGCAAAGCAAAGGTAAAAAGTAGTTAGCTTTGCTAATCAGAGAAGTCAATCAGGCAACATATTTGATAGTGTAGGTGAAAGCAGGCCAATTTCAGAAGCCTGAAGGCCGGTAAATGATAGGGCAACAGTACACAAAGAGAAATTAAACATAACAGTAAGGTATCAGGCATACATCTTAATTTAGAAGTCAGTTCATGATGGGTGAAACCAGAGAATGTGTGGGGGGGGGACATACTAAAACATTTAATGTGAAAATGGCTTAATGTAGCTTAATGAGTAAAAAAGTGACCAAATGTTAATCAATTGCTGCATAATTTTGCACAACCCAAGATTTCCACTATCCAAGCCTATCCTAGAAGTTTCATGGATTTTGGAATTCCACAAGGCAAATGAGTGACATTAAGCTTGTTTTTTGGGGAGCTTAATGTGGCTTAACGTACAAAATTGAACTTAGATGTTAACCAATTTCCACCAAACTTACCACAATACATTAATCTATGGATTCAAACATATTCTGAAAATTTCAGAACATTTGATAAAACATACCTAAAGTTATTCACATTTAACTATTTTTTTACAATCCTAAAACATTTAATGTGAGCAGCTTAATGTAAAAAGAGCTTAATGTACCAAAATTCACCTAAACATCGATTAATTGCCTTGAAACTTGGCACAAACTCAGTTTGTCACTTTCCAAACCTATCCTAGAAGTTTCATGGTATTTGGTTTCCCCCAAGGCAAATGAGTGACATTAAGCTTGTTTTTTGGGGAGCTTAATGTGGCTTAACGTACAAAATTAAACTTAGATCTTAACCAATTTCCCCCAAACTTCTCACAATATATTAATCTATCTATTCAAACATATTCTGAAAATTTCAGGAAATTTGATAAAACATACCAAAAGTTATTCGCATTTAACAATTTTTTTACAATCCTAAAACATTTAGGGGGGTATTTATCAAGCCGTCAACCTCAAATACGCTGGAATTCCGCAGCGTATTTGTGGCAAGGCTGATTCGCCTTAGTTATCAAATGCTACAGTTCGGCAAAAGTAGAATTCTGTGACGTAAACTTCGATCCGCCAGACTCCGTCCGACACAGATCGATTCTTACGTCACTCCAGATGTTCCGCAGACAAGTACAGCACAATCTGACTACTTTTGCTAGTTATCAAAAAACTAGCAGGTACGCTCGGCACTTTTACTGCCCAGCATACCTGGTTTTCAAACCCCCACCCTGGAGGCGGCGGATCTTATAGGAATCAATGGGAGTCTGACCATAGCGAAAGTACAAGTTCGCTGCTGCCAGACATCCCATTGATTCCTATGGGAGATGTCTACACCTAACACCCTAACATGTACCCCGAGTCTAAACACCACTAATCTGTCCCCCCTACACCGCCGCAACTAAATAAAGTTATTACCCCCTAAACCGCCGCTCCCGGAGCCCACCGCAAGCTACTCTATACCTATTAACCCCTAAACCGCCGCTCCCTGACCCTGCCGCAACTATAATAAGTGTATTAACCCCTAAACCGCCGCTCCCGGAGCCCACCGCAAGCTACTCTATACCTATTAACCCCTAAACCGCCGCTCCCTGACCCTGCCGCAACCTATATTAAATCCTAATCCTATCCTGCCCCCCCTACACCGTAGCCACCTATAATAAATTTATTAACTCCTATCCTGCCCCCCACTACACCGCCGCCACTGTAATAAAATTATTAACCCCTAAACCTAAGTATAACACTAACCCTAACACCCCCCTAACTTAAATATTAATTAAATAAACCTAATAATATTTCTATTATTAACTAAGTTAATCCTATTTAAAACTAAATACTTACCTATAAAATAAACCCTAATATAGCTACAATATAAATAATAATTATATTGTAGCTATCTTAGGATTTATTTTTATTTTACAGGCACCTTTCAATTTATTTTAACTAGGTACAATAGCTATTAAATAGTTATTAAATATTTAATAGCTTACCTAGCTAAAATAAAGAGAAATTTACCTGTAAAATAAAAACTAACCTAAGTTACAATTACACCTAACACTACACTACACTTAAATAAATTATTCCTATTTAAAACTAAATACTTACCTGTAAAATAAACCCTAAAATAGCTACAATATAATTAATAATTACATTGTAGCTATCTTAGGATTTATATTTATTTTACAGGTAACTTTGTATTTATTTTAGCTAGTTAGAATAGTTATTAAATAGTTATTAACTATTTAATAACTACCTAGCTAAAAGAAATACAAAATTACCTGTAAAATAAATCCTAACCTAAGTTACAATTAAACCTAACACTACACTATCATTAAATAAATTAAATAAACTACCTAAAAATAACTACAATTAAATACAATTACATAAACTAACTAAAGTACAAAAAATAAAAAAAGCTAAGTTACAAAAAATAAAAAAAATAAGTTACAAACATTTAAAAAATATTACAACAATTTTAAGCTACTTACACCTAATCTAAGCCCCCTAATAAAATAACAAACCCCCCCAAAATAAAAAAATGCCCTACCCTATTCTACATTAAAAAAGTTCAAAGCTCTTTTACCTTACCAGCCCTTAAAAGGGCCTTTTGTGGGGGCATGCCCCAAAGAGTTCAGCTCTTTTGCCTGTAAAAGAAAAATACAACCCCCCCCAACATTAAAACCCACCACCCACATACCCCTAATCTAACCCAAACCCCCCTTAAAATAACCTAACACTAATCCCCTGAAGATCATCCTACCTTTAGTTGTCTTCACTCAGCCGAGCCACCGATGGAACTGAAGAGGACATCCGGACCGGCAGAAGTGATCATCCAAGGGGCACTGAAGAAATCTTCCATCCGAGGAAGTGATCCTCCAAGCGGCGCTGAAGAAATCTTCCATCCGGGCGAGGTCATCTTCCAAGAGGCGCTGAAGAAGTCTTCTATCCGGGCGAGGTCATCTTCGAAGCCGGGTCTTGAATTTTCATCCTGCCGACGCGGAACATCCTTCTTTCCCGACGGACTACCGACGAATGAAGGCTCCTTTAAGGGACGTCATCCAAGATGGCATCCCTTCAATTCCGAATGGCTGATAGGATTCTATCAGCCAATCGGAATTAAGGTAGGAAAATCGGAACAGCCAATAGAATGCAAACTCAATCTGATTGGCTGATTGGATCAGCCAATCGGATTGAACTTGAATCTGATTGGCTGATGGAATCAGCCAATCAGATTCAAGTTCAATCCGATTGGCTGATCCAATCAGCCAATCAGATTTTCCTACCTTAATTCCGATTGGCTGATAGAATCCTATCAGCCAATCGGAATTGAAGGGACGCCATCTTGGATGACGTCCCTTAAAGGAGCATTCATTCATCGGTAGTCTGTCGGGAAAGAAGGATGTTTCGCGTCAGCGGGATGAAGATTCAAGACCCGGCTTCGAAGATGACCTCGCCCGGATAGAAGACTTCTTCAGCGCCTCTTGGAAGATGACCTCGCCCGGATGGAAGATTTCTTCAGCGCCGCTTGGAGGATCACTTCATCGGATGGAATATTTCTTCAGTGCCCCTTGGATGATCACTTCTGCCGGTCCGGATGTCCTCTTCAGTTCCATCGGTGGCTCGGCTGAGTGAAGACAACTAAAGGTAGGATGATCTTCAGGGGATTAGTGTTAGGTTATTTTAAGGGGGGTTTGGGTTAGATTAGGGGTATGTGGGTGGTGGGTTTTAATGTTGGGGGGGGTTGTATTTTTCTTTTATAGGTAAAAGAGCTGAACTCTTTGGGGCATGCCCCCACAAAAGGCCCTTTTAAGGGCTGGTAAGGTAAAAGAGCTTTGAACTTTTTTAATGTAGAATAGGGTAGGGCATTTTTTTATTTTGGGGGGGTTTGTTATTTTATTAGGGGGCTTAGATTAGGTGTAAGTAGCTTAAAATTGTTGTAATATTTTTTTAAATGTTTGTAACTTATTTTTTTTATTTTTTGTAACTTAGCTTTTTTTATTTTTTGTACTTTAGTTAGTTTATGTAATTGTATTTAATTGTAGTTATTTGTAGGTAGTTTATTTAATTTATTTAATGATAGTGTAGTGTTTAATTGTAACTTAGGTTAGGATTTATTTTACAGGTAATTTTGTATTTCTTTTAGCTAGGTAGTTATTAAATAGTTAACTATTTAATAACTATTCTAACTAGCTAAAATAAATACAAAGTTACCTGTAAAATAAATATAAATCCTAAGATAGCTACTGTCAGCCGTAAAGGACCAGCCCAGGATTCAACCCAACTGCTAGCGTGAAAAGTAAAAAACACACGCTAGCACACTGAGAAATATCCAGGATTGAAGAAAGCAAATGTCCTTTTAAGAAGATAAATAAAACTAAGTGAAATTCCTTTAGCAAGTGATAAAGCAAATGTCCCTTTAAGCAGGTTAGTAAATAAACAAAGATTCCTTTTAGCAGGTTTGGATAAAGCAAATGTCCCTTTAAGCAGGTTAGCAAACAAACAGAGATTCCTTTTGCAGGTTTGGATAAAGCAAATGTCCCTTTAAGCAGGTTTAGTAAACAAACTGAGATTCCTTTTAGCAGGTTTGGATAAAGCAAATGTCCCTTTAAGCAGGTTAGCAAACAAACAGAGATTCCTTTTAGCAGGTTTGAATAAAGCAAATGTCCCTTTAAGCAGGTTAATGAACAAACAGTAATATCTTCCTCTTATTAGATTTGAATAAAGCAAATGTCCCTTTATGATGATTAGCAAACAAACAGATATTCCTTTTAGCAGGTTTAGATAAAGCAAATGTCCTTGTATGCAGGTTAGCAAACAAATAGAAAATCCTTTTAGCAGGTTTGTTTTAGAAAATATCTCCAAAAGCAGGTTAAGCAAACTGACAGAGAATATTCAGGCAAGGATTCAGGCAAGGGAGACATAAAAGAATTACTCACACAGGTCCGGTCCGGGAGGTAGGAAAGAGAAAAAACAAACGGGCGCCAATTCAGATCTCCCGCTGAGATTTGAAGGCAGGGAGACTCTGACGTCAGGAGGAGAGCCAGATACCGCGTCACGTTGCTAGGCAACGTGACGGGATACAGAGGGGATCTGTGAGCCGCGGCGACACGGCAATGAGCGGATCCAATTCATGACAGCTACAATGTAATTATTAATTACATTGTAGCTATCTTAGGGTTTATTTTACAGGTAAGTATTTAGTTTTAAATAGGAATAATTTATTTAAGTGTAGTGTAGTGTTAGGTGTAATTGTAACTTAGGTTAGTTTTTATTTTACAGGTAAATTTCTCTTTATTTTAGCTAGGTAAGCTATTAAATAGTTAATAACTATTTAATAGCTATTGTACCTAGTTAAAATAAATTGAAAGGTGCCTGTAAAATAAAAATAAATCCTAAGATAGCTACAATATAATTATTATTTATATTGTAGCTATATTAGGGTTTATTTTATAGGTAATTATTTCGTTTTAAATAGGATTAATTTAGTTCATAATAGAAATATTATTTAGATTTATTTAATTAATATTTAAGTTAGGGGGGTGTTAGGGTTAGTGTTAGACTTAGGTTTAGGGGTTAATAATTTTATTACAGTGGCGGCGGTGTAGTGGGGGGCAGGATAGGGGTTAATAAATTTATTATAGGTGGCGACGGTGTAGGGGGGGCAGGATAGGGGTTAATAAATTTAATATAGGTTGCGGCGGGTTCAGGGAGCGGCGATTTAGGGGTTAAACTATTTATTTATTTGCGGAGAGGTGCGGGATCAGCAGGATAGGGGTTAATAACTTTATTATAGAGGGCGATGGTATGGGGGGGCAGGATAGGGGTTACTAGGTATAATGTAGGTGGCAGCGGTGTCCGGAAGCGGCGGTTTAGGGGTTAATACATTTATAAGACTTGCGGCGGGGTCTAGGAGCGGCGGTTTAGGGGTTAATACATTTATAAGACTTGCGGCAGGGTCTAGGAGCGGCGGTTTAGGGGTTAGTAACTTTATTTAGTTGCGGGGGGCTCCGGGGGTGCCGGTATAGGGGGTAGAACAGTGTAGTTTAGTGTGAGTGCTTAGTGACAGGCTAGCAATAAAGCTGGGAAAAAGCTGAAGAGCAGCGAGATCGGATGAGTGATAACTCTCACAGTCCGCTGCTCATCGCCCCGCGGCTTTTTGACAGCTTTATTTGATAACTTAGGCGTATTTTTTCAGGTCCGCGGCAGTGAAGGTAGGCGAGCTTAGGCGGGCGTATTGGGCCGGCGAAGGCAGGAAAGTTGACACGTTGATAACTACCCCCCTTAATGTGAGCAGCTTAATGTAAAAAGAGCTTAATGTACCAAAATTCACCAAAACTTCAATCAATTGCCTTGAAACTTGGCACAAACTCAGTTTTTCACTTTCCAAACCTATCCTAGAAGTTTCATGGATTTTGGTGTCCCACAATGCAAATGAGTGACATTAAGCTTGTTTTTTGGGGAGCTTAATGTGGCGTAATGAGTAAAAAAGTGGCCAAATGTTAATCAATTGCTGCATAATTTTGCACAACCCAAGATTTTCACTATCCAAGCCTATCCTAGAAGTTTCATGGATTTTTGTGTCCCACAAGGCAAATGAGTGACATTAAGCTTGCTTTTTGGGGAGCTTAATGTGGCTTAACGTACAAAATTTAACTTAGATGTTAACCAATTTCCCCCAAACGTCCCACAATACATTAATCTATCTATTCAAACATATTCTAAAATTTTCAGGACATTTGATAAAACATACCAAAAGTTATTTACATTTAACAGTTTTTTTACAATCGTAAAACATATGGGGGCTTATTTATCAAAGCGTCAATCTCAGTGCGTTCGCAGGCATCAATATGGTCGCCAGACATCGCTGCTGTGGATCCACATACAATGCTCTTATTTATAAAAAAACACGTCAAAAACACGTGCGTCAAGTATGGTGCGATGAGCATCGGACTGTTGTTAACTAACAGTCATCGATGTTGCAGTTATTCAGGTTTTTACTGAGAGAAGCGCTCAACCTGAGAATGAACAATAGCATAATAGCTTGTTCTATGGCTAGTTACCACCCAAGAAGCAGCCTCTTTTTGCCCAACATGTGCCTTTCACAGAGAAGAACTTTCCTGAAGCATATCAGTCTGATCCTGACTTCACAGTACAGCCCAGCCCCAAAATACCAGGCAATCCCTCTCTGAACGAGAGATACAGCAATACCCCAGACGTACATTTCGGCCTATTGTGGGCCTCGTCAGTGAGGTGCAGACATATCCCTCTAGGCACACTGAGCATGTCTGGATTCCCGCATCACACATAGGGAGACTTCCCTAAGTGTCATAATTTTCATATATATATATATATATAAATATATATATATATATATATATATATATATATATATATATGTGTGTGTGTGAGTGTGTGTGTTATGTCAGAAATCTTTTGCAAACATATTTACATGTCCCTAAATTCCTTTTTTTGTTCTAAACAATGTTGTCTTTCATGTCTCTGTGTTTATTTATACCAATATATGTATATAGTGTAAATGTATTATTGTTCTGAGCAGGAATAATTGTGAATATAATATGTCATCAGGGTATCATATATATTTATTTACAATCAATGGATATTTTAAGAGCTGGGCCAGTTTTCTCTCTGTACCTGTGTAACCCCTCTGGATTGCAATCTAGTTTTAAAAACCACCCCTACACAGGTGTTATAAAATCGTCTGGCATATAAAATGACATTTCTTAATGAAAATAAAATTCAAGAGAAGGAAGAAATACACTAAAAATAGCATGACAGTAAAGAGGTGATTTTAATTTCTGCTGTATCTGAATCATGACAGTTTAATGTTAGGTGGGCTATCCCTTTGAGCTATCAGTTTAAGATTATATTGAATCAAACATCATTCAAATTTTAAAATCATTGTCTAAAATATTACATTGTGTGTCCTAATGCCAGAATCAATGTTTATCTTTAATACTAATTACACATATACATACTTTCAAAGTATAATACACAATGTAACAGATAGGACTTACAAGTTCTGATGGGTGATCAATGACACAAGTATCAAGCAATTTTATTCGTTAGTGATACTATACAATGTATATTTAAATTTGATTAGCTGATGTCATAAATCACGTGATTATGCATATCCCTATCAAAAGTGGTAGGAAAAAAATGTGTGGGTTGTCTAGGAGTATTGCGTCATATTTGGTGCGAAAAGTGTTGCATCAAATTTGGTGCGAAGTGGTGAGTGGGACTTGTATTACATGCCTTAAACATGGTGTATATAGATTTATCAAAAAAAAAAACAAAAAAAAAAAAAAAGGAAGTTAGCTATATTATGTTATGTATTTATTTAATTTTTATCTCTATATCTACTAGTGCACCAAGTTTGGAGCAATAATATTGTCCTCTTGCTTTGTAATAATAGACAAAGATGTAACATAATCCATAAGTAGTAATGTATTTCATTTTTATCCCTATATCTACTAGTGCATCAAAATTGAAGCATTACTTTGCACCAAATTTGGAGCAATAATATTGTTTGATTTAGAAAGAGTATAGAATTTTATTAAAGTTTATAATTTACTTTTATTATCTAATATGCTTTATTGTCTTGCAGAAATCTAACATAACCTTCCTGTGTTTTCAGACTCCAATTGATTTCTATGGCATCCGCAGCCTCAAGGGTAGCGGTTTGAACGATCGGTATGCTGCGCTGGAATAGACGCAAGTGTACCTGTTAAATGTTTGGTAAATTGGAAAAAGGGTCATATAGAGTTGAATGTGTATTTGAAACATCTGGGATGATGCAAGCATCGATCTGCGTCAGATTGAGATCGCGGGAGGGTATATTATGTCACACATTTAAACATTTGACGATCTTGACACTTTGATAATTATGGCAGATTCCATTTGCATCAGATATGACGTGAGATTCTAGTGGATTCCATCGTATTATCAGTTGAAGCTTTGATAAATTGGACCCTAAATGTTTTAGGATTGTAAAAAAATGGTTTAATGTAAATAACTTTTGGTATGTTTTATCAAATGTCCTAAATTTTTCAGAATATATTTGAATAGATAGATTAATGTATTGTGAGCAGTTTGGGGGAAATTGGTTAACATCTAAGTTCAATTTTGTACGTTAAGCCACATTAAGCTCCCAAAAAAACAAACTTAATATCACTTATTTGCCTTGTGGAAACCAAATACCATGAAACTTCTTGGATAGGTTTTGAAAGTGAAAAACTGAGTGTCTGCCAAGTTTCAAGGCAATTGATTGATGTTTAGGCAAATTTTGGTACATTAAGCTCTTTTTTGCGTTAAGCCATTCACATGAAGGGGCCTATTTATTATGTGTCTGTCTGACATGATCCGATCAGCGGATCATGTCCGACAGACATCGCTGAATGCAGAGAGCAATACGCTCTCCACTTTCAGCATTGCACCAGCAGCTCTTATGAACTGCTGGTGCAACGCTGCCCCCTGGCCGCTAGCAGGTGGCTGTCAATCAACCTGATCGTATTCGATTGGGTTGAAATGCGGCAATGTCTGTCCGCTTCCTCAGAGCAGGCGGACAGGTTACGGAGCAGGGGTCTTTAGACCGCTGCTTCATAACTGGTGTTTCTGGCAAGCCTAAAGGCTCGACAGAAACATGGGCCCTCAAGCTTCATTCGGCACTTAATAAATGGGCCCCGAAATGTTTTAGGGTTGTAAAAACATATTTAAATGTGAATAACTTTTGTTATGTTTTATCAAATATCCTTACATTTTCAGAATATGTTTAAACAGATAGATTAATGTATTATGGGAAGTTTGAGGGAAATTGGTTAACATCTAAGTTCAATTTTGTACATTAAGCCACATTAAGCTCCCCAAAAAACAAGCTTAATGTCACTCATTTGCCTTGTGGGAAACCAAATACCATGAAACTTCTAGGATAGGTTTGGAAAGTGACAAACTGAGTTTGTGCCAAATTTCAAGGCAATTGATCGATGTTTAGGTGAATTTTGGTACATTAAGCTCTTTTTACATTAAACTGCTCACATTAAATGTTTTAGGATTGTAAAAAAAATATTAAATGTGAATAACCTTTGGTATGTTTTATCAAATTTCCTGAAATTTTCAGAATATGTTTGAATAGATAGATTAATGTTTTGTGGGAAGTTTGGGGGAAATTGGTTAAGATCTGAGTTCAATTTTGTACGTTAAGCCACACTAAGCTCCCCAAAAAACAAGCTTAATGTCACTCCTTTGCCTTGTGGGACACCAAATACCATAAAACTTCTAGGATAGGCTTGGATAGTGGAAATCTTGGGTTGTGCAAAATTATGCAGCAATTGATTAACATTTGGCCACTTTTTTACTCATTAAGCCACATTAAGCTCCCCAAAGAACAAGCTTAATGTCACTCATTTGCCTTGTGGGACACCAAAATCCATGAAACTTCTAGGATAGGTTTGGAAAGTGAAAAACTGAGTTTGTGCCAAGTTTCAAGGCAATTGATTGAAGTTTTGGTGAATTTTGGTACATTAAGCTCTTTTTACATTAAGCTGCTCACATTAAGGGCTCCATGTACTAAGCAGTCAGCGAGCTACCCGCAACAAATCTCGCATCAAAACTCGCAAACTGATATGTACAAAGCTGCTCACATTAAATGTTTTAGGATTGTAAAAAAATTGTTAATTTCAAATAACTTTTGGTATGTTTTATCAAATTTCCTGAAATTTTCAGACTATGTTTGAATAGATAGATTAATATATTGTGAGAAGTTTGGGGGAAATTGGTTAAGATCTAAGTTTAATTTTGTACGTTAAGCCACATTAAGCTCCCCAAAAAACAAGCTTAATGTCACTCATTTGCCTTGTGGGAAACCAAATACCATGAAACTTCTAGGATAGGTTTGGAAAGTGACAAACTGAGTTTGTGCCAAGTTTCAAGGCAATTTATTGATGTTTAGGTGAATTTTGGTACATTAAGCTCTTTTTACATTAAGCTGCTCACATTAAGGGCTCCATGTACTAAGCAGTCAGCGAGCTACCCGCAACAAATCTCGCATCAAAACTCGCAAACTGATATGTACAAAGCCGTCAATTATGTTAAAACTCGCATCTTTAAAATTGCGAGCGTACTTATCCGCCAAACCTCGCTACCTCTCCATTTTTTACTGTAATTAGACACATTTGACCACTAACTCGCCAAAAACGAATGTACTAAAAAATCTATTTGTCGCGTCAATCTCCGCCCCCACCTCGTTATTTTTGCCTCGCCACCTTTTAAGTGGCGGGCAAGGTACAAAACAATAGGAAAGCCACTCTAGACGCCAGTCTATACATATATAAAAGGCAGTAATATCAGCATTGTACTTACATTGTTCATTTCAGCAGCTATGGAAAGAATTCTGTTTTTGTTTATTCTCCGTTTGATGCAAATCCGGGCTAGAAGACAGAATACTGGAAATGTAGCTAATCCTATCGTTAGAAGAAGGAGAGTTCGTGTCCCCCGTGTATTCCTTCCACGGGTTGGTTTGCACGGCCTTTCTGACCGAGAGATCATACAAAGATTCCGGCTTGATCGTGAATCGATATTACACCTGTATCGAGAGATTGAAGATCATTTGGAGCCGATGACTGCTCGTTCACAAGCTATTCCGGGACTTCTGAAACTATTAGCTGCATTGCATTTTTTTGCAACAGGCTCCTTTCAGGCAGTTTCTAGCGTCATTATTGGAATGAGTCAATCTGCTTTTTCACGCCACTTATCCAAAGTAATAGGGGCTATGATGGTTATTTTTCATCGATATGTTTGTTTGCCATCTACCCCTGAAGAATGGCAATCTATCAAGTCAAATTTCTATAGGATGGCTGGGATGCCCAATGTCCTAGGTGCCATAGACTGTACCCATGTTGCTGTAAGACCACTTCAAGCTCGTGAGGAGATCTATAGGAATAGAAAGCATTTCCATTCCTTGAATGTCCAGATGGTCTGTGACCCCAACATGAGGATTATCAGTGTGCGTTCTAACTTTCCTGGCTCCTGTCATGATTCTTACATTTTAAGGCAGACTGGGTTATACCGGAAGTTCGAGGACGGAAATATGCCTGACGGATGGCTTCTAGGTAAGCATAACTGGCGTCTAATTTGTCTCTCATTTCAATGTACAAAAATTGCGCCCAATTTGTCGACTGTAATCTGTATAGTTTAAATTTGTATTGTATAGTTCTGAATCTTTATAATTATTCTTATATTAATATTTATATTTATTATATCTTCTATTAGGAGATGGAGGGTACTCATGTACAGAATGGCTGTTGACTCCCTATAACAACCCACAGACCAGAAGTCAAGTACGTTTCAATGAAGCTCACCGATCTACCAGGGGGATTATTGAGAGGACTTTCGGTATTATGAAAATGCGGTTTCGATGTCTTGATCGTTCTGGTGGTGCTATGCAGTATGCACCAGAGAAAGTTGCAAAAATTATATTGGTTTGCTGCATACTGCACAATATTGCAATTAAAAGAGGCTGTCCATTAGAAGATGAAGATCCAATAGATGCTGATGATTTACCAGAAGAAATATGTGTAGAACAAGCTAATAGGCGTGGAAATGCAACAAGGGACATGGTTTCAGAACAATATTTTGAAGATTAAAGTTTCAGTTGATCAATAAAAAACTTTCTTTATTAACTTGTCTCCATTTTTTTTTTAAGAATTAAGGTTATTAAAAATCACTCATGATAAACAGTTAAATACATAACAGTTGTTGCTCTTCAATTATCAAAGGTTTCAAATAAATAAAGTTTATGATCAAAGTTATTACAGACAATATATTATAGGTAATACATTGACATCACACTAGTGTCTACAGCTGCTCTCACTCTTTTACATAATGTGATTAGTGTAATGTAATCCCTCCATAGCTGATGCTAATTCATTGTATTGTGTCATTGAATTGTAGCTGTAACAAGCGACAGTATATTCAACAGTGCTTTATGTTATCAGATAGGATTTTTGAGTTAAAAAAGACTTGCTAATTTGATTTGTTTTATTCTAACCTCAATTTTTAACAGCTACTAGGTTTTCCCATATTCAAATAAATACCTTAAGGGCTTACTCTTAACTCTTATTTTCTTAATTTTTATAATATATTTTTCCATTCAAGATTTGTTAAAAGAATAGTGGCATATAGAAAATAATGGCAAATAAATTATTTTATTACAAAATTACAATCTTTAAACATTATATATTAACAATTGTAAACCAAAGTAACTTGTAATACATATAAACACATCTGAAAAAAAAGAAAATGTTTAGAAACAAAATAACAATTGTAAACCAAAATAAATTTTAATACATATAAACACATATGAAACAAAGAAAATGTTTATAAAAAAATAACAATTGTAAACCAAAGTACATTTTAATACATATAAACACATCTTAAAAAAATTAAATGTTTAGAAACAAAATAAAAATTGTAAACCAAAATAAATTTTAATACATATAAACACATCTGAAACAAAGAAAATGTTTAGAAACAAAATAACAATTGTAAACCAAAGTAAATTTTAATACATATCAACACATCTGAAACAAAGAAAATGTATAGAAACCAAATATCATTTGTAATAAGTATAAACATCGATATTTACAAACCTTCATAAAATACATTAATCTACATATACATTATATATTTTTCTATTTTTCGGGGATACATATCTATATCAATGCGCTAATGATTGACATAACGATTAATCACGTCATCGTCTAACATGTCGCGTCCTGAACCTTTTGGTGCTGGAGAATTGGTGATATTAGTTTATGCCATGGATAAATATTTCCCTAAACGGATTGGTGGTGTGAGGGGAGTGAGACAGGAATGCAGAGACAAAATTATATACGAGATGCTGAGAAGAATGCATCGTATTTCAAAAATTAAAAGAACAAGACGACAGTGTCTTAGAAAATATAGTGATTTGAAGAGAAGAGAACCAAAGTACTATAAATCGATTCGAAGATTGATAAGGACATGTAAGTTTCAAAATTATATATGAAATAATTTTTTATAATATAAAAAAAGGGTTTATTTTTGAACTGCGTCATCATTGACGAATCCAGGACAATATTATTTTCTGAGTGTTACTTTGACTATATTAGTATATACAATTGCAAAAAGTTACAAAAGTAAGCATGCAGAACTGAGTTAGTAGATTAAAATGTAACTATATTACTATATACACTTAAAAGGTTAGAAAACTTAGCATACAAAAATGAGTTAGTAGAGTAAAATATAACTATATTAGTATATACCATTGAAACATGCAGAACTGAGTTAGTAGAATAAAATTTAAATATATTACTATATACCATTGAAACATGTTAGAAAAGTAAGCATGCAGAACTGAATGTTTTGAAAACAAAAAATTACTTGGAATAATTAAAAAAAAAATGTTATTCCAAATTTTTTTTATATATATGTTTATAGATATGAGAAGAAGAAGAATGAAGTGTGCACACCCACCACGCTACCTAAGGTCAATTTTGGTGCAAACACCCAGAAGTGAAACTCTTTCTCCACCTTTGCCAATAACACTATTGGATATTGAATTATCTCCAAATCCATATGAAATTTTTCATAAAAAGACACAGACAGGTAATGACTTATTATTTAAATTTTAAATCATATATTTTAGGTTTTGGCTTAAAAAGTTTTAGCATGCAATATTAATCAAGTTGCTAATTTACTTCTATTATCATTTTTTTCCTCATTATCTTTCTATCTTTATTTGAAAAAGAAGGCATCTAAGCTAAGGAGCCAGCCAATTTTTGGTTGAGCACCATGGACAGCACTTTTTGATTGGTTCTGTCCAATTAGCAAGTACAACACAGTTGGTTCACCAAAAATGGGCTGGCATCTAAACTTACATTCTTGCTTTTCAAATAAAGATACAAAAAGAATGAAGTAAAATAGAAAGTTTATTTAAATTGCATGCACTATCTGAATCATGAAACGTAGAAATTGGGTTCTATGTCCCTTTTAATGATTATTATTATTGTTTTTAATAATATATCCTAGGTTTTTGATTTAATAGTTTTCGATCTTTATCTTTGTAATTACGTTCATAGATATTACCATGGAAGACATGGAAAATAGTATGGAAATGGAAGAATTTCAAAATCCTGATAGTGTGACAATATTTGAAGCCTTGAGTTCAGATGATACTCAACCAAGGATAGAAGTTTTACCAACAATGATGGTAGATAAAGGTATGTTTCATACTCAGTAATCTTAAATCTAAGAAAATCAAAGTTTTAACTAATACATATTGTATATTTCAAATAGGAGTTGGCTCAGATGAAAGCTTTAAAGGAGTGGACATAAGTGTAGAAGCTAATATAGTAGATAACCTAGATAACAGCACATCAGGAGGTAATATTTGTGATGAAAAACCCTATCATACATTGAATATGTATATGAAAATTGAATTAAAATTTGCTTTGCATTTATTTTTCTACAGATTTATCTTCAACATCAACTATTGAAACTGCAGACAAAAGTACTCAGAGTTGTCTTGAAGATCATGTTAAACAAAAAAATTCTAAAATTAGGGCAACTTTGGGAATGTTAATGGAGCAAGTAGATTTTTTATACCGTAAATATGTTATTTGATTTCATTTTTTGTTTTGTCATGATGATTGTCAGAAGAATGACAATTAATAACTGAGAAAAACTTTTGTGTTGAAGAATCAAAAGTGATTTTGAATTTATGTAAATAAACTTTTTTTTGGGGCATAAAAAAATTTGTCTTTATTAAATAATAACATTTTAAACTTAAAGAACACAAAAAATAACTTATTAAACAATATATCGATGAAAAAAAAATAACAGTGACTAATATAGTGTTATAAATAATAAATTAAATGTTCACTCCAGACGTGGCCTCTTTGGGTCTGTTGTACCCTCCCTTTCACTGACAATAGCCAACAGAGATTGTAATGTCCTTTCACTGATGGTTAAAGCTCTGTTAATTTGCTGGTTTTTCTCTTCATCCATCCGCCTCTGCCACTGGAACATTTCTCTTTGCAGCTGTAATTTCTGCATTTCAATCTCATTCCTTTGCATTTCTATTTCAACATTTTTTTCTGACAGAGCAGTCCAGCGGTCAATATTAGTGTTAATAATATTTTGCATTTCTCTGTGATCCTCTCTGTATTGCCTTGCAAGTGTCAACATTTCCCTCAATCCAACATCGGCCAATAGTCCTTCTGCCGGTGTATTGTCAATATTTAGACCACCTGTTTGCAGTGCAATTGGTGGTGCCTGTGTTTCAACAGGTTCCTCAAGGTTTTCCGGTGTGTGAATTTCATCTGGTTGCGCATCTCCAAAATCTTCAAGAATATCTGGAGTCTCACTTCCATCATGCCCTCCTGGTGGTTCATCTTGAATGGGATTTTCCACTATCGGCATGAGATTGATAGTGATCTCCCTTGATGAGTTTTCTTCTTCTAGATCAAGACATAACAAATTGTTAGTAAATAAAAATAAAATGTTCTAAAAACACTTGCAGAAATAGAATAGAAGGAGAGAGCAGATACAACCGTCATACACCAATTTAAGTTATATTATATATATATACATATGTGATACATACCATCAAATAATGGAGATGAATGTCCAGTCAATCGCTGGAAAAGACGTCCCAAATCACCTATAAAAAAATAAATAACATAAAAATAAATAAATAAATAAAATAAAAAGGTTTTTTAGTCAATGTAACCATATATTCAAACGCTATTACATTCAGTGAAATTTCTATTTTGAAAATTATTAATGGAAATGTACTTTGCAATTAACTGGACACTGAAGCAAAACTAATATTTTTGAGAATAAGATATATAGCATGGAATTTCAATCAACTTTCTTATGTAATACTATGATCAATTCTCAAAAAGAAAATAATGATACATTTTAAAACCATTAGAAAGTTGCTTAAAATTGCATGCATGCTCTACACGAATCCTCATTTAAAAAAATTTGTACAGTGTCCCTTTCATGAAAATCTATGATCATTGCTATTTGTCATTCAAATTACATTCCATCTGTAAAAGATCTCGAACTAGAATATGTCAATAATGACATTTGACATAAAAAAAAAAAAAAAAAAAAAAAAAAATTGAGAGATAAAAGAGATAAAACACACAACATTGAAATTATTCATTTGTAAAGTACTTACCAGTTGCTCTACCAACACCAGTTTCTGGAGTGCTGGTCCTTAGATCAGGAAGTGTGTCCGCCGAGGAAGTTGTGTGTGTAACATTAGATGTGGAGCGTATTAATTGTCCATGTGTAAAACTGGCCGAAGGTCTGGAAACAGCTGAACTGGGTGGTCTGTAAACCGCAGAAGATGAAGTAGAACAAGTGGGCACTTCGTTACTCCTCACAGGCTCTGCTTGTGTTGTTGGCGTCACTTTAAAAAAAAAAAAATACGTTAGGTTTATTTTTATTTCTAGTTGAAACTGAAAGCTAAAAGTGTTAATAATAATAATTACAGCAGTGAATGCAGGCTCAATCATTAAAGGGACATGCCAACCACCTTTTTTATGATTTGGAAAGAGAATGCAGTTATAAACATCTTTATAATTTACTTATATTATCTAATTTGTTTTATTCTCTTGATATTCTTTGTTGAAAAGCATTTGATTGCTGCACAAAGAAGCCTCGTGTGATTGGCTCAACATGTGTATTTATTTTTCTTCAACTAAGAATATCTAGAAAATGAAGCCAAAGAAATAATGGAAGTAATTTGTAATGTTGTTTAAATTTCAATTCTCTATCTGAATCATTAAAAAGATTTTGGGTTTAGTGGCCCTTTAAAGGGACATGAACAAATATAATTTCCTTTACAAATTGCATAAGAAAATGCTTTTTCAAAAATATTTAATTGTATTATGTTTTTGCCTTCATTGGATTTTTATACTTTGATGAAAAGCAAATCTATACAGGCACAGTAAATGATCATTGGTTGATGCACATAGATGGTTCATGTGACTGCGTCAACTATGTGCATAGCTATATCTGAAAAAAGTATATGTTTATAAAGCGGAGAACAATTTTGAAAGATGTTAAAAATAATATTCTATAGTCAAATAACGCATCATGGAAGTCAATAGATCAGAAATTTAAGAAGGCATGTGATCTGGGGTTAGTCTCATGATTAATGTCGGACATACAATATTATTTTAATAGTTTCAAATTACATTATTTCTATTGTCATTATCTCTTTAAGGTTTCTATGCAATACTGGTTTGAAAATAAACACATGGGTGTTATCTTTAGGGATCACTATATTAATAATCAACAAATCTTTAGTTCCGTTAGACCTTTAAAAAAAAGGCAGTATAACAACCCTATTATTGTACAATCCCTTATACATATATGCGACATAAATGATTACAGTATTTGGGGCCTAAATGGCTTGTACAATCCCTTATACATATATGCGACATAAATGATTACAGTATTTGGGGCCTAAATGGCCTATATAGATTCGGATACTGAAGCGTAAGAAGTCAGATAATGTTATTTTAAAGAAATATATATTGGAGACAATGACCTATCATAATTTAAAAAAAAACATTTACGTCAACTATGTTGTACATTTACCTCTTAAATCACTGTCACAATCATCCGTTATGCCAGTGATGATCTCTGGTCCCAGACGCTGAACAAGCTTCTGCTCATAATCATTGAGGTCTGCCACATATGCTGGTCCACCTCCGGTAGCACGTGCCGAATTTTTTTCTCTGGCCAATTTAGCTTTGGCGAAGCGTTTAATGTCGTTGTAACGGACCCTGGGCACTAACAGCGTTGCTGATCCTTTGCCAGATCTGCTTCCTCCTAGAAAAATTTGTCTGTTTGACACGACATCCAAACAAATAATCATAAGAGTCAATAATCATGTCAATCAAAACGACGTTTTGCTGATGAGAAAAGTGAGGATTCTTGGATTTTGAAGCGGTTTCAGATCCAGATGAAGCCATATCGAAAATGTAAATAAAGATCACAAAAACGAGCGCTCTGTAATTACTCTCCAAAAATTTTGGAACAATAATAAAGTTGTTTAGAAAAGTTGTACATTTATAGGAGCAAAATTCTATTCCCGCGACTACTATGACGTTCATGACACCTTACATGTCACGTGTTAACAATTGGCCAGACAATTCAACTGAAAGTTAAGTACATCAGCTTAGTCGCGGCGAGCGAGGCGTCAAATTTATCAATATTCCGCCACTGCTCGCGGCGGGCTAGACGTGTCTATTTATTGTGGGATTATTAGTACATAGCTACAGCGGACACCATTTCGCCCGCGGCGAGTAACGGCAAGTTTAGCCGCGTCTAAAATGATGGATGAATTGACGGCTTAGTACATGGAGCCCTAAATGTTTTAGGATTGTAAAAAAATAGTTAAATGTGAATAACTTTTGGTATGTTTTATCAAATTTCCTGAAATTTTCAGAATATGTTTGAATCAATAGATTAATGTATTGTGGTACGTTTGGTGGAAATTGGTTAAGATCTAAGTTCAATTTTGTACGTTAAGCCACATTAAGCTCCCCAAAAAACAAGCTTAATGTTACTCATTTCCCTTGTGGAATTCCAAAATCCATGAAACTTCTAGGATAGGCTTGGATAGTGAAAATCTTGGGTTGTGCAAAATTATGCAGCAATTGATTAACATTTGGTCACTTTTTTACTCATTAAGCTACATTAAGCCATTTTCACATTAAATGTTTTAGGATGTCCCTGTGGGGGGCATAAATCATAAATGCCAGGGTCAACTCAAAAAAATAATCAAGCACTAAGTGTTTTTCTCACAAACAATTAATACGTTTGCACCCATTCATGGTTGCATCATTTCCACTGTAACAAAATAAACTGCATCATCTGCAGCACCATCACTATCATTCCTTGAATCCTGCATCAAACTGCAATCTGCATCTTTGGTGTAAGCTGTGAATCGAGTGAGCTGACTTCTGCTCCATCTTCTACATACCTTAACAACTGCCTTGCATGATAAACAGAAGGAGCAGACATCTAATAATGTTGAATTAACAAAGCTACATAAATTCTTTCTACAAGGGACCCAACCCAAGCTGGTAGCTGCATCATTTTATGAGGCAAAAATATACGTTAGAATATCACTAGCTATAGATTGCTTCTCTGTCTATGCTGATGACCATACTTTTGATCTGGTGGTTAATAATAGTTCTGCTCAAGCTTTCCGATAGCAAACAATCTCCTAGTTTTGTCGGTAAAGACTAGCGGTGCTAACGAGCCTTTATTTTCCAGCGCACCCTTAAGACAACGCTGGTATTACGAGTTTTCTAAATGGCTGCGTTAGCTTTAGAAAAGTGAGCGTTGAGCCAAATTTAGCTCCACTTCAACCCTCAATACCAGCGTTGCTTACGGTAGCGGTAAGATGGAAAAACGTGCTCGTGCACGATTTCCCCATAGGATACAATGGGGCTAAGCTGGCTGAAAAAAAACCTAACACCTGCAAAAAAGCAGCGTTCAGCTCCTAACGCAGCCCCATTGTTTCCTATGGGGAAACACTTTCTAAGTCTACACCTAACACCCTAACATGAACCCCCGAGTCTAAACACCCCTAATCTTACACTTATTAACCCCTAATCTGCCGCCCCCGCTATAGCTGACACCTGCATTATACTATTAACCCCTAATCTGCCGCTCCGGACACCGCCGCCACCTACATTATAGCTATGAACCTTTAATCTGCTGTCCCTAACATCGCCGACACCTATATTATCCTTATTAACCCCTAATCTGCCCCCCCCAACGTCGCTGCCACCTACCTACACTTATTAACCCCTAATCTGCTGACCGGACATTGCCGCCACTATAATAATTGTATTAAACCCTAAACTGCCGCACTCCCGCCTCGCAAACACTATAATAAATTTTATTAACCCCTAATCTGCCCTCCCTAACATCGCCACCACCTACCTACAATTATTAACCCCTAATCTGCCGCCCCCAATGTTGCCGCAACAATAATACATTTATTAACCCCTAAACCTAAGTCTAACCCTAACCCTAACACCCCCCTAACTTAAATATAATTTAAATAAATCTAAATAAATTTACTATAATTAAATAAATTAATCCTATTTAAAACTAAATACTTACCTATAAAATAAACCCTAATATAGCTACAATATAACTAATAGTTACATTGTAGCTATTTTAGGATTTATATTAATTTTACAGGCAACTTTGTATTTATTTTAACTAGGTACAATAGCTATTAAATAGTTAATAACTATTTAATAGCTACCTAGTTAAAAATATTACAAAATTACCTGTAAAATAAATCCTAACCTAAGTTACAAATATACCTAACACTACACTATCAATAAATTAATTAAATAAATTAACTACAATGATCTAAACTAAAATACAATTCAATAAACTAAACTATATTACAAAAACAAACACTAAATTACAAAAATAAAAAAGTATTACAAGAATTTTAATCTAATTACACCTAATCTAAGCCCCCTAATAAATAAAAAAGCCCCCCAAAATAATAAAATTCCCTACCCTATACTAAATTACAAAAGTAATCAGCTCTTTTACCAGCCCTTAAAAGGGCTTTTTGTGGGGCATTGCCCCAAAGTAATCAGCTCTTTTACCTGTAAAAAAAAATACAAGACCCCCCCCCAACATTACAACCCACCACCTACACACCCCTACTTTAAAACCCACCCGATCCCCCCTTAAAAAACCTAACACTACCCCATTGAAGATCACCCTACCTTGAGCCCAGCTGGGCACCACTGGTCATCCGATCCGTCCAGAAGTCTTCATCCGATGGGGCAGAAGAGGACATCCGGACCCACAGAAGGCTTCATCCAAGTGGCATCTTCTATCTTCATCCATCCGGCGTGGAGTGGGTCCATCTTCAAGACATCCGATGTGGAGCATCCTCTTCTTTCCACGGCCGACGACTGAATGAAGGTTCCTTGAATGAAGGTTCCTTTAAATGATGTCATCGAAGATGGCGTCCCTTGAATTCCGAATCGGAATTGAGGTAGGAAAAATCCGATTGGTTGATGCTATCAGCCAATAGAATGCGAGGTCAATTCTATTGGCTGATCCAATCAGCCAATCGGATTGAACTTCAATCCGATTGGCTGATAGCATCAACCAATCAGATTTTTCCTACCTTAATTCCTTTTGGCTGATAGAATCCTATCAGCCAATCGGAATTCGAGGGACGCCATATTGGATGACGTAATGTAAAGAAACCTTCATTGAGTCGTTGGGCGTGGAAAGAAGAGGATGCTCCACATCGGATGTCTTGAAGATGGAACCGCTCCACGACGGATGGATGAAGATAGAAGATGCCGCTTGGATGAAGCCTTCTGGACAGATCGGATGACCAGTGGTGCCCGGCTGGGTGAACACGGCTCAAGGTAGGGTGATCTTCAATGGGTAGGTGTTAGGTTTTTTTAAGGGGGGATCGGGTGGGTTTTAGAGTAGGGGTATGTGGGTGGTGGGTTGTAATGTTGGGAGGGAGGTCTTGTATTTTTTTTTACAGGTAAAAGAGCTGATTACTTTGGGGCAATGCCCTGCAAAAAGCCCTTTTAAGGGCTGGTAAAAGAGGTGATTACTTTTGTAATTTAGTATAGGGTAGGGAATTTTATTATTTGGGGGGGGGCTTTTTTATTTTATTAGGGGGCTTAGATTAGGTGTAATTAGATTCAAATTCTTGTAATATTTTTTTATTTTTTGTAATTTAGTGTTTTTTTTTTTTTAATATAGTTTAGTTTATTGAATTGTATTTTAGTTTAGATCATTGTAGTTAATTTATTTAATTCATTTATTGATAGTGTAGTTTTAGGTGTATTTGTAACTTAGGTTAGGATTTATTTTACATGTAATTTTGTAATTATTTTAACTAGGTAGCTATTAAATAGTTATTAACTATTTAATAGCTATTGTACCTAGTTAAAATAAATACAAGGTTGCCTGTAAAATAAATATAAATCCTAAAATAGCTACAATGTAACTAATAGTTATTTTGTAGCTATATTAGGGTTTATTTTATAGGTAAGTATTTAGTTTTAAATAGGAATAATTTATTTAATTCTAGTAATTTTTTTTCAGTTTATTTAAATTATATTTAACTTAGGGGGGTGTTAGGGTTAGGGTTAGACTTAGGTTTAGGGGTTAATAACTTTATTATAGTGGCGGCGACGTTGGGGGCGGCAGATTAGGGGTTAATAATTGTAGGTAGGGGGCGGCAATGTTTGGGAGGGCAGATTAGGGGTTAATAAAATTTATTATAGTGTTTGGGAGGCGGGAGTGCGGCGGTTTAGGGTTTAATACATTTATTATAGTGGCGGCGATGTCCGGTCGGCAGATTAGGGGTTAATAAGTGTAGTTAGGTGGCGGCGACGTTGGGGGTGGCAGATTAGGGGTTAATAAATATAATGTAGGTGTCGGCGATGTTAGGGACAGCAGATTAGGGGTTCATAGCTATAATGTAGGTGGCGGCGGTGTCCGGCGGTGTCCGGTTGGCAGATTAGGGGTTAAATAATTTTATTAAATGGTTTGCGATGTGGGGGGGCCTCGGTTTAGGGTTTCATAGGTAGTTTATGGGTGTTAGTGTACTGTGTAGCACTGTAGTTAAGAGCTTTATGTTCCGGCGTTAGCCCATAAAACTCTTAACTACTGACTTTTTTATGCGGTAGGAGTCTTGGAGGTAGAGGCTGTACCGCTCACTTTCTCCAAGACTCGTAATACCGGCGTTAGGCAAATCCCATTAAAAAGATAGGATACGCAATTGACGTAAGGGTATTTGCGGTAGCCTCGAGTCATGGAAAAAAAGTGAGCTGTACACCTGTACCTGCCAAACTCGTAATACCAGCGGGCGTTAAAAAGCAGCGTTAGGACCCCTTAACACTGCTTTTTAAGGCTAATGCAGAACTCTAAATCTAGGTGAATGAGTCTGTGATATCTAATGACCTTAATGAAAGGGAAAATGTTCCTTAATGGGCTAAAAAAATTTAACACACAGATTATTTCTAGTTTCATTGGTCTTTTCCTCTAGGCAAATTCCTTCAGTTCTCAGACTTTCATCATTATTATCATCAGGCTTTAATTGAGAGATTGGATGATCAGATCCGTTGGTTAGGAGGTTTCTTGTTTTGGATTGTCCTTAGGCATCAATCTACTGCATACTACTAATGTTACATAATTAGTAATTATGATACTTAACTTATGGGCACTTGTTTCCTTGCACAACATTTGGCAGTATTTGTCTACCATAAGAAGAAATTTATTTTTTTCTGTATTTGTTTTAAAATCTTTTAACCCTTTGAGTGCTAAGCTGAATTTAATATTTTTCTGTTTTTTACTATTTTCAAAAAACATTTTTTTTTTACTTTTTATTTTTTCCCCAAGACTTATACCATTGGAAAGGTTAGGCGATTACCTTTCCAATGGTGGGTCTGTAGCTGCTTAGATCACTGAGATACAGGTTTCTAAGCAGCATGCCCCCCTTCCCTATACTTTGTATTAACAATTTTAAATAAAGTTGCGCAGTGACGTCATCACGTCATTGCGCGTAACGTCGCCGCACGTAACGGGAAGCCCCGTGATGCCTGTCACTATGCAGGCCCAATCGCCGGGTAGGAGCAGGTGGGGGCCCCCAGATTGCAAAAAAGGTAGTTGAGTGCTAATGACGGCTTTGAGCCGTCATTAGCACTTGAAATTGTAAGTATTTATAGAAAACATTCCCATTCATGTTATTTAAGAAAATTATATTCTAGAGAGAAGTAAAAGACAAAACGGGGTATATAAGGCCTAACACTAACTTCTACTAATAATGAATTACAAATACAAACATAATGGAAATAAGATATATTTAAGATTTTTTTAAATAATTCTGCTAAATAAGCAGCTAAACAGCATTGGGGATGAGAGACACCCTGGGACATAAAGGGACTGGATTTAAACCCAGGTCTCCTGTTTACCTGGTTGCCTCTCTGCCACCAAGAAATATGAATCTGCCTTCTGTACCCTTCTGGAGAAGTATTCATTCATTAAGGTAGGTTTATGGCACTTTAAATTGATTCCTAGTATAAAACCCTTATCTTGACCTTTGATAGTTTCACGGATCCAGCTGTTATCTCTAACATCCTTCATCTCCTATGTATCTTGCTTCCTCAGTGAAGAACTAAAACTGCATTAAAGTTTGTATTGTGCCAGTCTGCGAACACATTGTTGCCTAAACAAGATCTACTGTCAAGTTTGTAAAATTCTTATTACTCATGCTTACCAGTTAAGTGCTAGCTCTGCTGTGGCTTAATTCCTGCCTGTTAATTCATCTCTATTTTAATATATTTCTAATTCATTGCATGTGAATCAGACTTCCTCTTTTTTATGCATTCTCTTAATAAATTTACTATTAATTACTAATTGCATATTGTTGTTTTTTAGTTCCTCATGCTGCATATGCTGCATATGGTGAAGAGGAAAAAGGCTTAGAACAGGGATACCATTGCCATTAAGTAGTCTGAACTAGTATTGAACTAGGGAAATTATATCGATCTACTCTAGCTTTTAGGGTGAAATGCAACTAAATGTTATCATAGGCTATAGTGATAGGTATTGCTCTTGCTCAAGATGAGATATTGTCCTGATTTTGTAATATAATGTACAACTCCTAATCATTACCAACATGTTGTTGCTACCTGGAACTAACAGTAGTTATAGGTACAATGTCAACAGCAATCTCTGGTATGCCTAACCCCCTGACAGGTGTACATTAGGCATACAAAAATAGGGAAACCGGAGTATTTCAATACTTAGGTTAAGTGTTATCACTGGATTAACCTAACGCAGATGAAGCATATCCACTAACATATAATACTCATAGCAGTAAATCAGAGTATACAGTAGCATAATTACAGTAGATCTACATTTACACACCATTATAGATGAACAGTTTGCAACATAAAATGTTCAAAATCTGATGAGAAGGTTCTCAGAACTTCTTCTTTAAGAGACCAGAAGAAGTCCAGCAAGGACCTGACTCTGCATCTGGCAGCTTCATCGGGATGCCAAGTTAACCTGTCTATAGTCCGAAGAAGCTTGATCAGGAATGGTCTTTGTGGAAGGGTAGAAGCCAAGAAATCACTTTTTTAGAAGGGAAACAGGGTGAAAAGGCTAAGATATGCAAAAGCTCACAAAGATTGCAATGAAGATCAGTGGAAAAACAGTATTTTGGAGTGATGTATCCGATTTATTGGTCCAATCATAGATAATATGTGTGAAGAAGAATTGGAGAGAGATGGAAGAATGAGTGTTTTGCAGCTTTCAGGGAAACATGGTGGAGGGTCTGTCCTAGTTCAGGGCTACATTTCTGCCGGTGGGGTTGGGGACATTATCCGAATTAAGGGATCATGAATGCTGAAAAGTACAGACAGGTTTTTATTCATTATGCCATTCCTTCTGGAAAGCACCTGATTGGAAATGGTTTTATTTTTCAGCATGACAATGATCCCAAGAACACTGCTAATGCAGTGAAATCATATTTGGAGAGGAAAACATCTGATAAAACACTGACAGTCATGGACTGGCCTCCACAGAGTCCGGATCTGAATATTATGTAGACAGTATAAGATCCTCTGAACAGAGAAATAAATAAAAGACAACCTAAATCTAAAAAAGAACTCTGGGAAGTGCTGAAAGAAGCCTGGTAAAATATACCAAAAGATTACTTCTGCAAACTTGACAGTCTCCCCAAAAGAGTTCAAGATGTGCTTAGTGTCATTGGTGGTCACACTAAATACTATCTTTTGCCTAAAGTAGACATTTTGTTCTGAAAATGGTGTTTCTTTATATTTTGTGTACCTATTCCATGTGTTTTCTGTTTGTATCTTAATAAACAGACTGACAAATAAATATGAATGGTAATTAAAACTTTTTTGGCACAGTATTGTATGTGCTCTTCTCCCTGGAGGCTTGATGATCTAAAGCTCTCTGTTACGGAAAGATGATCTAAGAAGTCTCATCAGTATGGTGAGGTTCCTCAAATAATTTTTGAAATGTAAATTTTATCTTAAGAACTGTATTCAAGGGGACTTCTGGTGGGCGGGCATCTGAGACGGCAGCAGGAGAACCAAGCTCCATCTATCCAGATTGGAAAGGGGAATAAAAAAAACATTTCTGACAGCCCACGACACACAGCCTTTGTGAGAGACAAGTACTCTTCACCAGGAGAAATTGAAACCAGTAGCAACTGCATCAGCTCCCTCACCGAGAAGCCAAGACATAAAAAGAGGCGGCACGGCAGAGGTGAGCATTGAAGAGCAGGGGGGGAACTGAAGCACCCACACCAACCAAGAAAAGGGCGCCAAACAGGGACATATATAAGCCCATTACAGACATAGGGCGAAGAATGCAATAAGCCATATACCACCCACACAGCCATCCTATTTGAACGGCACAACTAGTGCATCGGAAGGCCTAAATACAAAAAGTGGCCTAATAGACAGACCATCCAAGAACAGTGAACGTAAGGAAATGCACAAGCGGGCTATTTATCAAACTTTAAAGCCCAGGACTGTACAAAGTGTGATATCGGAGGAAAAGGCAGGAATCAAACATAGAAGCCTGTGACTAAAAGCCACCAGAAACTCATTAATTCAGCCATATGCAACCTTTCTTTTACTACACAAGCTAAAATAATACTGCCTGTACAATACCAAGGAGATAAAATAAAAAGGGTTGTTACCCCACCATGGATAAGAAGGTTCCCGTTTTCTAAACAAGAGTTGAAAGCAACATGATGGTGTTAGGCACTCACGGTCACCCCTTAACCCCCCACATGCATGTCTTCAGTCCAAAGTCATTGTACATCCCCATTGAGCTTACAGGACATTAATCTCCTACTCTGACAAATATACCTGCGCAGTCGCACATTACCTCTGCATGCAAAATTATTACACGCTGTATAACAAAAAAACAGACAACATGGCTAGCAAACAGCACCAGCAGGGCAGAAAACTGAAACATCAAGCAGAAGTCCACACATCATCCTCAGTGAGCATAGAGGCAGCTGAACCCTCACAGCAAGATACTCATCCAATAGTCTCACAGCTGTCGGCACTTTTCTTGCCAAAAATCGAACAGTTACAGACAGGTCTGGACGCCTTAACCTCAGATTTCAAAGTGTTCTCTACAAGGCTAACTACTGTAGAACAAAAGGTGATGGACATGGAGTAACAACAAAGGGAAGCCACAACTAACATCTCGCAACTGCAAAGACAAAACAAAGCCCTACAACAAAAGCTAGAGGATCTGGAAAACAGGTCCAGGTGAAACAACATCAGGGTGGTGGGCCTACCTGAGTCAGTCCCCTGCTCAGTACTAATTGACTTTGCTGAAATGATACTCCCAAGTTTATTACAGATTCCAGACTCCAGTATACCATGTGTTGTGGAAAGAGCCCACAGAATCAGACCCCAGCAGCAGAAAGCAGACCAAAGAACACAACCCAGACAAATAATAATAAAGTACCTAAATTTCAAGGACAAAATTTTACTCCTGAAGGTGTATAGGCAGGCACCAGAACTGACCTACGAAGGCAAAAAGATTAATCCATTTAAAGACTACTCCACCGAAGTAGCAAAGAAACGCAGATAGTTCTCTCCTTAATGCAAGGAACTCCTGGAAAGAAGGGAATATATCTCACTCTTGTATCTGGCATGACTAAAGATACAGACAGCACAAGGCCCAAAGATCTTCAACTCAACTAATCAGCTTCAAGCCTTTATGAGAATACAGAATATAAGAAGCAACAATCAGACAATCAGAGGGAAGTGGAAAGAATTGAGGAAGAAGAGGGCTGAAGATGGAAAAGAGGATTTTTCATTTAATCTATGCGAACTTTAACCTGTTATAGGTGAACTTCACACACAAGCTTCAAGCCTTCATGAGAATACAGAATCTAAGAAGCAACAATCAGAGGGAAGCAGAAAAAATTGAGGAAAAAGAGGGCTGAAGATGAAAAAGAGGATTTTTAATTTAATCTATGCAAACCTTAACTTTTTACAGGTGAACTTCACACACAAGGACTGAAGACTTTCTTTTTTCAGATCCACTATATATCAATATGGTGGAAGTTCTATATCCTTTTTGAAGGGGGGGGGGGTTGTTTAATACTGTTGCTACAGTTGATTTGCATTTACTGTTATTGTTATATATCTGCACTATTCCTGTTTATCTCTAAACATTGATATCTTGTTTTACTTGTTACCTAAAGGACCAGCTTGTAACTGCCTGGTTTCACAATTTCCTCCAGAGAAACTCCCCAGGGTATCAAACTGTGAGTATTCATCTACACTACATATTTTGCTTAAACTTCACAGCCAGATAACCCCTTAAAAAATCTTATTTACATTAAAAAACACTTACTATAAGCAAATTCTGCCCAAAACCTAACCATGGGGACATGTATTATATCCTGGAATGTGAGGGGAATCACATCACCCATTAAAAGAAAATCCATCCTGAAATATCTAAATTCTAAGAAAGCAGACATAGCCATATTAGAAGAGACCCATTTGAAACCTAGTGAACACCAAAAATTGAAACAAGAATGGGTGGGGGAGGTAATTTATACTCAATATGAGAGCAGGAGGGCTAGAGGAGTAGCCTTTCTCTTTAGGAAAAACAAACTACAAAATGACTCAGACTATATTGGACCCACAGGGAAGGTACATCATTCTTAAAATCACACTAGATGGCTGCCCGTTGGTACTGGGAGGAGTATATGGACCACACAAACAAAAGAGAGACTTTTGGAGTTCTCTCTGAATTTGCATTTTACACATGCCAGATATCCCGATTGTCCTGGGGGGAGATTACAACATAGCACCACAAACCCTGGCAAATAGATATAAAAATCCCAGCCTCAGTTCAGCTAAGAACAACAGACAAACCAATGCCAAAAGAGACTCTATGATACTAACAAAATTTAAAAATGCCCTCTCACTCACAGATATCTGGGGAGACAGGAATCCAGAGTCAAGAAATTACACATGTATTACTCCAGCGAAAGGTACACTGTCACATATTGATCTTTTTTTTATTTCAAGATCTCTAAACCCCACAGTTTTAGAAGCCAAAATAGACAGTCCAATTATTTCAGATCATGCTCCGATCATACTAAAACTCAAACTAGGATCCTCAAAGACTCGCCAAACATATGGTCTTTTCCCAAATACTTAGTCCTAAGACTAAGACGCTAACCTCAGAAAACACTTAGTGGGAGAGTGGCTAGCTTACAGTTCGCTGAATCAGGGACACATAGACAACCATGTCCTCTTTTTGAAGGCGGGCAAAGCAATACTCAGGGGAGTCACAACTTCATATATCATAAACACACAAAAAAAGCAAAAACTCAGGGAAGAACTGCTGTTAAAACAATAATAAATGCGAGAAACAGATATCTACCTAACCCCACGGAAGAAAATAGACGCAAATACATGGAAACCAAAACACAAAGAGACACATATCTCACACAAAATGCAGCTAGAGATCTGACAATAACACATGCTAGATTCTATCATCATGGAAACAAAAGAGGTAGATTGCTGGCCAGACTGACAAAACTGACAAAAAGCTCCAACATAATTTCAGCCATTAAAGACAACAATATTCTCTACACAGACACCACAGACATTCAACAGGTATTTAGACATTACTTCTCAGACCTATACAAAAAACAGGAGGTAGATATTACAAATAGAACTACATTCTGGAATAACCTCACACTGCCCACCCTATCAGAAGACCAGCAACAAACACTAAACACTGAAATAGACCCCAAGCGATAGTAAAAGGTATAGGTAAACTCCCATTAGAAAAAGCCCCATGGCCTGACGGACTCCCAGGAGAATTCTACAAAATACTTCAACATGAGATAGCTGACATACTCTCAAAAGTTTTTAACGGCATATTGAAAGGGGAGATTAATATATCCCAAAGATTTTTTACTAAACCTCAGGACCTCTACACCTTTGTGTTATTCCTTTTTCCATTTTCCTTTGGTTGAATGACTGGGGATTATGGGTAGGGGAGTGATACTTAACATCTTTGCTGTGGTGCTCTTTGCCGCCTCATCCTGGCCAGGAGAGATATCCCCACTAGTAATTGATGACGTGAACTCACCAAATCCGGAAAGAAAGACATTTATCAGGTAAGCATAAATTTTGTTTGTTACACTGAAAACAGGGTGTTTTACGAAGGGGCGTATACTGCATTTTCATATGGGAAAGATATGCATACATTACAAAAGTGCATAATGAACAATCAAAGTTAAAAAATCATGCCAAACAAATTGAACTATTCACAAAAAATACACTGGAAAAAATGTAATTGTTAAGGTGCATTAAAAATCGTAACAAAATTGTTCACCAAAATTCATATTTTATCAAAAACTTAAAATTTGTACGTAAATTACACATAAATCATATTTAGTATACACAGTGTAATTGTTAATTATAGTAAAATGAGCTGAACATTGGCATTCCATGGGCATGCATGATATTGTCTCTCAAATCCATGTGTAATTAGCTAAACATTTCAACCTTACAGAGCACATTGTTTTTTCTCCCAAATTAAAATGTGGAAAGGTTGTGACAAAACACACAAAATACTTAATATTCTAAAAAAAAAACACATGCGTACAAAAATGCTGACAATTTAAGATGCTATACTCAGGAAGCAGTGCAATGTGATTTTCTTTTGATGCAGGATTTAATTTTTAATGTGAGCCCCCTGCTCACTGCTAACTTTGATCTACCCAGCAAAGTTTCACTTTCCAGCTAGCTCCATTACTTTCTATAGGAGACATCTCACCACTTGCAAGAACTACCTTTTTTAATGATAATTCCATGAGACTAGCCTTGCGAGGGTCGGTGTGAAAAAAACCCTTTTCAACTCTTTGATGCTGAGATTGCAGCTGGTTGAGGCTGCTGTGTTCACATTTGGCTACATTAATATGACATGTGGTCTTGATAAAGGCCCGGCTTAGGGCTGAAACGTCGACATTGACTCAAAGTATTTCTACAATTAAGTTTGAATTATATTTTAAAATCCTGTGAGTGCCCATATCTATGAGACTACTATATACCTTGAAACATCAGAAACTTGGTCACTTGTGGATCACATAAGGTGGATTGCTTGGTATTCTACATTGTTTTACATATATATATATATATTTATATATATATATATATATATATATATATATATATATATATATATATATATACATACATACAGTGGAGGCTCCCCCCTTGTGCACAGCCTCACGTGAACCCCCAGCCCAAATGAAGAAATAAAAATTCTGAAAAATTGGAAAAATTATATTTTATTTCTACTCCAAAAAAGTAAAAGCCAATCTGGGTTGTTTAAAAAAAAAAAAAAAAAAAAAAAAAAAAAAAAGAAATTGTAACTTTTTTTATTTAACCAAATGTGAAGTTATAGCCTACATGCCTTGCTTGCTCCCAGCCTCCAACCCATCCCTATAGTGTCTTAATTGCACAGTTCAGCCTGTGCGACAGTGGGAGTGAGCAGAGGTGGTGCTAACAGTCCGGATACGTGACATCATCACTCCAGTCACGTGATGACGCTTGATGAGGCTCTTCCCCCTCAATGGCACAATATCTCATTGTGGAGATAGTCGTTGAGCTGAGAGGAACTCATTTTGGGCAGTTAGTCAGTGACAGTGACCAGGTGGAAGTTGGTGGCGTGGGCACTTTAAAACAGAAGTTGACCATAGAGGCTGGATCTAAAAGCACTGGGAGTGCATATGACAGATCAGGCAGCACTATAGCAATGCATCCACACACTGCATGTAACCACAGGAGGAGATATATGAAGTAAAGGTGACTGACTGCGGTCAGAAGTGTTTGGTAAGCTTGTGTTTTGTGAGTGGGGATGTGGGAGGATTGTTAATGGATTTGCACTACACTGTTCTGTTTTCAGCTATAGGACTCCTGTCCTAACCTTGTTCCAGTGCCTGTATAGAGCTACAGAGCTCTGAATAAAGAGAAATCAGCTAGTGTTATGAGCATATTCCTGATGGCAGCCAATTGTAAAATAAATAACTTTAATGAAAAGTAATGACTTCTAGTTAACCTGCAAATGCACCTTCATGTTAAGAATGGTCACTACTGACATCTTAAAGATGCCATCAGCTAGCAAACTCTCGCTATACAGTAAAGACAGGTGGGAAGTATTAAAAAAGAGTCAGTATAAATTGGATGAGAATGTTTTAATACAACTTTAAGGGAGTGTTGAGAATATTTGCTGTTGTAATCAGTTGGAAAAGAGACCATTTCTCAGCAGGAGCTTTGGTGACTATGGCCTTTCCGGGGTGGGGGGAGACATATTTGGGGTAATATGAGAGATGTGTAAAATGTGATGTTACTGGTTATAGTGTTAAGATGGGAGGGGATATGTGGTTGTGCTGGGGAGAAACCTATTATTTACAAATTCCATTAAATTGTGTCTTGTCTGTGTGGTTAAAGCATTTGTGTTGGAGTGCAGTGGGTTTCCCTGGGATAGTATTTTTACTGGTGGCAGATCAGAAAAAGGAGGTTTCAAATTCAGACCTTTAAGTAATATCATTCACCTTACATTATTAGCCTATGTGTTTGCTGGGTGTGTCCTACAAGCCTTTAAACTGGCTAGTGGTAGCATTTAGGTGCAGAGAGCATAGGTCAAGGTCCTTTTTCTTGCATTGTTAATGGTCTGAAAGCTCAATAAATACTATAGTCTTTTCTCACAATTTGTGTTTTATTTTATTATAAAAAGATTGAGTTTGTCTGTTGGTGAGAGGTATTGACAAGAGACTACTGGACAGGGGTCACCACCCAAAAAACGTTGACCTGCCACTGCCTGCACTGATATCATGTGAGTGTGACGTGATGCTTTACTATTGTCTCTGTCTCTGACTACAGGGGTTAGTGTTTCTGTTTTACCCATTGGTGTTTATGTGTGTATGTATGTATGTGACTAATTTGCTCCTTTATTATTTATTATTTAGCAATATAAGGATACCTATCTAGTTCTGTAATACTTGCTTAATGTATAGAAAGTTTATGTGCTAGGGTATAGGTTTTGCTAGTTTTTTAGTAACCGGAAAGAAAATTTGATGATAAAAGCCCTATCTGAATCATGTATATGTGAAGGATTGCCTCACAAGGGGCTGTAGTACATCAGAGAGTTAGCTAAATAATAGTAAAAACTGACAGTTTATATAAATGGTGGCTAGATAAACAATGTGTTTTGTGTGTATTAGCTATTACACCGCTAATTAGGTTATCAGATAATATGAAGGAACAAAATGATGCCATAAAGTACTGAGCTTAAACGTAACTAGTGCAGTTAGTCAATATCAGTGACATAAATAGGTGATGGCTAATACTAAATATCAGCACCATAGGTGTATATTGGCTACCATGTAGCTGTTTACGTCAATAAGATATTTATGAAGGCAGGAGATTGCCACAAATACAAAGTTGTAGTATTAAAATTGTATATATATATTCGAAAAATTATTATTATAAAAATCACAAAAAAGGCTGATGTAAAACAAATCGTACTGACAAAGTGCAGTTGTAGCGAGTTGAAGCAATATGTTTTATACAGCTTTGTTAAAATGTATATCTGATGTGGCAAGTACTGTAAAAGTACTAATATGGAATATATTCCAGTATGTTCAATAGTTAAAAAACATATAACATAAAAACCAGTGTATTAAGCTTGATCGTATCATACACTCTAACAATTAGCGTAAAGAAAAACAAATACAGTTTAAAACTGATATAGTAAAATTGATGTAGAAAAATGAATAAAAACTGATACAGTGTGTAACGACCAATGCAGAAAATACTATATAAAACGAATGTGTATCAGAACGGAATAAAGCTGTTATGTCTCAAAAGGATTAAAGAAACGTATCAAAAGGTAAATGTACAGAGTTAGTAGATGTAGCTGTGCTAGGAGTTACCCAAATATATTCTGGGAGTATAGTGACACAGAGATACCAAATATAGTGGATTGGCCAATCCGCTACTTACAAACAACGATAATACAATAAAAAACACGTTTGCATATATAAGTGTCCATGAATAAAAAAACAGAAAAAAGGGTCCAAATGTAGTCCAGAGATAGTGTCCTGGATAAGGGAGTGAAGTCTCACTATGGTGTCCTAGATTAGGTGGAGGACAAGGTGTTTAAAAAAAAAAAGAGGGTGTGTGTGTGTCCCTTGTCCGGATCGGATAAATTGCAATAAAAAATAATAACAATGAGAAAAACCTGTGAAAGAAAAAATGAAAGAAAGCTATAGCAAACCATATAACTAATTTGAGCAGGTATGAAAATGTGCTCACCTTTTGAAACAAACTCGGGCTTAGTACACTGGTTTTTATGTGTTATACTAGTATTGCGCAATATCTTTTTAACTATTCAACATACTGGAATATATTCCATATTAGTACTTTTACAGTACTTGCCACATCAGATATACATTTTAACAAAGCTGTATAAAACATACTGCTTTAACTCGCAACAACTGCACTTTGTCAGTACGATTTGTCTTACATCAGCCTTTTTGTGATTTTTATAATAATAATTTTCCAATATATATACAATTTTAATACTACAACTGTGTCTAGTATTTGTGGCAATCTCCTACCTTCATACATATCTTATTGACGTAAACAGCTACATGGTAGCCAATATACACCTAAGGTACTGATATTTAGTATTAGCCAAAATAGACAGACAGACAGTTAGATAGACAGACATTAAAATTATGCTTTGCTTTAATGCACTTTCAGCTTAGTGCAGCTTTGGGTTAGTGCTCAAGCAGAAGCCAGGACCCAGTCTAGAGCCCCTAGTTATCAAGCTGTTAACCTCAAATACGCTGGAATTCCGCAGCGTATTTGTGGCGAGGCTGATTCGCCTTAGTTATCAAGCCCTAGATACCAGCAAAAGTAGAATTTAGTGACGTAAGCTTCGATCCGCCGGACTCAGTCCGACACAGATCGATTCTTACGTCACTCCAGATGTTCCGAAAACACGTTCGGCACATTCTGACTACTTTTGCTAGTTATCAAAAAACTAGCAGGTACGCTCTGCACTTTTCCGGCCCAGCGTACCTGGTTTTCAATGGGAGTCTGACCATAGCGAAAGCTCATGTTCGCTGCTGCCAGACATCCCATTGATTCCTATGGGAGGTGTCTATACCTAACACCCTAACATGTACCCCGAGTCTAAACACCCCTAATCTGCCCCCCTACACCGCCGCAACTAAATAAAGTTATTACCCCCTAAACCGCCACTCCCAGACCCCGCCGCAACTATAATAAATATGTTAACCACTAAACCGCCACTCCCGGACCCCGCCGCAACTATATTAAATATGTTAACCCCTAAACCGCCGCTCCCGGAGCCCACTGCCACCTACATTATACCTATTAACCCCTATCCTGCCAACCCTATACCGTCGCCACCTATAATACATTTTTTAACCCCTATCCTGCAGATCCCGGACCTCGCCGCAACTAATTAAATAGTTTAACCCCTAAACCACTGCTCCCGGACCCCGCCGCAACCTATATTAAACTTATTAACACCTAATCTGCCCCCCCTACACCGTCGCCACCTATAATAAATTTATTAACCCCTAGCCTGCCCCCCCTACACCACCGCCAATGTAATAAAATTATTAACCCCTAAACCTAAGTCTAACACTAACCATAACACCCCCCTAACTTAAATATTAATTAAATAAATCTAAATAATATATCTATTATGAACTAAGTTAATCCTATTTAAAACTAAATACTTACCTTTAAAATAAACCCTAAAATAGCTACAATATAAATAATAATTTTATTGTAGCTATCTTAGGATTTGTTTTTATTTTATAGGCATCTTTCAATTTATTTTAACTAGGTACAATAGCAATTAAATAGTTATTAACTATTTAATAGCTACCTAGCTAAAATAAAGAGAAATTTACCTGTAAAATAAAAACTAAACTAAGTTACAATTACACCTAACACTACACTATACTTTAATAAATTAATCCTATTTAAAACTAAATACTTACCTGTAAAATAAACCCTAAGATAGCTGCAATATAATTAATAATTACATTGTAGCTATTTTAGGATTTATATTTATTTTACAGGTAACTTTGTATTTATTTTAGCTAGTTAGAATAGTTATTAAATAGTTATTAACTATTTAATAACTACCTAGCTAAAAGAAATACAAAATTACCTGTAAAATAAATCCTAACCTAAGTTACAATTAAACCTAACACTACACTATCATTAATTTAATTAAATAAATTACCTACAAATAACTAACTGTTCCGATCAGCCAATAGAATGCGAGCTCAATCTGATTGGCTGATTGGATCAGCCAATAGGATTGAACTTCAATCTGATTGGCTGATTCAATCAGCCAATCAGATTTTTCCTACCTTAATTCCGATTGGCTGATAGAATCCTATCAGCCAATCGGAATTGAAGGGACGCCATCTTGGATGACGTCCCTTAAAAGAACCTTCATTCAGTCGTCGGCCGTCGGGGAAGAAGGATGTTCCACGTCGGCGGGATGAAGATGGATCCGGAAGAAAGAAGATTGAAGACACCGCTTGGAAGATGACATCGCCCGGATGGAAGACTTCTTCAGCGCCGCCTGGATGATGACTTCATCGGATGGAAGACTTCTTCAGCGCCCCTTGGATGATGACTTCTGCTGCTACGGATCTCCTCTTCGGTTCCATCGGTGGTCGGCTGGCTGAAGACGACTCAAGGTAGGATGATCTTCAGGGGGTTAGTGTTATGTTTATTTAAGAAGGGTTTGGGTTAGATTAGGGGTATGTGGGTGGTGGGTTTTAATGTTGGGGGGTTGTATTTTTCTTTTACAGGTAAAAGAGCAGAATTCTTTGGGGCATGCCCCGCAAAAGGCCCTTTTAAGGGCTGGTAAGGTAAAAGAGCTGGTAACTTTTTAATTTAGAATAGGGTAGGGCATTTTTTTATTTTGGGGGGCTTTGTTATTTTATTAGGGGGCTTAGATTAGGTGTAAGTAGCTTAAAATTGTTGTAATATTTTTTAAATGTTTGTAACTTATTTTTTATTTTTTGTAACTTAGCTTTTTTTATTTTTTGTACTTTAGTTAGTTTATTTAATTGTATTTAATTGTAGTTATTTGTAGGTAATTTATTTAATTAATTTAATGATAGTGTAGTGTTAGGTTTATTGTAACTTAGGTTAGGATTTATTTTACAGGTAATTTTGTATTTCTTTTAGCTAGGTAGTTATTAAATAGTTAATAACTATTTAATAACTATTCTAACTAGCTAAAATAAATACAAAGTTACCTGTGAAATAAATATAAATCCTAAAATAGCTACAATGTAATTATTAATTATATTGTAGCTATCTTAGGGTTTATTTTACAGGTAAGTATTTAGTTTTAAATAGGAATAATTTATTAAAGTATAGTGTAGTGTTAGGTGTAATTGTAACTTAGTTTAGTTTTTATTTTACAGGTTAATTTCTCTTTATTTTAACTAGGTAGCTATTAAATAGTTATTAACTATTTAATAGCTATTGTACCTAGTTAAAATAAATTGAAAGTTGCCTGTAAAATAAAAATAAGTCCTAAGATAGCTACAATAAAATTATTATTTATATTGTAGCTATATTAGGGTATATTTTAAAGGTAAGTATTTAGTTTTAAATAGGATTAACTTAGCTAATAAGAGAAATATTATTTAGATTAATTTAATTAATATTTAAGTTAGGGGGGTGTTAGGGTTAGTGTTAGACTTATGTTTAGGGGTTAATAATTTTATTACAGTGGCGGCGGTGTAGGGGGGGGCAGGATAGGGGTTAATAAACTTATTATAGGTGGCGACGGTGTAGGGGGGGGCAGATTAGCGGTTAATACGTTTAATATAGGTTGCGGCGGGGTCCGGGAGCGGCGGTTTAGGGGTTAAACTATTTATTTAGTTGCGGCGAGGTCCGGGATCCACAGGATAGTGGTTAATAACTTTATTATAGGTGGCGGCGGTGTAGGGGGGGCAGGATAGGGGTTAATAAACTTATTACAGGTGGCGATGGTGTAGGGGGGGCAGGATAGGGGTTAATAAACTTATTATAGGTGGCGACGGTGTAGGGGGGGCAGATTAGGGGTTAATAAGTTTAATATAGGTTGCGGCGGGGTCCGGGAGCGGCGGTTTAGGGGTTAAACTATTTATTTAGTTGCGGCGAGGTCCGGGATCCACAGGATAGTGGTTAATAACTTTATTATAGGTGGCGGCGGTATAGGGGGGCAGGATAGGGGTTACTAGGTATAATGTAGGTGTCGGCGGTGTCTGGGAGCGGCGGTTTAGGGGTTAATACATTTATAAGAGTTGCGGCGGGGTCTAGGAGCAGCGGTTTAGGGGTTAATAACTTTATTGAGTTGCGGGGGGCTCCGGGGGCGCCGGTATAGGGGGTAGAACAGTGTAGTTAGTGTGGGTGCTTAGTGACAGGGGTATCAATAAAGCTGTCAAAAAGCTGAAGAGCAGCGAGATCGGATGAGTGATAATTATCACAGTTTTTGACAGATTAATTGATAACTTAAGCGATATTTTGCAGGTCCGCGGTGACGATGGTAGGCGAGCTTAGGCCGGCGTATTGAACCGGCGAAGGCAGGTAAAGTAGACGGCTTGATAACTACCCCCCTAGGAGTCTAGGAGTTTTTCAGTGCACCCTGTTATAGGCTTATTAAGTTAGGTATATAGCAGGGCTATGCTATCCGACCTTCAGATGTTAGCGCTCCCTAGGCTTTTGCTTGAGCGCCAACATTTTACTTTCCACTATTAATAAGGAAGTAAAAATGGAAGCACTATGGATTGAGCTCTAGCGATGTTAGTCACTATAGCCCTATCATTTTTATGCTCCATTTGTAATCTAAGCCAAAATGTTCTAAGACAACTCATTTTATCATTGCTATTATTTCCCTTTAAACTGCAAATAGAGAGTAGCCTCAAGAAAGATGATCATACTTTGATACCAGTATAAGTACCATTCTGGTTAATTATTATTATTATCATCAGTTATTTGTAGAGTGCCAACAGGTTCCACATCACTAAAGACATGGGTCTAATATGCAAGTTGACAGTTATGAGAGACAAAGGGTTAGAGGGCCCTGCCAAGACTTTCCCTGTTGTAAATCATCTCTCATGAAAGTGATCTACAAAGCAGCTAGGCTAGTAGGAAAATGCTAGTGTATATTATATGCATCCCTAAACAGTAGAGTCTTTAAGGAGCACTTGAAAGTTTTAAAACTAGGGGAGAGTCTGGTAGAGCGAGGCATAGAGTTCCACAAAATAGGGTCCAGCCTGGAAAAGTCTTGTAGATAGGAATGTGAGGAAGTAACAAGAGAGAAGGAGAGAATAAGGTCATGAGCAGAGCGAAGGGAATGGGAGGGCGAGTATCTGGAGACTAGGTCAGAGATTTAGGGTGGAGCAGGGTGGATTTTATGTTTTATTCTGGAGGTTAGAGGAAGCCAGTGAAGGGACTGGCAAAGAGGTGCAGCAGATGAGGAGCTATCAGCCTGACAGAGGCATTTATTATGGATTGTAAGGGAGATAGACTGCAGCTAGGGAGGCCGGGGAGGATAGAGTTGCAATAGTTAAGGCCAGAAATGATTAGATAGTAGATTAAAAACTTAGTTTTGTCTTGTGTGAGAAAGTGGCACATTTTGGAGATGTTTTTAAGGCTTAAGGTAGAGGCGGCAAGAATTGGCCAAAGACTGGATGTGGGGAGTAAAAGAGAGTGTGACCCCAAGACATCGGGCATGCGGGGTTGGGGTAATGATGTTATTATCAACAGTTAGAGAAAGTTGGGGGGGTAGGGATTTTTGAAGAAGGGGGAGAAATAAGGAGCTCAGTTTTTGAGATATTTAGCTTAAGGTAGTGAGAGGACATCCAGGATGAAATATTAGAAAGAAGGTTAGTGACACGAGTTAGTATGGAAGGGGATAGGTCTGGTGTTGCCAATCAAGTGACTTAAAGGGACAGTAAACACCAGAATTTTTGTTTAAAAAGGTAGATAATCCCTTTATTACCCATTCCCGAATTTTGCATAACAAACACAGTTATAATAATATACTTTTTACCTCTGTGATTACCTTCTATCTATGGCTCTGCAAACTGCCCCCTTATTTCAGTTCTTTTGACAGAATTGCATTTTTAGCCAATCAGTGCTTGCTCTTAGGAGTTTCACGTGCCTGAGCTCAATGTTATCTATATGAAACACATGAACTAATGCCCTCTAGTGGTGAAAAACTGTCAAAATGTATTCAGATTGGAGGTGGTCTTCAAGGTCTAAGAAATTAGCATATATACCTCCTAGATTTATCTTTCAACTAAGAATAACAAGAGAACAAAGCAAAATTGGTATTAAAAGTAAATTGGAAAGTTGTTTAAAATGACATGCCCTATTTAAATCATGAAAGTTTTTTTTTACTTGACAACCCTTTAACGCTCCTGTGGCATTTGGTGTGAGGGCTAGAAGGAGAGAGGGCAGTAGGAAGTGCTGTGATATTACAAGTGAGGAGATAATGGTCACAAAGAGAAAAGGGGGAATTTGTGAAGTTTGAGAGCGAGCATCAATAGCTGAAAATCAGATTGAGGGAACATCCATCTTTGTGAGTGGGAGAGTCAGACCATAGTGACAGACCATAAGAGGAAGTGAGCTGGAAAACGTTTTTTGCAGCATGGGCAGCGGGATTGTCAACAGGGAGGTTGAAATCCCCAAGGATGAGGGCAGAGATGTCTGAGGAGAGGAAATAAGGTAACATGCAAAATGATCAAGAAATTGAGTCGAGGATCCAGGGGGCAATATATAATAGCAACATGTGGAGAGAGAAGAGAAAATATGCTAATCCTGTGGGTTTCGAAGGATGAAATTGTGAGGGAAGAGATGGGTTGTATTTGTTGAAAGGTGCAACCAGAGGAAAGTAAAATACCTATGCCACATCCTTTCCTGTTTCCAGGCCTCGAGGTGTGGCTAAAGTGTAGACCCCATGTGACAGTGCTCCAGGGGAAGCTGTGTCTGAGGGAGAGAGCCAGGTTTCTGTGAGAGCCCGAGGGTTGAGGCAGTGGGATATGAAGAGCTCATTTATAGAAGTGAGTTTATTTCACACAGAGCAAGAGTTCCAGAGTGCACAAGTGAAGGGGGTGTTTGTTTTAGTTACAAGATGTTTCCAAAGCTCTGGGGCACGATTAGATATATGGTGCAGGTTTCGGCGCAAGTGTGGAAACCCGCGCCGCCCGTAATTTCACCTCACACATCTGGGTATTACATATACTATGCTGTTATGAATTAATAGGAGAGATGGAACTCAACTGCAGAAATTCAGTAAATTAGGTTTTGTTAGCCAGTAGTAGCACTGAGAAGCTAAGAGACTGAACTCAGAGCAACTGATACTTAGGCTATAATATAATATATACAAAGATCACCTTAACAAGAATGTAAAGGTTATAAAGTGAACAGAACATGCAATTCTGATTTAGGTATATTAGGCTTTGCCCAGCTAGCTCCCAGTGACACAGAAATAACACAAATCTTGGGTGTAGGCAATATTCTGATAGGAATTCCCAAAGTTAGTTAATGTCCATGCTTCATAACTTGCAATTCTGATTTAGGTATATTAGGCTTAGCCCAGCTAGCTCCCAGTGACACAGAAATAGCTCAAGTCTTGGGTGTAGGCAATATTCTGTTAAGCATTCCCAAAGTTAGTTAATGTCCATGCTTCATATAGGAAATAACATAAGGGAATGTTAGGAGAATGTCTTTTTAAGAAAAGATGTGTTGCGCTTTATTTAGATAACAACTGGTATTCGGTGCAGTAATATACAGTGAGAGGTTTCCTTAACAAGAATCAGAAAGTAAATCCTGGATGAAGGAAGTAATTCAGCAACTACTCACAGTAAGGATGACAGGAGCAGCATGGAGGTTAGAGTGAATATGCTGTTAGAAGATTCACAGCACAGCAGACTGCAGAAAAAGCAGATTTATCACACAGGGAACCACTCACTGTGAGGCAGGCAGTTACACACTGACCGTAGCTTCGCAGCACAGCTGAATCCTCACAATGAAATGTTAGTGGAAAGATATGATACACTTCAATAAAGGTTCTTCAGGGTTAAAGCTGAAATGAAATACTGTAGTAACAATTCCAGAGTTGGAAGAGACTGTAGATAAATGGCTTTAATTCAATCAGGACAATTCCAGGAGATGCAACTTCTAGGATTACCAAATACAAAATACTAAATCAGGGAAAAGTGGACGTGTCAGGTTTAAATAACCTTGCTCACAAGGTGAAGTTGAATTAAAGGTACAGTAGCTGAAACATGAGTTCTGAAAAGAAAGACATCCATTACATATGCCGTTAGATGCTAAACTGGCGTAAGTAGGACAAACTAGCGATCTTCTGAAATGTGCACAAATACACATTTTAGTCATCGCAAGTAACTTACGCGAGTATTTGTTCATGGAAAGTGTCAATAAAGAGTAGTTTTATGCAAATTAGCTAACACTCGTAAAAATGAACAGATTTCAAATAAAAATGCGACACATAATTATGGAGTGGAGGATAAGTCAGAGTAGAGAGAGAGCATGGTATTTGGCCTACTACCAAAAACAACTACAATTATACTTGACCTTACTGCTACTTAACACAATGCAATTCATGATATGAGGTGGAATAGTGCAAAACTAACATGTCTCAGAATAACACAGGACACATTTATAGAGTTTGACATGAGAATCAGTATAGGCCCTAGCATGTATCAATGTATATTGTATGCCCACGTGGACATATATATGACTGTACTAATCCCTCTCATCCTTGGCTCCTTCACAGAACCTCCTGTCACGAGGATACAAACCTCCATGCCACCACCACCAGTCTTCAGGCAACCGCAAGAACAGTATGCTCCCAGGCATGAGCATGGTTGGATGGCTTCAGTTGAGGACCCGGGAGTGATGCTACCACCATTGCCATATGACTCCTGGCAAGATTCCTGGCCAGAGGAATATCCTCCCTTTGGCTTTGAGGGGGAGCCAAGACAACCACAAAGGGTCCATGTATTTAACCCCCACAACACAATCTCATGGCAGTCAGGGATTTTACCCACAGCTGAGTTGTCACACACTGGTCATCAGTGGAACTATCAACCAACCATGAGAGCTCCACCATCCTCATCAATTGGACGAGCTCCACCATCTGCAGATGGAAATATAGCAGAATCTACAGCTGCACCTCAAGCACCATCAGATGTAGTTGACCCTGCCCCACATGAACTAGCAGTTGTAGCTGACCCTGCCCCACATGAACCAGCAGTTGTAGCTGTTGCTGGATCGGTCCCCAGAATTGCACTCCATACTCAAGGTCCCTTCTTCCTGGCTGTCAGCTCCACCCCTTCTCGATATCTTTTGTGGCATTGATTTTCTCCTGGCTCTATCCATCTTCTACATTTCAATCCCTCCACGTACACAAAGAAACTTTCTCCTTGACGTCTGGAACAGGATAAGGCCGGTATCACTGCTGAAGGACCCTATAAAGACACAGTCAGAGCACTGAGAGATATCAGGTATTGATGTAACTGGAGTGAATAAGGGAACCTTCTTCCTGAGCACAGACATTGGAGTCTGTTATCAGCATGAACTCATATGTGTTAGGGCTTTGAATTTACCTGCGGATTATACTTGAGAATCTTGTCTGTGGATTCCCCATAAGAAGAGGTTTTCACTTGATTATCTATAACTACCTGAATATAAGACTTAGGACTTTTTTCTTTTGGATTATTTTTCTTTTTCTCTTTGGACTATCCTTTGGATAACTGTTTGAGGGATTATCCACCAACTTTTGGATATAGACTGTATAAACAGCAACTCATTCCCTAACAGGGTGATTTTGCCTAATATCATATTTTTTAAGCACCGCACCGGGTGTACACCTGTTTTTTTGGCCACATTTCTTTTTACACATTTGTTTCACATCTTTTTTTCACATATTTTTTCACTTTATTTTTTCACATAATTTTTTTCACATACCTTTTTCACATAACTTTTTATATTTTTCTACACACTTTTATTTTCACATTTTTTACATATTTTTTACATTTGTTACACGTTACTTTTATATTTTTTACACATTTTTTACATTTTTTTCACATACATTTTTTCATATTTTTATTTTTACTTTTCTAGTTTTTATATCACCATACAATATTTTTATTCATTTTTTTTCTATTTTACATTTTTTGTATACCAACTTCACTGGGAATCATCCCAACTGGACATATTGGGACACCCACCATATTGGATCACACAGGACTAATCTGGACATTACTTTGGGACTCTATTTGGGACATTATTTCCTTTAGTCATTTTGTACATCTTTATGTTTTTATCCATATACTATTACATGTGTTAAATTAAACTTGGTTTAACTGTTAAGGTTTCTTAGTTATTTTTTCTCAAACTCTACCAGCGTTATATGTATTAAACATTTTATATATAATTTTAATGTTTTCCCCTGCATAATATTTTAAGTATATTGTAATTTTTCTAACTGGATATTTTTATGAGATTTTTATGAGGTTTTTTATATGATCTTACACTTTTTCATATGATTTTAACCCCTTTTCTAACCTTTGGATTCCACCTTAAGCTTTCCTACCCTCCATTTGGAGGCTATTTTAGCGCTCCCCCACCGCACATATTTATATACTATATCTTTGAGATCCGGTTGAGAGATCTCGCTTTTTTTGGGAGGAGCCTGAGTGGCAGCTTCATTGGCGCTGGAGATATCCATTAGTTATACGTGTAGCTGGCCCTGCCCCACATGAACCAGCAGTTGTAGCTGACCCTGCCCAACATGAACCATCAGATTTAGCTGACCCTGCACCTCAAGCACCAGCAGATGCAGGTGCCCCTGCCCCACAAGCACCTAGAAGCCCTGCTGCTCAAGAGCCTGTGGATGCATTGTATTCTCCCCTGGGTGAGGAATACATTGCACTCCAGAGGAGGCTCATAACAAGCACAGAGAGCATACAAAGAGGCCAAGAGAGGTTCTTCAGGAACCATGAAAGGTTCATCAGGTGCCAAGAGAGGATACAAAAGCATAGCATAGAGCTACAGAGGGACATGGCAGCATTGTGCAAGTGTTCAGAACCAGTCACAGATGATGCGAATTCTGTTTGATATGCAGATGCAAATGGACAATAGATGGAGAGAACAAAATCAACTCTTGGGTGTGTTGGTTGAGCACTTTACACACCAGCAGGACACTGCCTCCAGCCTATCATCTGTGGCCAGCACACCAGCAGAAACACCAGAATCTTCTCAGACCAGGAGAACAAAGAAATCCACTACAGTCACCTCAGCTCCCTCATCCAAGAAGCCAAAAAATAAATAAATATTCTTATAGTTCACCATAAATCTTGTCCTCTGTTATTTACCATATAATTGTCATCCTCCATGTGAGGTGTGTTTTATTACACTAATATTGTTAAAACATATAATATGACCTGTGTGGAAATGGCAATCAAAGCAGGTAATATTATAATGTTTATGACATATTCTTGTACTATAACTCACATCCACAATAGTTGTTTATGAAGGGTACATATAGTAATATTCACTTCTAAGATGTAAATCAATGTATCTCACAACCAATATAAAATGACACATGGGTATATAAAATAGTGGTGTTACTGGTAGGGTGTGCATTATCAGGTGTTTTAAGATTGCAGGTGAGAGGTTGTGTTGTCTGTGATTGGTTTGACACAATTGCAAAGAGGCGGCCTTCAAGAAGGTCTTATAAATTATCATATGAGTCATCCTAGGTTTAGCTTTCAACTAAGAATACCAAGAGAACAAAGCAAGTGTTAGAATTACATTTGAAAGTTGTTTGAAATAACATGCCCTATTTGAAACAAGAAGGTTTTCTTTGGACTTGACTGTCCCTTTATATCAGGGGTGGGCAGACTTTTGTAAGGCAAGGGCTACCTCAAATTTTATTCCAAGTGACGTGGTCACCTAACTAAAAAAAACACCATGATTCACCATCAGCTTATATGTAATTAATTTTGCGATCCATTCACTGCACTTCCCTCCCTTTCCTTTCATGCCTCCCTTTACTCCACATTACATCAATACTCAAAGTTTATACTTATCTAGGAATTATAGATGTCTTATTAAAAGTCTTTTATCATTTTAGCACTGTGACACTTTGCCCAAACTTGAGGAGAGGGCACAAAACTATTGCAAACATTGTGGTCTTTTATGATCACTTTGTACAGTGTCTAAGTCTCACCTACAATACCAGCAGTGAACAAGCAGCTAAACCGGGAGTGGGTGTGGATACTGACTTGGAATTCTATCTGAGGAGGGTGTGGTCTGACAGTGTGAATCTGACAGAGATGTATAGCAGACGAACATTAGCAGATCCAACTTTACAAAGAATCTGCTTATGCCCATCTGTTATACAGCACTGTCAGATTCAAGCACTTTCAGACCAAACACTCCTCAGATTCTAAGTCAGTGTCCATGCCCACTCCCACCGTAACCCTTTGCCTCCCAGAGCATAACAAATCGCTGCTATACAGCACTGACCGATCAAACACTCCGTCCTCAGATTCCAAGTCAGTGTCCACACCCACTCCCGCCATAACCCTTTGCCTCCCAGAGCTCTGTTTACAAGGGGTTACTAAGATCGTTCATGATACTTTGATCACCTATGAATGTTGGAGTTTCCTACCTTCTGCATAATTGCTGACTACAGGCTCTGCGGTGAACATTCTGCATAATCTCTGACTACAGACTCTGGGGTGATTGTGCCCTCCAGCATCCAGCAATACCCTCCTTACTCCTCTTGCCATAGCGTAGAGCTCCTCTAGCCTCGAGCGGGCAACCAATCAGAGCAGTAGAAAAAAATACCAGAGACAAGACCATAATGAAAGGGGGGTCTATTATCTGCCAATCAGAAATGTCTTGTGTCTGTCTATTGAAGAGGTGTGATATGAGTCCTGCGTGCTGATAGGCCACATGTTTAGCAGTTTGCATACGTAAGAGATAGATTTCTCACACATCTACAGTGGTGAAATCTTTCTCTTACTATGCAGGCTTTGAAAATCCAGGTGGTCACCTCCAAATGCACCCGTGGTCCACTGGTAGACCGCGGTCCACATCCAATTACACTCCAGTGGGTTCTAAAGAGATGATGGTAATACAATTATGATTTCCCATTGTTATCTCCTCCAAGTATTGTTGATTGTTTTAAGAACAAATATAAAGTAAATAAGCAAGTATATGTCCAAAATGTGATAAAGTGATGCGATCTGATTATACCTACAAGCTCAATCCATTTGATTAGGTTGTGACTTCAAACAACAAAATCAGCTATTTCAAATACACAAATAAACCTTAAAAAACAATATCATAGAATACTGTCCCTTTAACCTTGAGATGCTGCTTAAATGTATGTGTTTGTTTAAGGCGTCCAGGGAGTTACGTTGATTTTTTAGTCAGTGCAAGGGTTGCTGCGCCTGCAATATGTGGTGAGATGAGAATGGAGTAGATTTTCTGTATTCTGCGTGCGTAAGTCCTTACGCTGTATATTGGATACCAAATTGCGTGGCTGTTCTATGTTAGTCTATGGGGATAAAAAATACGGCCGAAGTGTGAAATATACACGCGAAACTTGTATGCTACGCCGTATATGTAATGCCAAAATCGCGTAAAACCGGTGGAGGATTTTGCGGGCGACGCTGCATATGTAATGGAGCCCCTGGTGCTTAGGTTGAAGGCAAGGCATACATGGGTGGGCGAGTTTAGGAAGTTGTGGGGGACCAGGATTGGGGGAAATATCACCAGCAGTTAGTATGAGCAAGAGGGAGAGTTACATAAGATGAGATACAGATTTGCAGTATTGAGAGTGTCTTTTGAATGTGGAGCAGGGGAAGAGAGAGAGTTTAGTAATATTAATTCATATTTAGAACATGAGCATAAGTGATTTAAATGCAGCAATAAATATCTATAAATGTAATATAAAAACAATATTTCTAAAACTATGAGTTTAATAAAGAGTTAGTTTAAAATATTTTAAAAAAAATTATGTGCCAAGTTAAATATTGTAAATAGAAATGCTTAATAATTTTCTGGATTTTTCAAAAGCGAATTAACAATATTTGTATGGTATTTTTTCTGCAATTAAGTAGTTTAAGTTAATCACCTAAACAAATATATGATTTCAGTAATTTCAATTATTTTAGTCAGTTTAATATTTTTTGTTGAAATATGTTTATCTGTAAATTACTACTATGCTGTATACCTCAAATACATATTAGTGAAATGTAAGTATTACATTAATTCAGGTTTTAATGAGACTGTGTGATTTATGTGCAATATTTTATGTCTTAAAGTACCTTTTAGTCTTGCAAAAAAGCAAAACTGTTCTGGGTAGAATTCCAGTAAGCTTTTAATTATTTCTTAGATATTTGATTGCTTTCCCTTTATCATGCAAATGTAAAAATTATTGTGAGGATAACGACACTGAGTCTATAATTCAGCTGTCTTCTGCTTTATCACATCTCACAGTGGGCTTCTAATGAATATTTCGATGTGTGAGTGTTTGTGACTGATAAACTATGAACAATTTCTAATTGGGTTTTTCAGTAGCACAGATAAGGGCAGTATATGCCCAGCAGATGTCTTGAGTAATATGTAATCACAGCTTAATGAAAAGCTAAAATAATCAGCTGCATTATTGGAAATTAAGTTTATAGCACTTACTTCATTCATGTTAGATCATTTGTATAAAGCGCTTTTTATGCTATATGTTAACTGAAATTAAACATAAAACTATAGCATTTTTTTATTATACTTAAGAAAATTAAACAACAGAGGTACCTATAGTTCAAAGTATCATTTAATTATTAGATCACTGAGAACATTACTCTCTAAAACTGATAAATATAAAAAGTACTGTTTAAACATTGCTATTTTTTTTTCTATATGAAAAGATTTAAATTAAAGTTATTTATTTAACTTTTCTGCATTTCTGTGCTGTATTTGTCAATGATGGAAGCTCATTGGTTGAGAAGAAAAAAAACCCACAGCTAGATTAGTTAACATGGACACTTCTATCAAGCATAAACATAATTTATTTTTGTTTTATGTATTTCTCGCTGAGCACAGGGACACCTGTTTTATTGGGGGAGGGGGGAATGCAATATATTTTAGATGTTAAATCCTAAAAAGCTCAAACCTTCTTTTTCTCGCTGACATTCGCAGGGCTGCCCCCTTGCAATTATTGTAAAAAAGGGGCAGTCCCTGCGAGTTGCGAGATGGCTCCTATTAAAAGTAATGAAGCTCGCTGGATAGGCAAACTTTGCTCCTTAGTGCGAAGTTAGCAGGGGGAGCACTTTAAAATTAAAATCCTGCAGCCAATATAACTCACATTAAGCTGCTTTCTGCTTATAGCATCTTACATTTGCCTTTATTTTAGTATACGTTTGTTTTTCTATTGGGGTTATATGTGTTCGTATTGTTTTGACAAAAGCTCGCCACCTTTTAGTTGGCAAGAAAAAACTGTGATATCTGCAGTGCAAAAATCTTTATAGAATTACGCTGGGATTAGTGAGACATTGTCATATACGCCCATGGATCGCCCATGCTCAGCCCATTTTACGAAAAAACAACAATTACGCTTTGCATTTTGTATTTATGAATTCAAATTTCTGTGTGATTTTTGGACATCTAGTGTACTACAATTACGATTTACGCTGTGCATATTTAATTTGATTTATTTCTGTGCAAATTACATACAAATTTTACGTTTTTGTTAACATACTATTTTTGGTGAAGAATTTTGTTACAATTTTTGATGCACCTTAACAATACAATTTTTCCCTGCTTATTTTTGTGTGAATGGTTCAAATATTTGTTTTGTATAATGTTTAAAATATGAATTTTGTTGTGCACATTTCATATGAAAATGCAGTATACGCACCTTAGCGAGACACCCTGTTTTCACAGTAAAAAACGGCTTTAGATCACTCCACCAGGGAAATAGAAGGACTGGCGAGCATTCATTAATAATCTCGCCAGCCCAGAGAGCTTTTAATCATCGAGCCCTTAAAGGGACACTGAACACAAATTTTTTCTTTTGTGATTCAGATAGAGCATGCAATTTTAAACAACTTTCTAATTTACTCCTAGTATCATTTTTTCTTCATTCTCTTGCTTTCTTTATTTGAAAAAGAAGGCATCTAAGCTATTTTTTTGGTTCAATACCATGGAAAGCACTTTTTTATTGGTAGGTGAATTTACCCACCAATCAGCAAGAACAACACAGTGTGTCCACCAAAAATGGTCCGGCATCTAAACTTACATTCTTGTATTTCAAATAAAGATACCAAGAGAATGAAAATAATTTGATAATAGGAGTCAATTACAAAGTTGCTTAAAATTGCTTGCTCTATCTGAATCACGATAGAAAAAAATTGGGTTCAGTGTCCCTTTATTGTTGCTAAATATAGAGCCAGATTTAAAGGACCATTCAATTTAGTAGCTTTGCATAATTAACAAGTGCATAATAAAAAGGCAATGCAATAACACGTGTTATGAATTTAAAATAAACAGAAGATATTTTTCTGACAAAATTATTTTTTTCCATATTTGCCAGCCCCTTTTATTATGTGACAGTGATCAGCCAATCACAGACTAGGATACAAATACCATTTGAACTTGTCCACATGCTCAGAAGAAGTTGTTGCATATATGAAGATTGAGCAAAATAATGATAATGGAAATAAATTGGAAAGTCTCTTAAAACAGCATGCTCTATCTGAATCATAATGTGTCGGGTACAGGGATAACGGTTCCCAAGCAGCATTGCTGGCGGGAGTTACAATCGCACAAGAAATATCTTGTTCTAACCCTGCACGTGTGCAACCAATCGGGTGACAGCAGGGTTTGCCAATGACAGTAATATGACTACTGCTTCTTAATTTGCGGCTGAAGGGTCACATGGAGCAAATCAAATGACTAAACAAGAAATAAACACATTTTTTTTATTAATTTCATGTAAAACCCAAATTTTTACTTTCATGATTCAGATTCAGTGCAAACTTTCCTGTATATTAATGTTATCAAATTTGCTTCATTCTCTTAGTATGCTTTGTACTACTGGGAGCTAGCTGACCACATCGGGTGAGCTAATGACAAGAGGCATATATGTGTAAACACTAATCAGCAGCTAAATCTCAGTAGTGCATTGCTGCTCCTGAGCTTACCTTAGTATGCTTTTTAACACAGGATATTAAGAGAATGAAGGAAATTTGATAATAGAAGTAAATTAGAAAAATGTTTAAAATGTTATTCTCTTTCTTAACCATGAAAGGGAATTGTTGGCTTTCATGTCTCTTTAATTGACCATTTTCTCTCCCTTCATATTCTATCTCTTTATGATCTACCTCTTTTCAATTTCCGCTTTATTATGTCACTGTATGAAAATAGGTTTCATATCATTTACATTCAAATTTCTTTTTAACATTTTTAAAGTTAATACTTTACAATTAATAACTGGTTTGTGGTATATATAATTTATAGATAGGTCAGTGAAGCAGGCTAGATATAATTTACATATCCATAAATATATATATATATATATATATATATATATATATATATATATATATATATATATATATATATATATAAAGAATTCCAAAAAAGATCTGCACTCCCTGTATCCAACTTAGGTAACAATAACCAGGGTGCAAAGTCCATAAATCCAATGTATAGTACTTCAGTATTTTAATAAATAAATATATATATATAGTAGTCCAGTAAAAAACTGCACTAACTGGATTTTCATAGATAAAAAAATAACTTTTATTTGTTAGATAATTAAAATGTGGGATAGTCCATGACGTTTTCGATGCCCAACTGGCATCTTTATCAAATGTCCCCAGTCTTTAAGTAAGAAACATCACCAACATGATACAGACTTCCTTTGGGGCATCATGTCTTATGTAAAGACTGGGGACATTTGATAAAGATGCCAGTTGGGCATCAAAACGTCATGGACTATCCCACATTTTAATTATCTAACAAATAAAAGTTATTTTTTATCTATGAAAATCCAGTGAGTGCAGTTTTTTACTGGACTACTATACATATATTTATATATATATATATATATATATATATATATATATATATATATATATATATATATATATATATATATATATATATATATATATCACCTATAAGACATATAACTACAGCTTATTCAACTAATCATTACTTCCACCATTACATCTTGCAATCTGGCATCTTTAATATATTCTGTTTATTTGTTCTGTCACTTCCTGATTGATACTCCAGTCTGTACAACTATTGCTGTCATTTGTAACTGGACAACTTTATTTACTTTTGTCTTCTTGTCTTACAACCCGAATTAGCCTTTACTTGTGGTTACTTAATTTTCCTGCTACTTATAGCTTGTGCAAGGGTTTTAAAACCTTTCCTCAGGCTTCCCTAATAAGCCAGATATTCAGGATATCTGAACTGCAGCACAATTGAAATAATTAGTAGGGATGGGCGAATGTTTCGCAACATTCGAAAAACGGCACGAATTTTAACACATTCGTTCGTTCGAATCGAATTTCGAATGTTTACATAACATTCTAACATTCGATTTTCGAATATTTTCGAAAAATTTGAATTTAGATTGTAATAGTATTTCTAATGCTTTTTCTTTAAATGTAATATTCGAATTATGCAATATTCGAATTCGAAAAATTCGAATTTAGATTGTAATAGTATTTCTAATGCTTTTTCTTTAAATGTAATATTCAAATTATGCAATACGTGTATTCGAATTCGAAAAATTCGAATTTAGATTGTAATAGTATTTCTAATGCTTTTTCTTTAAATGTAATATTCGAAATAATGCAATACGTGTATTCGAATTCGAAAAATTCGAATTTAGATTGTAATAGTATTTCTAATGCTTTTTCTTTAAATGTAATATTCGAATTATGCAATACGTGTATTCGAATTCGAAAAATTCGAATTTAGATTGTAATAGTATTTCTAATGCTTTTTCTTTAAATGTAATATTCGAATTATGCAATATTCAAATTCGAAAAATTCGAATTTAGATTGTAATAGTATTTCTAATGCTTTTTCTTTAAATGTAATATTCAAATTATGCAATATTCGAATTCGAAAAATTCGAATTTAGATTGTAATAGTATTTCTAATGCTTTTTCTTTAAATGTAATATTCGAATTATGCAATACGTGTATTCGAATTCGAAAAATTTGAATTTAGATTGTAATAGTATTTCTAATGCTTTTTCTTTAAATGTAATATTTGAATTATGCAATACGTGTATTCGAATTCGAAAAATTCGAATTTAGATTGTAATAGTATTTCTAATGCTTTTTCTTTAAATGTAATATTCGAATTATGCAAAACGTGTATTCGAATTCGAAAAATTCGAATTTAGATTGTAATAGTATTTCTAATGCTTTTAAATGTAATATTCGAATTATGCAATATTCAAATTCGAAAAATTCGAATTTATATTCGAATTCGAAAAATTCGAATTTTGAATGTAGACATTCGATATAATTATAAACATTCGAATTCGAAAGTGACATTCAAAAACTGTAAATAACATTCGATTTTCGAATTTTTAAGAATATTCGTTCTTATCGACATTAGAATTTAGAATTCGAATTTCGGTAATAACATTCATTCTACATTCGAAATTCGAAAATTTGCACATTCGCCCATCCCTAATAATTAGCTTAGTAATAAACATGGTTATTAACCTGCTCTCATCCAAGGCAATCCTGAAAATCTGTCCAGGTAGGAAGCCCTGAGTACTGGTTTGAAAACCCCTGAGCTAGTGGAATCAATTGTCTTAGTTCTGCTGTGTCCTCTATGCAATGAAAATACTTCCGTATTCGCTGTAATGGGACATAAGTATATGTATTAAACAGCTATTCAGTAAGAATGTAAAATGTTATATTCTTTTTTATGGTCATAAAATATTCCATGTGTAAGGAATAAAGTTTAATTATTGTTGTTGTTGTTTTAAATTTGAAACATTCTGAAATGCATGTTATTGCTTGCGTATTCTAATATCTATGCTTTTTTCTGAAAATGTTTTATGTCAGCACTAAAAAGCACAGTTTCAGCAAAATAATGATCACAAAAAATAAAAAAAATCCCATTTGCTGAGTGCATTCCGTGACCTGAGATTTGAGCTTACATATGTAAAAACTCACTGATTTTACAAACGAATGTCCTAATATTGGGAAGGGGAGATCAAAATGTATGTCATGCAATTGGGGTGTGTGATCATATTTAATTTAAATGTAAAAGTGTAAATTGAGCTATATTTTACCTTTGTTAAAGAGTTTTAGTTAGCTGAATAAAAAGTAAGAGCTTGCCCCTGAAAGTTATTGTAGACACACACATATATATATGTGTGTGTGTGTGTGTGTGTGTGTTCAAAGGTTTGGGATCACTTAGAAATGTCCTTGTTTTCAAAAGAAATGCAATTTTTTAGTCCATTAAAATAACATCAAATTGATCAGAAATACAGTGTTGACATTGTTAAATGTTGTAAATGACTATTGTAGCTGAAAACAGTTGATTTTAATGGAATATCTACATAAGCGTACAGTGGCCCATTATTAGCAACCATCTCTCCTGTGTTCCAATGGCATGTTGTGTTTGTTAATTTAAGTTTATCATTTAAAAAGGATAATTGATCATTAGAAAACCTTTTGCAATTAAAGTATCCCACAAAAGTGAGTACACCCTCACATTTTTGTAAATATTTTATTACTGAAGTAATGACACTTTGCTACGATGTACAGTAGTGTAAAGCCTGTATAACAGTGTAAATTTGCTGTCCCCTCAAAATAACTCAACACACAGCCATTAATGTCTAAACCGTTGGCAACAAAAGTGAGTAAACCCTAAGTGGAAATGTCCAAATTGGGCCCAAAGTGTCAATATTTTGTGTTTTGTGGCCACCATTATTTTCCAGCACTGCCTTAACTCGCTTCACCAGAGCTTCACAGGTTGCCACTGGAGTCCTCTTCCACTCCTCCATGACGACATCACTGAGCTGGTGGATGTTAGAGACCTTGTGCTCCCCCACCTTCCATTTGAGGATGCCTCACAGATGCTCAATAGGGTTTGGGTCTGGAGACATGCTTGACCAGTCCATCACCTTTACCCTCAGCTTCTTTAGCAAGGCAGTGGTCATCTTGGAGGTGTGTTTGGGGTCGTTATCATGTTGGAATACTGCCTTGCAGCCCAGTCTCCGAAAGGAGGGGATTATGCTCTGCTTCAGTATGTCAGTACATGTTGGCATTCATGGTTTCCTCAATGAACCGTAGCTCCCCAGTGCCAGCAGCACTCATGCACAGCACTCATGCAGGCCCAGACCATGACACTCCCACCACCATGCTTGACTGATGGCAAGACACACTTGTCTTTGTACTCCTCACCTGGTTGCTGCCACACACGCTTGACACCATCTGAACCAAATAAGTTTATCTTGGTCTCATTGGGCCACAGGACATGGTTCCAGTCTGCTTGTCTTCAGCAAACTGATTGCAGGCTTTCATGTGCATCATCTTTAGAAGAGGCTTCCTTCTGGGATGACAGCCATGCAGACCAATTTGATGCAGTGTGCGGCGTATGGTCTGAGCACTGACAGGCTGACCCTCCACCCCTTTAATCTCTGCAGCAGTGCTGGCAGCACTCATACGTCTATTTCCCAAAGACAACCTCTGTATATGACGCTGAGCACGTGCACTCAACTTCTTTGGTCCACTATGGCGAGGTCTGTTCTGAGTGAAACCTGTCCTGTAAAACCACTGTATGGTCTTTCCCACTGTGCTGCAGCTTAGTCTCAGGGTCTTGGTAATCTTCTTATAGCCTAGGCCATCTTTATGTAGAGCAACAATTCTTTTTTTCAGATCCTCAGAGAGTTCTTTGCCATGAGGTGCCATGTTGAACTTCCAGTGACCAGTATGAGAGAATGTGAAAGTGATAGCACCAAATTTAACGCACCTGTTCCCCATTCACACCTGAGAACTTGTAACACTAACAAGTCACATGACACTTGGGGAGGGAAAATGGCTAATTGGGCCCAATTTGGACATTTCCACTCAGAGGTGTACTCACTTTTGTTGCCAACGGTTTAGACATTAATGGCAGTGTGTTGAGTTATTTTGAGGGGACAGCAAATTTACACTGTTATTATAGAAACAATTAAACGGTTCTTCATATTGAGTATCTGGAGCATCAGCAAATGTGTGTTTGATTACAGGCTCAAGATGGCCCGAAAGAATTTCTTTGTTAGCCTATTCTTGTTCTGCAACATGAACGCTGTTCCATGCAATAAACTGAAGATCTTGTACAACGTTGTGTACTACTTCTTTCACAGTACAGCACAAAATATTGCTAACTAGAATAGAAAGAGGAGTAGGAGGCCTCAGTGCTTAACTGAGCAAGAGGCCAAATATATTAGAGTGTCTAGTTTGAAAAACAGATGCCTCACAACTGGCAGCTTCATTAAATAGTACCTGTAAAACATCAGTCTCAATGTCAACAGTGAAGAGGTGACTCCGGGATGCTGGCCTACTAGGCAGAGTTCCAAAAAAATTGCTATATCTCAGACCGGCCAATAAAAAGAAAATATTAAGATGAGCAAAAGAACGCATACACTGGACAGAGGGAGGTGTTTGGATCACAAAAAATAACATTTGTGAGGTGCAGACCAGATGAAAATATGCTGGAGGAATGTTTGATGCCATCTGTCAAGCATGTTGGAGGCAATGTGATATGGTCTGGGGGTTCTTTGGTGGTGGTAAAGTGGGAGATTTATACAGGGTAAAAGGGACCTTGAAGAAGGAAGGCTATTACTCCATTTTGCAACGCATTGCCATACGCTTGATTGGAGTAAATTTTATTCTACAACAGGACAATGATCCAAAGCACAGCTCCAAACTATGCAATAACTATTTAGAGAAGAAGCAGTCAGCTGGAATTCTGTTTTAATGGAGTGGTCGGCACAGTCACCACAACTCAAACCGATTAAGCTGTTGTGGGAACAGCTTAACCATGTGGTATGTAAGAAGCGCCCTTTAAGTTAATTCAAATTTTGGAGGCGTTTCAGGAAGCATGGGGTGAAATCTTTTTAGATAACCTCAACAAATTGACAACTAGAATGCCAAATGTCTGCAAGGCTGTGATTGCTGCACATGGAGGATTATTTGATTAAATCAAAGTTTGAAGGACACAATTATTATTTTACTTAAATTAATTATTTCTAACTTTGACTATATTTCCTATTCAAAATCATTTCATTTATGTTTTCATGTAAAATAAGGAAATGTCTATGTGACCTCAGTTTTTTTAACGTGTGTGTGTGTGTATATATATATATATATATTCCAACTCTAATTTCACTACTATATACAGCTGAGACAGGGCTCTGTAAAGCCTTGGCTCTGAGTTTCAAAGTGGCTCTGGATTATAAGTGGCTGAGTTAAGACCTGGAGTTAACTCCATAATGCTATCATCTAAAATGCTCTACTAACAAAATGAAGCATTGTTCTAACTATTCATCATCTCATCTCTCCACAGGTATGCATTTCCTCCTCTGCATTTTTTGTCCTGATTGCTATTCCACATCCCTTTAATGTATTTTCAATATACTGGTATGCATTTCCTCCTCTGCATTTTTTGCCCTGGTTGCTATTCCACGTCCCTTTAATGTATTTTCAATATACTGGTATGCATTTCCTGCTCTGCATTTTTTGTCCTGGTTGCTATTCCACATCCCTTTAATGTATTTTCAATATACTGTTATGCATTTCCTCCTCTGCATTTTTTGCCCTGGTTGCTATTCCACGCCCCTTTAATGTATTTTCAATATACTGTTATGCATTTCCTCCTCTGCATTTTTTTCTCTGGTTGCTATTCCACGTCCCTTTAATGTATTTTCAATATACTGGTATGCATTTCCTCCTCTGCATTTTTTGCCCTGGTTGCTATTCCACGTCCCTTTAATGTATTTTCAATATACTGGTATGCATTTCCTCCTCTGCATTTTTTGCCCTGGTTGCTATTCCATGTCCCTTTAATGTATTTTCAATATACTGGTATGCATTTCTTCTGCTGTCTGAATTTATGACTTTTTCGGAATATTTGTTATCAGCTCCATTGTACAATTTTTGTGTGCACCCCCAAGTCATTTGCTTATCCCCCCATCTAATTTACAAGTGTGTAACTCCAGTCTTCCTAACTAGTCTAATTGTAACACAGCTGCCTTGAATCAAATCATTCCAACTCTAATTTCACTACTATATACAGCTGAGACAGGACTCTGTGAAGCCTTGGCTCTGAGTTTCAAAGTGGCTCTGGATTATAAGTGGTCGAGTTAAGAACTGGAGGGGAAACTGCAGACACCACTAACAGGTAATCCTTACTAAATATACACCTGCACAATGTTCTCTATGTCCTTTCTGCTCTTTCTGTCTGCCATCTTCCTAAAACTCACTGCATGCCCTTATGACATCAATAATCCACACACTAGCCTTATCTCTCCATCCCTTCTCTCATCCCCTATGCTGTCCTCTCATGAACTACTCTGTTTCCTTAGCAATACTTCCCCATCTAACTCTCCTGTGTTTAGTCATACGCGCTCCTACAAGTCTCACCTTCTGTCACTCTCACTGCTACTACTGCTTGCTGCTGGTGATGTCTATCCTAACCCTGGCACTGCAGCAATCACCACACTTTTACACTCTCGCTCAGCCTCTCACAATACAAATTCAAGGTCACGCGATCCCAAAAATCTCATCTCCATTAACCCACAGCGCTTATCCCCTCTCTTTTTTTGTGCCCTCTGGAATGCTCGCTCTGTCTGTAACAAACTTACAACTGTTAACGACCTGTTTGTTTCTAACGCTTTCAATCTTCTAGCAATTACTGAAACCTGGCTATCTTCCTCTAACACTGCTTCCATTGCTGCTCTAATGCACAGCGGTCTCCACTTTAGAAACACACTTAGGCCAGATGAGAGACATGGTGGCGGTGTTGGAATCTTACTATCCCCCTCCTGCTCCTATCAGCACCTGCATCCTCATCCATCTCTCTCCTTCTCCTCTTTTAAAGTCCACTGCATCCGCATTTTCTCCCTCCTCTCCCTCAAGGTGGCAGTTATCTATTGCCCCCCTGGACCAACCTCCCAATTCCTTGACAACTTTGCTGCCTGGCTTTCTCACTTTCTCTCTAAAAATACACCTGCTCTAATCCTAGGGGACTTCAACATCCCCATTGATAACCCATCTGCCCCTGCTGCCTCTAAACTTCTCTCACTCACAAACTCCTTTAGTCTCTCACAATCCACCCTATTCCCTACTCACCGTGACGGACACTCTCTTGATCTTGATCCTACCTCTGCTCCCCTTCTGATGTCACCTGTCACCCATTTCCCATCTCAGACCACCATCTGCTCACCTATAATCTCAATGTACATGCTAAACCTATTTCTTCACCTGCCTCCACACCTGTAGAAACCTGCACACTGTTGATCCTCTCCAACTTTCTAACCTTATTCAAAAACACCTTCCCCACACTTTCATGGTATCCTGCCCTGACCTTGCTACAAATCACTATAACAATACTCTCGCCTCTGCCCTCGACACCCTTGCTCCTCCACAAATACGCAAAACCCCACGTCATCAGCTTCAGTCCTGGCACTCTCAGCAAACATGCTATTTACAAAAATGCTCCCGTGCTGCTGAACGTGCCTGGAGGAAATCTCACTCTGAACCCAATTTCCTACACTATGAGTTCATTCTTTATTCTTACTCCTCTGCCCTTCACTTAGCCAAGCAAAACTATTTCTCTTCTCTCATATCTTCTCACTCCTCAAACCCTAAATGTCTCTTCTCCACTTTCAACACTCTCCTCTATCCACCTGCACCACCCCCTTCATCTGACTTTAGTGCTCAAGACTTGGCAGACTACTTTTTTAACAAAACACTTACCATCCGAAGTAACATCCCACCATAAGACTGCAACCTTCCATCTCCGCCCCCGGTCACCCCCCTCCAACACTCTCAGTACCTTCCCCCCAACCACTGAGAATGAAGTGAGTTCCCTATTGTCTTCCTCACACCTCACTACCTGCCACATTGACCCTATCCCTTCACACCTAATACCTTCTCTGTCCTCTACCCTCACCCCAGCTCTTACTTACATATTCAACTGATCTGTTACTACTGGTTCATTTCCATCATCCTTCAAACATGCAAAGGTCACCCCCATCCTCAAAAAACCCTGCCTCGACCCCAATTCTCCTGCAAACTACCGCCCCATATCACTACTTCCACTAGCTTCTAAAGTCCTGGAAAAACTAGTTTTTGATCGCCTAACACACTTCCTATCCTCCAACTCATTGCTTGACCCACTGCAATCTGGCTTCCGTCCCAAGCACTCAACTGAGACTGCCCTCACCAAGGTTACTAACTATCTTCTTTCTGCTAAAAACAATGGCCACTATTCTATACTTATCTTACTTCACCTGTCTGCAGCCTTTGACACTGTTGACCATCCCCTCCTCCTACGGACTCTCAGCTCCCTTGGGCTCTGTGGCATTCTCCTGGATCCACTCTTATCTCTCTTATAGGTCCTATTCTGTCTCATTTGCTGGCGACTCCTCCTCTCTATTGCCTCTGTCTGTTGGAGTGCCTCAAGGCTCTGTTCTAGGCCCTCTACTCTTCTCTATTTATACTTCCTCACTGGGTAAACTTACCAGTAGCTATGGCTTCAACTATCACCTCTATGCTGATGATACTCAGATCTACCTATCCACCCTTGCACTCTCTCCTTCTGTCCTTTCCCACATCAGCAACTGCTTATCTGGCATTTCTTCCTGGATGGCCCCTCACCACCTAAAAATCAACATGTCCAAGACTGAGCTTCTTCTAATCCCCCATCTAATTCTACTCAAGTTTCTAACTTTACTATCACTGTTGGTGACACCACTATCTTCCTATCACGCCAAGTCTGCTGCCTCGGAGTTACACTTGACTCCAATCTGTCCTTCATACCCCACATCCAATCGCTCTCTTCATCCTGTCACAACCACCTATGCAATATCTCCAAAATTCGTCCTTTTCTGAGTGCTGAAACTACTAAACAGCTATTCCATTCCCTAGTAATTTCCTGGCTCTAAAGAACTGTAAATGTAAATGTTTTACTGCATGAGAGAACAAGGTCCATATGGGGGGATGTCCATAAGTGGAAGATGTGCATGGGATATTTATCTATAACAGCATCCAAAATCTACCGTTAAAGGATTACTTTCTGTTATAATTTTTAAGCTAAACAACTAACATATTAAAGTTAATAAACATTAATTAAAACCTACTGACCTATATTTTCTCCAAAACGAAGTTTCATAACGTTCTAAAAGTTATATCTTTTATTCGCCGATGATGTCACGTTATCCTGCCCACTATTTTCAGCACTGCATGTTCAAAATACTTAAACCAATAACTTTGTGTTTAAAGCGCCATTTTGAAACCTAGGTATTGTAAACGGATTGGTACAGAGCAAAGGATACCCACGGAGTGGATTTGGAAAACAATTCAATTTGCAGACAAGATTTCTGACATACGGTAGAGATATGTTAATGAAATGCTATTGATAAAAAGCGTATTTGGGGTAGTTAGTTAGTAACAGGCATAGAAAATATTTACTTACAGTGGCCCTTTAAGTTCAGTCCCTTGGGGGCCACAGTGTTTAAATTGAAAATCTACCTGGGTTCTAATCGTAGTAGAGTCAGCGCTCTGTCGCCTCCTCATCTTAGTCGTGGAACATGATTAATAAGAATAACCCTCAATGTGAGCAGTGGATTGCCTGCATGTAAAAAATGTCTAGCAACTGGTTGCTCAGAATCACCCGTTTTGATGGCCTGGCGTATAGCAGATTTGTGATTCGCTAGCCTTTCTTTGTTGGATCTTGTACTGTTTGTTCGTGTGTGGGTGATGGAAACTATTACTGGTCACCATATGGTTACAAGTGACACAGTTACCACATCTGTAGCATCCCAATTTAGCCTTTGGTAGCCAGGGCCGGCGTTCATAACAGTGAACTTAAAGGTCTCGCAAATTTTTGGATCTCTTATAAACCATCCGAGGTGGTGGGAGATCATAGAAAGGCAGGCTTGTATCTTTCGCCACTATTTTCCAATTGTCAATGATGGTATTAGATACCACTTCCGAGAGTGGAGTGTAAGTGGTCACAAAGTTCAATCTTGGGTCTTCTTCTTTCTCCTTATTCCTCACCATTAGACCATCACGGGTTTGTCGCTCTGCAACCAGGAGTTGTTTTTCAATAAGTTGTGAGGGATATCCACGTTGGAGGAACTTCTGAGCCATGTCTTTTAATTGCACATGGCTATCCTCTGTATTATTCCGAACTACTCTCAGGAACTGCGAGGAACTGACACTGTTTTTCTGTGTGTAAGGATGAAAACTGTTGTATTGCAGAATGGAATTTTTTAAACACCGTGGCCCCCAAGGGACTGAACTCAACGATAGATTTTGGATGCTGTTATAGATAATTTTCCCATGCACATCTTCCACTTATGGACATCCCCCCATATGGACCTTGTTCTCTCATGCAGTAAAACATTTACATTTACATTCTTTAGAGTGTAAGACACCATAATTATTATGGTTTTATTATTTTTTCTATTGTTATGTAGGCTTTTCAGTTATTATTTGTGCCCAAATGTAGTCTTCCATTGATACTATTAGTATAGATTGGTTTCTCCTTTTTTGACATTATGACAAATATGTATTTTTCTGGAGTGTAATTGACTACTTATTATCTGCAGCATTACTTCTGCAGCTTCATTGCTGGGGATTGCTGCCTTATGATTATTAAGTTGCCACTTAGTGTAGTTTCTATTTATATATATGTTTGTTCATGTTTGTTCATTTTTGCTTTAACTTATTTTTCAGGGGTAATCCATCCTGCCTTTCTGATGTGCACATTCATTAGGGTGCACATCCCCTAGCGTACCGCTTCGCTCTGCATCATGTCACACGGCTTTTGTTTACAGTTGCCATGACTCCAATATACAGCCTCATTTTGGTTGCCGGTGCGTGTGACGTCATAACGTCGGCGCACACACGCATGGAACATTGTTTGCATCGGGCGGATGGCTACTGAACGGTTTGGGATTTATGATTACCTCCTATTATTATTGTTAATCACACTAGGTATATAAGGTTGGTTATGTATGCGGTTTATTTATCTCTCACATGGGCTCCATTTGAAAAAAGGTATAAGTGTAGACCGAAACGTTATGGGTTAAGGCCCTGCTGTTTTTCTTGATTGGATTAAAAAGCTTGTTATCCAAATCTCCTGTGTTGCCTGCTCTTTTCTGGATACTTCATATGCACTGTGCCGAGTGTGTATTCTGGATCATATATATATATATATATATATATATATATATATATATACACATATATATATATATATACACACATATATATATATATATATATATATATATATATAATGTAGGGCACTCTCAGGTTCTTTAAAGCAATCCTTTATTTATGTTATATTAAAATGTTTTCATATTAAATGTTGTCAACTTTAACCCCTTAACGACCGACGACGTATGCCATACGTCCTCAAAAAAAAAGCACTTAACGACCGAGGACGTATGGCATACGTTGTCGGTTTAACAGAGGACTGGAAGCGATCGAAATCGCTTCCAGCTGCTCTAACAGTGTTGCAGGCTTGCCTTGATGTCTAGACATCCTGCAATACTGTTCCCGAGTGCCGGGACCGGATTGATCACTCCCCCACGAGTGATCACTTCCGGTTTCGCTCCACGTGGAGCCCGGCAGTGTTTCAGAGCATCGGAAGCGATCGGACACGCTTCCGATGCTCTGCTTGTGTGCTAAGTGCCTTGGTGGGTCGAGGCACTTAGTTGGTTATTAAATAATAAATTAAAAATAAAAAAAAAAACGGATAAAATAAAAAAAAAGCCCAAATAGCCCCCCCCCTCCCCCTTCACTAGGCATCCAAGATGGCGATGCCCAGTGCATCATGGGGCCTCTGGGGGTGTCCCTAGCCTGCATCATCATAGGGGCAAGCTAGGGTCACCCAATCTGAGCCTCCCACCCTAAAAAAAAATAATAATAATAAAATACCCCATTTGTCTGATCATGTCAATATTTGTAAATATTGACTATGATCAGTGTGGATCTTCCTCCCTCTCCTCACTTGCCATTTTGTTGGAGAGAGAGAGAGACCTGTATTTAGCAGAGAGAGAGATTTATTTCTTTTATTTGTTAAAAAATATAGAACCAAAGGCTCTTTTCAGAGCCATTAACCCCTAGCTTGCCAGTGATCACTATATATCACTGGCAGTAGCATAGGTGCACATTTTTTTGCTGCATTTTGCTGTCTGTGCATTTTTTTAGGGGTTAATTTTGTTGTTGTAAGTTTTTAAAAACCCAAAGGCTCTTTTCAGAAACATTTAGTTAATTTAATTGAATTTTCAGAGCCATTAACCCGTAGCTTGCCAGTGATCGCTATAAATCACTGGCAGTTGCATAGCTGTACTTTTTTGCTGTCTGTGCATTTTTTTAGGGGTTAATTTTGTTGTTGTAATTTTTTAAAAACCCAAAGGCTCTTTTCAGAAACATTTAGTTAATTTAATTTTCAGAGCCATTAACCCCTAGCTTGCCAGTGAATGCTATAAATCACTGGCAGTTGCATAGCTGTACTTTTTTGCTGTCTGTGCATTTTTTTAGGGGTTAATTTTGTTGTTGTAATTTTTTAAAAACCCAAAGGCTCTTTTCAGAAACATTTAGTTAATTTAATTTAATTTTCAGAGCCATTAACCCCTAGCTTGCCAGTGATCGCTATAAATCACTGGCAGTAGCATAGCTGTACTTTTTTGCTAGTTAATTTAGTTAATTAATTTATTTAATTTAATTTTCAGAGCCATTAACCCCTAGCTTGCCAGTGATCGCTATAAATCACTGGCAGTTGCATAGCTGTACTTTTTTGCTGTCTGTGCATTTTTTTAGGGGTTAATTTTGTTGTTGTAATTTTTTAAAAACCCAAAGGCTCTTTTCAGAAACATTTAGTTAATTTAATTGAATTTTCAGAGCCATTAACCCGTAGCTTGCCAGTGATCGCTATAAATCACTGGCAGTTGCATAGCTGTACTTTTTTGCTGTCTGTGCATTTTTTTAGGGGTTAATTTTGTTGTTGTAATTTTTTAAAAACCCAAAGGCTCTTTTCAGAAACATTTAGTTAATTTAATTGAATTTTCAGAGCCATTAACCCGTAGCTTGCCAGTGATCGCTATAAATCACTGGCAGTTGCATAGCTGTACTTTTTTGCTGTCTGTGCATTTTTTTAGGGGTTAATTTTGTTGTTGTAATTTTTTAAAAACCCAAAGGCTCTTTTCAGAAACATTTAGTTAATTTAATTTAATTTTCAGAGCCATTAACCCCTAGCTTGCCAGTGATCGTTATAAATCACTGGCAGTAGCATAGCTGTACTTTTTTGCTAGTTAATTTAGTTAATTAATTTAGTAATTGTTTTCTTTGACAGATACAAAAATGTCACAGAAAAGATAAAGTGCTGAGGAGGCGTATGCCATCCTTGCGTCAGAGTCAGATGCCTCTATTTCTGACTCAGACCCCAATTTTGACCCTGCAATGTGCTCAGATACATCACTAGATGCAGTCTCAACTGATAGTGATGTATCTGTGGCTGCTAGCCCCCTGCCAGCCCCCCTGCTAGCCCCCCTGCCAGAAGGAGGCGTGTTGCTGCCATTGCTGCTGAAGAGTGGGTAACGCCTCATCTCCAGAGGCCAGATATCCCACCCTTCACAGCAAATGCTGGCATAAATATAGATGTGGCAGGTTTTAGCCCCCAGCAGTTTCTGGAAGTGTTTCTGGGCAATGATATATTGGGGAACATTGTCGCCCAAACTAATTTATATGCCCATCAGTTCCGTGCTGCAAAGCCTGGAACATATTTGGCAAAGCAGCAATGGGCCCCCATCAATGTGCCAGAATTCAAAAAATTCTGGGCATTCACTATGCTGATGGGCATCATAAAGAAACCCTCCATTTGCTCCTACTGGAGTACTAGCCCCATCTGCTCTACCCCCATTTTCTCCCAGACTATGTCGAGGAAGAGGTATGAAATGATTCTGCATTTCATGCACTTCAGCGACAACAGCCTGTGCCCCCCTAGGGAGCATCCCCAATTTGACAGGCTGTATAAAATCCATCCCCTGATAACCCACTTTTCTGCCAGGTTTGCAGAGGCTTATACACCTGGAAGGAATATATGCGTTGATGAATCCCTAATGAAGTATAAGGGAAGGCTGGGATTCAAGCAGTATATTCCTTCCAAACGCTCGAGATATGGGGTAAAGGTGTATAAGCTCTGTGACAGCGAGACTGGGTATACTCAGGCCTTCCGGGTGTATGAGGGAAAGGATAGCCACCTTGACCCTCCAGGTTGCCCAGAACATATGGGAACCACTGGCAAGATTGCCTGGGACCTGATATTACCCCTAATGAACAAAGGGTATCACTTGTACTTAGACAATTTTTATACAAGTGTCCTTTTGTTCAAGCTACTGTATTGCTTTGATACAGTAGCTTGCGGTACAATTAAAAAGAACCGTGCAGGTTTCCCAGGACAACTTGTACGCACCCGGCTACGAAGGGGAGAGACCTCAGCTCTGCGCCAAGAGGAGCTGTTGGCACTTAAGTACAGAGACAAGAAGGATGTATACCTTCTTACCACCATCCACACAGAGAGGACGGTGGCGGTTTCTGTACATGGCAGAGCTGAGATCATAAGGAAGCCAGTGTGCATCAAATCTTATAACCGGCATATGGGTGGGGTTGATCTGGCTGATCAGCTGCTGCAGCCCTACCTAATTATGCGGAAGACAAGGGCCTGGTACAAAAAGGTTGCAATTTACCTAATGCAGATTGCAACCCACAACGCTTTTTTGTTGTTCAAAAAAGCAAACCCCAGAGTTAAAAAAACTTTTTTACAGTTTCAGCTCCAGATTATTACTGGGATTTTGTACCATGATGCACCTGCTCTCCGGGCGGTGATGGGAGAGAGTAGAGTTGGGGCTACTCATTTTATTTTTAAAATCCCCCCTACTGCCGCAAAGCAGAAACCACACAAAAATGCAGAGGTTGTACCAAGAGGGGGAAGAGAAGGGACACCATATATCACTGTCCTGATTGCCATGGACAGCCTGCACTCTGCATTGGGGACTGCTTCAAGCGGTACCATACAATGGTCAATTTTTAAAAAAATAAATACATTTGGTGTTATATATATATATATATATATTTTTTTTTTTTGGTTATGTTTACTGTTAGATGGGGTTTTTTTGGTTTTTTTTACTTTTACTGTGCCAGATTTTTACATTTCACTACTCTATTTTTTTCTAAAATTGGGCCTGTTTTTTTTTTTTTTTTTTTAACCAAAACCCCTGTCAAACCTATGCATGGGGGGCATAGGTGTTCTCAGGGTGCCTTGCAAAAAACAACCTGAAGTATGTTTTTGTAATAACTTACAACAGTCTCTCCTAAATCATAGTCAAAAAGCAATGTGTCTGTAAAAATGAAAATTGAAAAATTACCACCATACACTTTCTCCAATTTTTTGGGCTAAAACGGTTGCTTCAAAGGCATCAAAGCACACCATATACAATACCTTGGGGTGTCAACATTTAAAAAATATACACTTTCATGGCAATAAATAAAAGTGGGGTATGCGATAGGCCACAAACTAAAGATATCAGAAGAAATACTCTCATTGTTAATAACTAAAATCACAAGTCATAAAATTGTAACATAACCTTCCCAAAATCCTGGCAAATCTATGCATGGGGGGCATAGGTGTACTCAGGGTGCCTTGCAGAAAACAACCTGAAGTATTCTTTTGCAATAACTTACAACAGTCTCTCCTAAATCATAGTCAAAAAGCAATGCGTTTTTAAAAGTTAAAATTGAAAAATTACCACCATACACTTTCTCCAATTTTTTGGGCTAAAACGGTTGCTTCAAAGGCACCAAAGCACACCATATACAATACCTTGGGGTGTCAACATTTAAAAAATATACACTTTCATGGCAATAAATAAAAGTGGGGTATGCGATAGGCCACAAACTAAAGATATCAGAAGAAATACTCTCATTGTTAATAACTAAAATCACAAGTCATAAAATTGTAACATAACCTTCCCAAAATCCTGGCAAATCTATGCATGGGGGGCATAGGTGTACTCAGGGTGCCTTGCAGAAAACAACCTGAAGTATTCTTTTGCAATAACTTACAACAGTCTCTCCTAAATCATAGTCAAAAAGCAATGCGTTTTTAAAAGTTAAAATTGAAAAATAACCACCATACACTTTCTCCAATTTTTTGGGCTAAAACGGTTGCTTCAAAGGCATCAAAGCACACCATATACAATACCTTGGGGTGTCAACATTTCAAAAATATACACTTTCATGGCAATAAATAAAAGTGGGGTATGTGATAGGCTCCAAACTAAAGATAGGCCTATCAGAAGAAATACTCTCATTGTTAATAACTAAAATCACAATCATAACATTGTAACATAACCTTCCCAAAATACTGGCAAACCTATGCATGGGGGGCATAGGTGTACTCAGGGTGCCTTGCAGAAAACAACCTGAAGTATTCTTTTGCAATAACTTACAACAGTCTCTCCTAAATCATAGTCAAAAAGCAATGTGTCTGTAAAAATTAAAATTGAAAAATAACCACCATACACTTTCTCCAATTTTTTGGGCTAAAACGGTTGCTTCAAAGGCATCAAAGCACACCATATACAATACCTTGGGGTGTCAACATTTCAAATATATGCACATTCATGGAAAACAAATAAATTGGGGTATGTTAAAAGACCCCCCCAAAAAGACGATAGACAAAGAAAATATGTTAAATGTGAAAAAAAATCACAAACGCATGTCAGACATTTGGCATTGCACCCCCCAAACAATCCACCAAACCTATGCATAGGTGGTATCACTGAACTCAGGAGATGTTGGTGACCACATATTGGTGTCTTCTTTGGTAGTAACACATAACAGGAGCTGTGAATCCATGTCTAAAGTACAATGTATGTGAACAATAACACAAAAATATGAATGCCCAATAGTTTGACAAAGACTAGTGGTTAAATTAGTGCATGGAAAGTGTTAAAATACCTGCATTTGAAATACCCTAGGAAGTCTACTTTTCAAAAATATATGGTTTGATTGAGGTAAATTACATTGGCCGGCTTCAGAAATGTCTTAAATAGGACATGGGTGCATGGGATGTGAAAATTCAAAGTGGAAAAAATGGAATGGGCTTCCTAAAAATAAGGCCTTTTAGCCCCCAGAGAACCCAACACACCTATACATGGGTGGTATCACTGTACTCAGGAGATGTTGTTGAACACATATTGAGGTGTGTTTTGGCAGTAACACATAACAGGAACTGAAAATACATGCCTAAAGTACAATGTGTGTGTGAAAAATAACACAAAGAAATGACTACCCAAAAGTTTGACAAAGACTGGTGGTTGAATTAGTGTATGGAAAGTGTTAAAATATCAGCATTTGAAAAACCCTAGGGTGTCTACTTTTCAAAAATATATGGTTTGATGGGGGTTAATTCCATTGGCCAGCTTCAGAAATGTCCCAAATAGGACATGGGTGCATGATGACCGATGTGAAAATTCCAAGTTGAAAAACTGGAATGCGCTACCTAAAAATAAGGCCTTTTAGCCCCCAGAGAACCCGACACACCTATACATGGGTGGTATCACTGTACTCAGGAGATGTTGTTGAACACATATTGAGGTGTTTTTTGGCAGTAACACATAACAGGAACTGAAAATCCATGCCTAAAGCACAATGTGTTTGAAAAATAACACAAAAAAATGACTACCCAAAAGTTTGACAAAGACTGGTGGTTGAATTAGTGCATGGAAAGTGTTAAAATATCAGCATCTGAAAAACCCTAGGGTGTCTACTTTTTAAAAATATATGGTTTGATGGGGGTAAATTCCATTGGCCAGCTTCAGAAATGTCCCAAATAGGACATGGGTGCATGATGACCGATGTATAAATTCCAAGTTGAAAAACTGGAATGCGCTACCTAAAAATAAGGCCTTTTAGCCCCCAGAGAACCCGACACACCTATACATGGGTGGTATCACTGTACTCAGGAGATGTTGTTGAACACATATTGAGGTGGTTTTTGGCAGTAACACATAACAGGAACTGAAAATCCATGCCTAAAGTACAATGTGTGTGAAAAATAACACAAAAAAATGACTACCCAAAAGTTTGACAAAGACTAGTGGTTGAATTAGTGCATGGAAAGTGTTAAAATACCAGCATTTTAAATACCCTAGGGTGTCTACTTTTCAAAAATATATGTTTTGATGGGGGTAAATTTTATTGGCCAGCTTCAGAAATGTCCCAAATAGGACATGGGTGCATGATGACCGATGTGAAAATTCCAAGTTGAAAAACTGGAATGCGCTACCTAAAAATAAGGCCATTTAGCCCACAGAGAACCCGACACACCTATACATAGGTGGTATCACTGTACTCGGGAGATGTTGTTGAACACATATTGAGGTGGTTTTTGGCAGTAACACATAAGAGGAACTGAAAATACATGCCTAAAGTACAATGTGTGTGAAAAATAACACAAAAAAATGTCTACCCAAAAGTTTGACAAAGACTAGTGGTTGAATTAGTGCATGGAAAGTGTTAAAATACCAGCATTTGAAATACCCTAGGGTGTCTACTTTTCAAAAATATATGGTTTGATGGGGGTAAATTCCATTGGCCAGCTTCAGAAATGTCCCAAATAGGACATGGGTGCATGATGACCGATGTGAAAATTCCAAATTGAAAAACTGGAATGCGCTACCTAAAAATAAGGCCATTTCGCCCCCAGAGAACCCGACACACCTATACATAGGTGGTATCACTGTACTTGGGAGATGTTGTTGAACACATACAGGGAGTGCAGAATTATTAGGCAAGTTGTATTTTTGAGGATTAATTTTATTATTGAACAACAACCATGTTCTCAATGAACCCAAAAAACTCATTAATATCAAAGCTGAATAGTTTTGGAAGTAGTTTTTAGTTTGTTTTTGTTTGTTTTTAGTTATAGCTATTTTAGGGGGATATCTGTGTGTGCAGGTGACTATTACTGTGCATAATTATTAGGCAACTTAACAAAAAACAAATATATACCCATTTCAATTATTTATTTTTACCAGTGAAACCAATATAACATCTCAACATTCACGAATATAAATTTCTGACATTCAAAAACAAAACAAAAACAAATCAGTGACCAATATAGCCACCTTTCTTTGCAAGGACACTCAAAAGCCTGCCATCCATGGATTCTGTCAGTGTTTTGATCTGTTCATCATCAACATTGCGTGCAGCAGCAACCACAGCCTCCCAGACACTGTTCAGAGAGGTGTACTGTTTTCCCTCCTTGTATATCTCACATTTGATGATGGACCACAGGTTCTCAATGGGGTTCAGATCAGGTGAACAAGGAGGCCATGTCATTAGATTTTCTTCTTTTATACCCTTTCTTGCCAGCCACGCTGTGGAGTACTTGGACGCGTGTGATGGAGCATTGTCCTGCATGAAAATCATGTTTTTCTTGAAGGATGCAGACTTCTTCCTGTACCACTGCTTGAAGAAGGTGTCTTCCAGAAACTGGCAGTAGGACTGGGAATTGAGCTTGACTCCATCCTCAACCCGAAAAGGCCCCACAAGCTCATCTTTGATGATACCAGCCCAAACCAGTACTCCACCTCCACCTTGCTGGCGTCTGAGTCGGACTTGAGCTCTCTGCCCTTTACCAATCCAGCTACGGGCCCATCCATCTGGCCCATCAAGACTCACTCTCATTTCATCAGTCCATAAAACCTTAGAAAAATCAGTCTTGAGATATTTCTTGGCCCAGTCTTGACATTTCAGCTTGTGTGTCTTGTTCAGTGGTGGTCGTCTTTTAGCCTTTCTTGCCTTGGCCATGTCTCTGAGTATTGCACACCTTGTGCTTTTGGGCACTCCAGTGATGTTGCAGCTCTGAAATATGGCCAAACTGGTGGCAAGTGGGATCTTGGCAGATGCACGCTTGACTTTTTCTCAGTTCATGGGCAGTTATTTTGCGCCTTGGTTTTTCCAAACGCTTCTTGCGACCCTGTTGAATATTTTGAATGAAACGCTTGATTGTTCGATGATCACGCTTCAGAAGCTTTGCAATTTTAAGAGTGCTGCATCCCTCTGCAAGATATCTCACTATTTTTGACTTTTCTGAGCCTGTCAAGTCCTTCTTTTGACCCATTTTGCCAAAGGAAAGGAAGTTACCTAATAATTATGCACACCTGATATAGGGTGTTGATGTCATTAGACCACACCCCTTATCATTACAGAGATGCACATCACCTAATATGCTTAGTTGGTAGTAGGCTTTCAAGCCTATACAGCTTGGAGTAAGACATTATGCATAAAGAGGATGATGTGGTCAAAATACTAATTTGCCTAATAATTCTGCACTCCCTGTATTGAGGTGGTTTTTGGCAGTAACACATAACAGGAACTGAAAATACATGCCTAAAGTACAATGTGTGTGAAAAATAACACAAAAAAATGACTACCCAAAAGTTTGACAAAGACTAGTGGTTGAATTAGTGCATGGAAAGTGTTAAAATACCAGCATTTGAAATACCCTAGGGTGTCTACCTTTCAAAAATATATGGTTTGATGGGGGTAAACTCCATTGGCCAGCTTCAGAAATGTCCCAAATAGGACATGGGTGCATGATGACCAATGTGAAAATTTCAAGTTGAAAAACTGGAATGTGCTACCTAAAAATAAGGCCATTTAGCCCCCAGAGAACCCGACACACCTATACATAGGTGGTATCCCTGTACTCAAGAGATATTGTTGAACACATATTGAGGTGGTTTTTGGCAGTAACACATAACAGGAACTGAAAATACATGCCTAAAGTACAATGTGTGTGAAAAATAACACAAAAAAATTAGTACCCAAAAGTTTGACAAAGACTAGTGGTTGAATTAGTGCATGGAAAGTGTTAAACTACCAGCATTTGAAATACCCTAGGGTGTCTACTTTTTAAAAATATATGGTTTGATGGGGGTAAATTCCATTGGCCAGCTTCAGAAATGTCCCAAATAGGACATGGGTGCATGATGACCAATGTGAAAATTCAAAGTTGAAAAACTGGAATGCACTCTCTAAAAATAAGGGCTTTTAGCCCACAGAGAACCCGACACACCTATACATGGGTGGTATAACTGTACCCAGGAGATGCTACTGAAGACATATTAGGGTGTTATTTGGCAGTAACCCTTACCATTTTATCAGTAAATGTATTCTTAAATTGCTATTTGTCAAAAAATCAAATTATTTTTTTTTACCCCCAAACTTTGGCATAGATTGGTGATAAAATGGTTGCATGAAAAAAGTCGAAATACCCCAAGTTTAATACCTTAGGTTGTCTTCTTTTAAAAAATATATACATTTGAAGGGTTATTCAGGGATTCCTGACAGATATTGGTGTTACAATGTAACTATCGCCAATTTTGAAAAAACATGGTTTTGAAATAGCAAAGTGCTACTTGTACTTATTGCCCTATAACTTGCAAAAAAAGCAAAGAACATGTAAACATTGGGTATTTCTAAACTCAAGACAAAATTTAGAAACTGTTTAGCATTGGTATTTTATGGTGGTTGTAGATGTGTAAGAGATTTTGGGGCTCAAAGTTAGAAAAAGTGTGTTTTTTTTTCATTTTTTCCTAATATTTTATAAATTTTTTATAGTAAATTATAAGATATGATGAAAATAATGGTATCTTTAGAAAGTCCATTTAATGGCGAGAAAAACGTTATATAATATGTGTGGGTACAGTAAATGAGTAAGAGGAAAATAACAGTTAAACACAAACATCGCAGAAATGCAAAAATAGCCTTGGTCCCAGATGGTCAACAAATTGAAAAGTGGTCTGGTCACTAAGGGGTTAATGTGAAAACATTTTAATATGACATGAATAAAAAATATTTTTAAAGTACCTGAGAGAGCCCTCAACTTATCTACTATACATACATAAATGGTTTGGAAGAAGCACTTGGGCATTTGATATATGATAGAAGTGAGTGCATGGCAACAGAATTGATGTTTATACAGTATAGATGTATGTAGTGAGAGAGAAAGGTACCAATGGAAAACTAGCCAATGGAACTACAGGAATCTGCTTTCCTAGCTCCTTCTTGGAACTCAACAATTGTGAGTGTGTCTTTTTTACATTTGTTGTTGGTGTCCCCTTGCAGAGTATATGAAATTATTAAATGTTATCACATCACATGTGTATTTTAAAATCTTATGATGAATGGTATAGGGTATTGGTTTTTAATCGATTGAAACTGCTATAATTTCAAATATCATGAAAAATAAAAAGAAACATACAGTGCACTTTATATGGCAATTCTAATTATTGGAATGGAGGCCATTGTCCATCCATTCCAGCCTACTCATGCTTCCCTCCCTAGACTTTCATTTGATCTAATGTCATATGTGTTGCTCCTGAGCCTACCTAGGTATGTAGATCAAATAACCTGAGTTCTTCCCTATCACATGACCTTATCAACCATACACCTTCTTGTTTTCCTCAAGGATAAAAACTCCACACAGTCATCTGTTTGGGGTACTATATTTTCCATATAAAATATGATGACTCATTATAATGGATTATTTTTGTGCAATTGTTCATATATATATATATATATATATATATATATAGGAAATGAAAAGATGAAAGCACTCACTGGACTATGGACAACAGTGTCAATAAAATATCGTTTATTGTGACGTTTCGGGACCAACAGCGTCCCTTCTTCTGACAAGCAACAAGTGAAAACAGACAAACATATAAAGGCCCCTAAACCACTCCCCATAGTGAACTACCAATCCCAATGTGCCGTGTGCAAAAGTAAGTGAGCCGTGTGCAAAACCGGCAATGGTCTCCGTGTTATAATTTCAAATACACATAAATCTTGTTCAAACTTATTAAAGGTGTACATTGAATCATACCTATCAATATTTGTTAGTGTCATAGTGTTTGTGTGATGTTAATAACTGAAAAACTGTATCCGATCATACACATGCTCAATGTCTAACATAGTGCGTTAAACCTAATAGAAAGGTAAATAAAACCTGATAGGCGTAGATCACACGCCCCTATTGTGTGATAGGCTCAGCACATATGCCTCATAAGCACACACCTTCCAAAGAATCACAAGCCAACCGCGATAGCCAACCATGTAAACAACCGACCTGATTGGCTACATGTGACCGAACAGCCCCGCTGTCAATAGCGGTGGCGAAACTACTAGTCTAATGGTTGTCATGGTTCCCACCGACAGGTCCCCCTGCTGCATATCATTGCATAACAGCCCCACATACCTCTCATTGTGCACATTCTGAGTCCTACACGAACCGCATAACGTTGAACCGGCATTGCTCACAACTAACACACTACGCCGTAACCACCATTGCCTTATCGCATAGTTGCTATGGAAACCCGTATGTAAAGCACAGATCCCGATTGCGGCTGTATGTTGTGCCTCCTCATCACAACCCGTATGCAAAGCACAGATCCCGATTGCGGCTGTATGTTGTGCCTCCTCATCACAACATCCATGTTCTCAAATCGCTATTCATTATATCACCAGCCGCCATTATCCTGATATAATGGTTACTATGGTAACCTGTATACACCACTAGTCTCGAATGTGACTAACAACCAAGAGCTCTATGCTTGTGTGCTTGTAATATGCGTGAATGGGTAATAATGAATAATATCATACCCAATTAAGTATCAGCATCAGAATGAACAACTGCTCTTTCTGTCCACCTCAGAGAGCCAACAGGACAACCACAGCACCTGTCAAGACAAAACATTCTCCACATTAGAGGGACCAATCAGAAACAAAGTGTGCTATGATCCTGCCAACCATCTGTCACAGATGGTGCTTGCCGCCGGACCACCCTATTTAAAACCATATACACAATACCCACTACTAATGGTGATAAATAAAATCTAATACTATTCAAACATATAGAATAACTCGAAAACACACACCCCCTAAGTGTCAAACCCTCTGAGAACACGTCAGGGATGTACCCACCCCACTCGGGGGGCTACAACTCAAACTCCTTGTGTATAAGAACTGACCACCTATGGAAAAAATAACCGAAAAATGTATATAAGTCCGTACACCAATATAAAAGTACTAACAATATTGATCATGGTGTACCCGTATGTATCCTAAAATAATCCAAAGCAAACAAAATCTTACATCCCCCTATATACCTCATATAAAATAACTTACCCAATCATATCCAGACATCCAAAGTGATAGACACTGATCACCATACTTTTATCGCAACTATTGTCAAATCCATTGAGCATGTATAGAAAGTATACCAGTCACAGACAAAACCAAAGTTTGAAAGTGTAACCAGAGTGATAAAGCAAGATTAAAAACAAATAAAAACATAGCACCCCTTAACTAATAGCAATTTCACAGTAAAACATCTAACATATGAAAATCATGGAACACCATGGAAAGAAATTCCAACTCCAAAAGGGAGAAGTAACCCAGGAGTAGAAAGTAGACTCTCATTAATTAGCGATACACACAGTATCGCCCGCCCCCATGGGCATAGATCCAATGAATCAATGGACTCTCACAACACTGTATCAATGGACTCTCACAGCACATATCCATTATAGAAAGTTCTGCCACCCCGTCTGGATATTTAAACCTCTTGGGGCCAATGTACATAATTCATGTATCCAGCGTGCTTCTTTTCTCAGAAGGATCTTGGCTCGGTTTCCACCTCTGCGTAGGGCTGGCACGTGGTCAATTATTCTGAAGCGTAGGTCGCTCACAGTATGTCCTGCTTCAAGAAAGTGGCGAGCCACCGGATGTTCTGCCTTTCCCGTGTTAATTGCCGATCTAATGCTTGAACGGTGATTCGCCATCCTCACTCTGGCGTCATCCGTCGTCTTGCCAGTGTAAAATTTCCCACAAGGGCAATTAAGTAGGTATACGATGAATTGAGTTGTACATGTCAGGTAATATTTTATCTGATATCTTTTACGACAATCAGGATGTTGAAATGTCGTGCCAGTGTGCATACTGTTGCAAGTAACACAACTAATGCATTTGTAGCATCCAATTTTTCTCTTGAGCCATGTCTGTTTCTCATTTTTTATAGGGATATCAGTCTTAACCAGGACATCTCGTAGACTCCTACCCCTACGGTATGCCAGTCGTGGTGCTGCCCATTCAGTGAATGGTAGTGTGGGGTCACTCTGGAGAATCTTCCATTCTTCCTTTATTGCTTTGGCAATCTGATGCTGGTCTGGATTGTACGTGGTCACAAACGTGAGTTGGCGAATTGGTGTACTTGTGGTCCTTTGTTCTTGTTGGGCTAAAAAAGCCGATTCACGTTGTTGCTCTAAGTTCTTTTTATTGTACCCACGTTGAAGAAATCTTTGTGTCATTTCTGACATCTGTGTCTGCATCAGATCTATATTTGTGTTGTTTCTTATCACCCTTTGGTATTGGGCTTTAGGAATATTCCGTATGAGTGCAGGCTGGTGGCAACTTCTGGCATGTAATAGTGTGTTGCGGTCTGTTTGCTTCCGGAACAGTGTGGTACCCAGCTTATTGGACGTTTTAAACACCCTGACATCTAAAAAATCAACTGTGACACTGTTGACCGAGTGCTGAAATTTAATAGTGCTATCCATCTCGTTTAAAGTAAGGATCCAGTCATTCAGGGCCTGTTCGCCATCACGCCATATCAAGAAGACGTCGTCTATATACCGACAATAGTATAGAATGGCATCCATTTCGTACACCTTCATTTGTATGGACTCATAGTCCGCCATAAACAGGTTGGCCAACGATGGTGCCATGTTTGACCCCATCGCGGTCCCTTCAATTTGTAAGTAAAAAGTGTTCTCGAACCGGAAAAAGTTGTTCTCCAGGCATATCTTTAGGAGATCCACCAGAACATCCTCTGGGGGTCCCACATAAGGACTCTTTCGTAGATGGTTGACCACGGCTGCGATCCCCAATTTGTGGGGAATTACCGTATACAGACTGCAGACATCCATCGTCACTAGTAGATCAGTGGGTTGTAACTCCTCAAGTTGGGTAATGGATCGAATGAAGGCGTTCGAGTCTTGTGTGTACGATTTCATTCTTTTAACCATCGGCTGCAGATGAAAGTCCAGAAACTCAGCGAGTGGTTGGAGGAGTGATCCCCTTGCTGAGACAATAGGCCTTCCCGGGGGGTGTGTGGGATCCTTATGGATTTTTGGTAACGTATAGATAATGGGTGTTATAGGATAGTCCCTTTTCAAAAATTTATGTTCCTGTATGGTTATACATCCCATTGCACACCACCTCTCGAGTTTCTCATCTATGTGTCTTTTCAATTGCTGGGTGGGATCCATTTTAAGGGTCCTGTAGGTCTTTCTATCCGTTAGTTGTCCCAACAGTTCTGATCTGTATTCTTGCACATCCATCACGACCACCGCCCCTCCCTTATCCGCCGGGCGTATTATGATGGTCGTATCTTCTGCTAGTGTCTTTAATGCCTGTCTTTCTTCCTTTGACAGATTATCTGCTCTCCGCCTGTTGGGGATTTCTTTGGAGACATGACTCAGATAGTTTGTGTATGCAGTAATAGATGGATTTTGCGACTTTGGGTCAAAAGTTCCAGGTGTTCGGAAGGGTGTTGTTTCACTATTATCTGTCTTATAGTACTCCTTGAGTCTCAGATTCCTCCCAAATTTTTGAATGTCGATATAGGTGTCAAATGAATTAGACTTCATTGTTGGAACAAAGGATAAACCCTTATTCAATAGGGAGTTTTCTGGCTGTGAAAGCGGTCGCGAGCTGATATTGAATACATTATTAATCATCTCCTCTGTATTGGAGGGCGGCGTGACATGCCCCCCCCTCCTCGTGTGTGGCCTGTGCCTCGTCCTAAAAAACGAGCTGAAGAAGAGTTAGATGAAGTGTATGAGGTGCCTCTATTATTCGCTCCCCTCATGTTGTCCCACTGCAGTCCTCTGTTAGCACCTCTGGATCTTGTGGTGATGCCTCGATATGATGAGTCCCCGCTAGTTGTTGCCACCTCTGGGTCTGAGCTATCACCCGAGCTGGTATCAACCGTGTTGATGTTTCTTTTCGTGAATCTTCTTTCACGCCTTGATCTGTAGTTCTGTCTCTCATCCGGTGATAACATCCAACGATATACACTCTTATATGTGTAGTCCTGGTGAACTGTTTGGAGTTTTCGGTTCTTGAATGCAAGAAGTTCTTGTTTATATAGCTTGACTTGTTGTGCCAGTTTATCCAACCAATCGACACTCTTATCTGCTCTAAGTGTGTTGAGTTGTTCTGCTTCAAACACACGGATTTCAGTTCTCACTTCTTGGAGTAGTCGTCCCGCTTCTCTAATCACTAGAAGCATGAGATCAAATGAGCACTTGTTAAGAATTTTACACCAGTTGGTGCAAAATTCAGCGTTTGACCTCCCAATAGTGGGGATGTTTTTCACTCTAAACCCTCGTGGCAGTATTCTCTTTTTATGGTAGTCAGAAAGGTATATACCATGAAGGTTGAGATCTATCTCACGTTGCTTCAACTTCGCTAATGTGTTGTACAGAGACTGACATGACTCTTCCACCTGTTGTTCTTCAATGGAGCCAAATCTAATAGCCTCTGCATCTTCATCAGTGAATGTAAAGATGTCCTCATGTCTCTCTTCCATACTCTCACTCTGAGTTACATCAGGTGTTTCCATGTTGTCAGTATGTAGTTCAGTCATGTTGATAAATGTTGAGGCACAAGTAATGTAAAGAAGGGAAATGATTTAAGCTGATTCAGCAAAACTGTTGGTGCATTGTACCGTAGGAGCATAGGTAGAAATTTGTTATTGGTATGTGCACTCTCACCATCAAACCGCAACTTGCCAGGGTGCTGTAGCCAGGTATTGTAGGAAATGAAAAGATGAAAGCACTCACTGGACTATGGACAACAGTGTCAATAAAATATCGTTTATTGTGACGTTTCGGGACCAACAGCGTCCCTTCTTCTGACAAGCAACAAGTGAAAACAGACAAACATATAAAGGCCCCTAAACCACTCCCCATAGTGAACTACCAATCCCAATGTGCCGTGTGCAAAAGTAAGTGAGCCGTGTGCAAAACCGGCAATGGTCTCCGTGTTATAATTTCAAATACACATAAATCTTGTTCAAACTTATTAAAGGTGTACATTGAATCATACCTATCAATATTTGTTAGTGTCATAGTGTTTGTGTGATGTTAATAACTGAAAAACTGTATCCGATCATACACATGCTCAATGTCTAACATAGTGCGTTAAACCTAATAGAAAGGTAAATAAAACCTGATAGGCGTAGATCACACGCCCCTATTGTGTGATAGGCTCAGCACATATGCCTCATAAGCACACACCTTCCAAAGAATCACAAGCCAACCGCGATAGCCAACCATGTAAACAACCGACCTGATTGGCTACATGTGACCGAACAGCCCCGCTGTCAATAGCGGTGGCGAAACTACTAGTCTAATGGTTGTCATGGTTCCCACCGACAGGTCCCCCTGCTGCATATCATTGCATAACAGCCCCACATACCTCTCATTGTGCACATTCTGAGTCCTACACGAACCGCATAACGTTGAACCGGCATTGCTCACAACTAACACACTACGCCGTAACCACCATTGCCTTATCGCATAGTTGCTATGGAAACCCGTATGTAAAGCACAGATCCCGATTGCGGCTGTATGTTGTGCAGATAATCTGTCAAAGGAAGAAAGACAGGCATTAAAGACACTAGCAGAAGATACGACCATCATAATACGCCCGGCGGATAAGGGAGGGGCGGTGGTCGTGATGGATGTGCAAGAATACAGATCAGAACTGTTGGGACAACTAACGGATAGAAAGACCTACAGGACCCTTAAAATGGATCCCACCCAGCAATTGAAAAGACACATAGATGAGAAACTCGAGAGGTGGTGTGCAATGGGATGTATAACCATACAGGAACATAAATTTTTGAAAAGGGACTATCCTATAACACCCATTATCTATACGTTACCAAAAATCCATAAGGATCCCACACACCCCCCGGGAAGGCCTATTGTCTCAGCAAGGGGATCACTCCTCCAACCACTCGCTGAGTTTCTGGACTTTCATCTGCAGCCGATGGTTAAAAGAATGAAATCGTACACACAAGACTCGAACGCCTTCATTCGATCCATTACCCAACTTGAGGAGTTACAACCCACTGATCTACTAGTGACGATGGATGTCTGCAGTCTGTATACGGTAATTCCCCACAAATTGGGGATCGCAGCCGTGGTCAACCATCTACGAAAGAGTCCTTATGTGGGACCCCCAGAGGATGTTCTGGTGGATCTCCTAAAGATATGCCTGGAGAACAACTTTTTCCGGTTCGAGAACACTTTTTACTTACAAATTGAAGGGACCGCGATGGGGTCAAACATGGCACCATCGTTGGCCAACCTGTTTATGGCGGACTATGAGTCCATACAAATGAAGGTGTACGAAATGGATGCCATTCTATACTATTGTCGGTATATAGACGACGTCTTCTTGATATGGCGTGATGGCGAACAGGCCCTGAATGACTGGATCCTTACTTTAAACGAGATGGATAGCACTATTAAATTTCAGCACTCGGTCAACAGTGTCACAGTTGATTTTTTAGATGTCAGGGTGTTTAAAACGTCCAATAAGCTGGGTACCACACTGTTCCGGAAGCAAACAGACCGCAACACACTATTACATGCCAGAAGTTGCCACCAGCCTGCACTCATACGGAATATTCCTAAAGCCCAATACCAAAGGGTGATAAGAAACAACACAAATATAGATCTGATGCAGACACAGATGTCAGAAATGACACAAAGATTTCTTCAACGTGGGTACAATAAAAAGAACTTAGAGCAACAACGTGAATCGGCTTTTTTAGCCCAACAAGAACAAAGGACCACAAGTACACCAATTCGCCAACTCACGTTTGTGACCACGTACAATCCAGACCAGCATCAGATTGCCAAAGCAATAAAAGAATGAATGGAAGATTCTCCAGAGTGACCCCACACTACCATTCACTGAATGGGCAGCACCACGACTGGCATACCGTAGGGGTAGGAGTCTACGAGATGTCCTGGTTAAGACTGATATCCCTATAAAAAATGAGAAACAGACATGGCTCAAGAGAAAAATTGGATGCTACAAATGCATTAGTTGTGTTACTTGCAACAGTATGCACACTGGCACGACATTTCAACATCCTGATTGTCGTAAAAGATATCAGATAAAATATTACCTGACATGTACAACTCAATTCATCGTATACCTACTTAATTGCCCTTGTGGGAAATTTTACACTGGCAAGACGACGGATGACGCCAGAGTGAGGATGGCGAATCACCGTTCAAGCATTAGATCGGCAATTAACACGGGAAAGGCAGAACATCCGGTGGCTCGCCACTTTCTTGAAGCAGGACATACTGTGAGCGACCTACGCTTCAGAATAATTGACCACGTGCCAGCCCTACGCAGAGGTGGAAACCGAGCCAAGATCCTTCTGAGAAAAGAAGCACGCTGGATACATGAATTATGTACATTGGCCCCAAGAGGTTTAAATATCCAGACGGGGTGGCAGAACTTTCTATAATGGATATGTGCTGTGAGAGTCCATTGATACAGTGTTGTGAGAGTCCATTGATTCATTGGATCTATGCCCATGGGGGCGGGCGATACTGTGTGTATCGCTAATTAATGAGAGTCTACTTTCTACTCCTGGGTTACTTCTCCCTTTTGGAGTTGGAATTTCTTTCCATGGTGTTCCATGATTTTCATATGTTAGATGTTTTACTGTGAAATTGCTATTAGTTAAGGGGTGCTATGTTTTTATTTGTTTTTAATCTTGCTTTATCACTCTGGTTACACTTTCAAACTTTGGTTTTGTCTGTGACTGGTATACTTTCTATACATGCTCAATGGATTTGACAATAGTTGCGATAAAAGTATGGTGATCAGTGTCTATCACTTTGGATGTCTGGATATGATTGGGTAAGTTATTTTATATGAGGTATATAGGGGGATGTAAGATTTTGTTTGCTTTGGATTATTTTAGGATACATACGGGTACACCATGATCAATATTGTTAGTACTTTTATATTGGTGTACGGACTTATATACATTTTTCGGTTATTTTTTCCATAGGTGGTCAGTTCTTATACACAAGGAGTTTGAGTTGTAGCCCCCCGAGTGGGGTGGGTACATCCCTGACGTGTTCTCAGAGGGTTTGACACTTAGGGGGTGTGTGTTTTCGAGTTATTCTATATGTTTGAATAGTATTAGATTTTATTTATCACCATTAGTAGTGGGTATTGTGTATATGGTTTTAAATAGGGTGGTCCGGCGGCAAGCACCATCTGTGACAGATGGTTGGCAGGATCATAGCACACTTTGTTTCTGATTGGTCCCTCTAATGTGGAGAATGTTTTGTCTTGACAGGTGCTGTGGTTGTCCTGTTGGCTCTCTGAGGTGGACAGAAAGAGCAGTTGTTCATTCTGATGCTGATACTTAATTGGGTATGATATTATTCATTATTACCCATTCACGCATATTACAAGCACACAAGCATAGAGCTCTTGGTTGTTAGTCACATTCGAGACTAGTGGTGTATACAGGTTACCATAGTAACCATTATATCAGGATAATGGCGGCTGGTGATATAATGAATAGCGATTTGAGAACATGGATGTTGTGATGAGGAGGCACAACATACAGCCGCAATCGGGATCTGTGCTTTGCATACGGGTTGTGATGAGGAGGCACAACATACAGCCGCAATCGGGATCTGTGCTTTACATACGGGTTTCCATAGCAACTATGCGATAAGGCAATGGTGGTTACGGCGTAGTGTGTTAGTTGTGAGCAATGCCGGTTCAACGTTATGCGGTTCGTGTAGGACTCAGAATGTGCACAATGAGAGGTATGTGGGGCTGTTATGCAATGATATGCAGCAGGGGGACCTGTCGGTGGGAACCATGACAACCATTAGACTAGTAGTTTCGCCACCGCTATTGACAGCGGGGCTGTTCGGTCACATGTAGCCAATCAGGTCGGTTGTTTACATGGTTGGCTATCGCGGTTGGCTTGTGATTCTTTGGAAGGTGTGTGCTTATGAGGCATATGTGCTGAGCCTATCACACAATAGGGGCGTGTGATCTACGCCTATCAGGTTTTATTTACCTTTCTATTAGGTTTAACGCACTATGTTAGACATTGAGCATGTGTATGATCGGATACAGTTTTTCAGTTATTAACATCACACAAACACTATGACACTAACAAATATTGATAGGTATGATTCAATGTACACCTTTAATAAGTTTGAACAAGATTTATGTGTATTTGAAATTATAACACGGAGACCATTGCCGGTTTTGCACACGGCTCACTTACTTTTGCACACGGCACATTGGGATTGGTAGTTCACTATGGGGAGTGGTTTAGGGGCCTTTATATGTTTGTCTGTTTTCACTTGTTGCTTGTCAGAAGAAGGGACGCTGTTGGTCCCGAAACGTCACAATAAACGATATTTTATTGACACTGTTGTCCATAGTCCAGTGAGTGCTTTCATCTTTTCATTTCCTACAATACCTGGCTACAGCACCCTGGCAAGTTGCGGTTTGATGGTGAGAGTGCACATACCAATAACAAATTTCTATATATATATATATATAAAGACAAATTGCTGCAGATAGGTCCACATGTATTATACTGGGTGTGAACAAGGTTATCAGGAAGTTGTTCAGCCCATCCTGTGTTTTTGTAATAGTGATTGTCAATCATCCAGAATGTATAATTGGTTTAGAGGTGAGGAAGTATCCATTTATTCAACTATTGCTTCTTAACTTACAGTTGGAGGATACATGAGAGAGCGTTTATTGCAAGTGCCCCAAAGCTGCATCTACTGTTTTGTAAATTGAGCCTGGTGCTTAGTTTTAAATAGTATGTTTCAGAGTAAGATACATGACATTTCTGAATCCAATTTTTACAGATAAGAAAAAAAAATCTAAGAAAAATCATACATTTATTATGATTTTTCTTTTACTGTATTTAATTAAATTATTTTTGTTCTTTAATCAAGTCATTCACCTAATGTATTAGCTCTGTTTTATGCTGCAGTCAGCAATAATGCACTGCCTGTTCTGTACTGTCAGTACTGTAGATTTAGTGATGAATTATCTGACTGCTAAGAAGTGCTTAAAAATCATCTAAATGCATGGGTAAATAGCTTGATCGAAAGAAAAGTAGCTGCTGTTATTTAGTTCATACAGAACATTACTGACACTTAATTGACAGTCTAAGTGGCTCACCAGAGTGAATAGTCCATGTTAATTTATTTCTAAGACATACTGTAGCACACATATTCATGGAACCCTGCTGTTTGTCTGTCACTTCAAACAGACAACAAATTATATTATAGATGCAATATTTAAATTGGCATTATGATAGAGACTTAGCTTTCTTTTTTGTTTGTGATTTTCAAGAAAATTAAATGGGTTTGAATTATACATAGAATATTTTTTTGGAAATCTTATAAATACTTTGAAAATTGCAATTATTGGAAAACTGGAAAACTGTTGAAATGCATATTGTGTGAAATAGCTGAAATGTAGCAGATATGATCTTTTCAATGAAATCAGTTCCATATTTCAGGATAAAGTGTGATTACTAAATTTATATTGCAAAAATTGAGCTACACTGATATTTCTAATAGTTCCACAATGGAATCCAACAGCACTTCTTAAAGTATTAGTCTAACCAAAATTAAACTTTCATGATTCAGATAGAGCATGCAATTTTAAGCAAATTTCTAATTTACTCCTATTATTATTTTTTATTTGTTCTCTTAATATCTTTAATTGGATGTAAGTTTAGAAGCCGGACCATTTTTGGTTCAGCACCTGGGTAGCGCATGCTGATTGGTGGCTACATTTAGACACCAATCAGAAAGTGCTACACAGGTGCTGAACCAAAAATGGGCCGGCTCCTATACTTACATGCTTCCTTTTTAAATAAAGATACCAAAAGAACGAAGACAAATTGATAATAGGAGAAAATTAGAAAGTTGCTTTAAATTGCCTGTTTTATCTGAATCATAAAAGTTTAATTTTGACTAGACTATTTCTTTAAAATAATCCTTATCTTCATTAAAGCAAAAAAGTGGATTTAATGCATGCAATATATTTTATGTATAACTATAAAACTCAATTGTATACCAATTACCAAATTACACAGAGATGTATAAAAGTAAATGGAAATGTTTCAAAGGCTTTGATAACTTTGTATTTTATTTTATGCTCCTGTGTGTGATTATGTAATTTAATTTAGGTATAAAACATGTTGTATAGTGAGTGTATGTTGTGAGGCGTAAAAGGGGAGTGGTTTGAAGTGTTAATACCTTGGGTGTAAATTTCATACTGTTTCATACCCTATGCTAGAATTACATACCACTTAAACTCACATTTAAACATTAAGAATGGACATGGAAGGCTAGTTTTGTAAAAATGCATTGATTACAGACCTGGGAGTACATTGAGATATGTTGACTTTCTCAAATTCTGCCCCCCCCCCCCCTTGCAAATATATATGCAATAAGATTATAAACCTCTCTTTGCACTAGCCAATTAGAGACATATTTATAAAAGAAACGCTCATGTAAATACTTACAAGGTCAAAAATCAAAAAAGACTATTGCTTGAATAACACATGCACCAACTTAATGCATGCAGCAATATTACTTTGTGCATGTCATTCTAAGTACAATTCAACAAACTTTGGAGCAGTAAATTCCTCTGGGTAAAATGTTTCACCTTTATATTATGATCTCAAGTGATATTAAATTTTGCTTGGTAAGTGTTAGTTATCAAAATTGTGTAATCCGTATTGGTTAGTTTCTTATAGGTTTTTGCATGGTTACCCAATCTAAATATAGAATCCATTGGAGTATATAGCTTATTCTACCATTAATCACATTTTAGTTTTTTATGACTTCTTGCCAAAGGATTAACTAGAGGTACCATAGGTACACCTCTATCTCAAGAGTTTCACATGGTCTAACTTCTCAGGCTGTTTTGACTTGGCCCTCAGTAAATGTGTTAAAGTTCTGACAAACACATCTATATTGCACTTTTTTCACAATAATAAATTATAATAAAGTTTGGAACATACTTTTAAATTATGAGACCCCCACAATGCAGGAAGGCAAGAAACTGTAGTTTCCTTCCTGATTATCTGCGGAGGGCAGGACACTAGGAACTCCCTGCTTAGTCAGATATTTTCCTGGTTGTGAGTTTGGGATGGGGAGAGCGTTTTAAAAAGCTAATTTCTTCACACCAGACCACTTACAGAGACAAGAGAACCCTGATTTGTATCATACAGGTGATTGCTATAAAATTGCAAAAACCTGCTTTAGCCCCTAAAAGTGCTATTTAACAAGAAGGTGCTCTAAGTGAGCCCCTTACTCCCTTCCCCATTTGTGCTAAATGAACAAGTGACTCCTTATTTTAAAGGTCAGAATCCCCCTAAAATACAGGTGATTATTGTTACAAAAGGCGACCACCTGTCCCACTAGTAAACAGGACATTTCTAATACAAAAGAGGTCAATTGTAGACTCAGCACTTGATAGGTTGAACTAACTTTTATGTATATGAAATGGTAGAATTCGGAGGCTAGTGATACACGAAATGTGCCTTCAAGTATGCTCTCTCTTCCCCGTATATTAGACAGTCTCTGTCACAAATCACTATGTGGTGAAAAAATGGTGCACTGTGTGCACTAGAGGCTTCCTACTTGATGGCAAGGTTGGTCCACAGGAGTAACTGTGTAATATCCTTATGGGTAGTGATGGGTTAATCCTCCCAGCCTCTATCTCACCTTGCATCTCCTTTATAAGGCACACCCTCGTATAGTATCATTGCTTGGTATTGAATGTTTAACTTCAGTGATACTAGCCTCTCCGTTTCCCACGGACTACTTTTTGCCTCAAACCTAACTAATTGGTCTCTTGCTGAGACCCTCTGTGTACCCTTACCCAGATCCAGCATCTTACAGCCCTAACCGCTGCACCGGTACCTTAAAAAACCTTTTCCAGCTCAGGTTGCAACCTCTCCGGATTCTACAGGATCAGCTGTTTGGCGGGTGACGTTACAGAAGGCCGCATCGGATCCATCCGCAACGCCACGCTGCAAACATCTTTCAGGCTGCTCTCTGCTGCACCGCACCGCTCTGCTCAGTGCTCGTAGCGACCCTCACAGCTACAGGCAGCTAAGGAATCACATCTATGCTTGGTAAGCGTTCTCAGATCTGTATATATTTTATCATAGTACTTTGACTTCCTCCTATTTTATAAAGTTTCTACGCTGCTCTATATTCAAAGTGTGAACACTCACTCTATATATTATACCTACCACCATGTTGTCTTGTTAGCCTCAGTGTCATACAGACATTGACACTGAGCTAGCAAATAACTATATTAATTATCCTCAGCAAGTTATATAGGTTTCAGAATCTGCCTATATATAACATTGCTTAGGATTACACACCTACATTTTACATTATTTGATGTGGTATTGTTTCTGGGTTGTCAATTCTATCTTTCACATCTATGAGAAACTCAGTAAATTTACTTCAAGCAATAATAACAACACTTTGTATGTCTGGATTGTTACAGGAATACCAAGCCCAAAAAAGATATATAGGTGTGATGAATCCTGTGGAGCTCTCTAATTATGTGGTTACTCTAGGCCAAAAGGTGGATCAGTTAAATTTGGGCCTGAGAGACCTACAGGTAGAAAACCAAACCCTAAAGAATATAATTAAAGAAGGGCTTACCCCAGCACCTCATCACACTGACACTCCACCAGAACCCCCTGTCAGTCCACCAGATAAATTTAGTGGCGATAGGAAGCAATTCAGACAGTTCATTAATGCTTGCACCTTATTTTTTACTTTAAAGCCAAAAACCTTTGCAAATGATAAAATCAAGGTCTTGACAATGATATCCTACTTAAGGGGTGAACCCAGGGTTTGGGCTGACTCCCTTTATGAACAAAATAGTCCTATATTAAACTCACTTGATAACTTCCTCAGCTCCCTATCCTCTCTATATGAGGACCCCCACAGACAAAGCACTGCAGAGCACAAACTCAGGAATCTCAAACAAAATAAAAGAGCTGTGGAGGATTATATTTCTGAGTTCAAGATCTGGCAACTAGATTCAGGCTGGAACCAGGTCTCCCTAAAAAGTCAGTTTAGACTAGGATTGTCAGAACATATTAAAGACGAATTTGCTAGACTGGACTTACCAGATGATTTGGAAGGTCTAATGCAATTAAGCATTAAGATTGATCACAGAATTAGAGAGAGAAAACAGGAAAAAGTTTCTCATGACACCAATATTAGATACCACGAATCCAGAGGTCCTCCACAACTAAAAGGTACAGAGGAACCAATGGATATCGGCGCCATCAAGGGACCTCTGACCCCAGAGGAGAAAAACAGACGTAGACTTAACCACCTATGTCTATACTGTGCTTCAAAGGAACACAATGTTTCCTCTTGCCCAGTACTTAAAAGAACTAAAAAGGGTAAGAAATGTGATACAGTGTTTGCCTTGAAAATTACCAACTCCCAGGTAACAAACTGTCTTATTCCCGTCTCTTTACAGTGGGACCACCGCCGCTTCTGCTCTGAAGCTGTGATTGATTCTGGGGCATACTCCTGTTATATTGATTCTGCACTTGTTATGTTAAATAAAATACCACTTGTAAAGAAACAGAAACCTGTTCTGGTGCGCCTTATTGACGGTAAACAACTTGAGTCAGGGCCTATTACACACCAGACGGTACCTATACTGGTTACATCACAAAACAACCACCACGAGTACATAACTTTCGATGTACTTACATCACCCATTTTCTCCTTGATTCTTGGGCTACAATGGCTTAGGTTACATCAACCCACGATACTATGGGAATCTAACACCGTACATTTCACCTCTCCTTATTGTCAGTCTACATGTACACCACATATACCTATACTGTCAGTCACAGAGGTTCAAATACCACAACAATACATAGAATTTGAACAAGTATTTTGCAAAAAAGAGGCTGAAACACTCCCACCACATAGGCCATATGACTGCCCAATAGATTTAATCCCGGGATCCGATATTCCCTATGGGCACATTTTCCCACTATCTGAAAATGAGTTATCACATTTAAAAACATACATTAATGAAAATTTACGAAAAGGTTTTATAAGACCTTCCACCTCTCCAGCAGGAGCAGGTATCTTTTTCGTTAAAAACAAAGATCATTCCCTGCGTCCAATTGTGGATTACAGGGAATTGAATAAAAGGACTGTTAAGAACCGGTACCCCCTTCCTTTGATTCCAGAGTTAATTGAACACCTTAGGGTGCATCTATATTTACAAAGCTCGACTTAAGGGGAGCATACAATCTGATAAGAATTAGACCAGGTGATGAATGGCTTACAGCGTTCAGAACCCGTTATGGATTGTATGAATACACCGTAATGCCTTTCGGGCTCTGTAACGCCCCTGCTACTTTTCAAAGGTACATAAACGATATATTCAGAGATTTACTTGACAGGTCAATGGTGATTTACTTAGATGACATATTAATTTATTCATCTAACATTGAAGAACACATTAAGCTAGTCAGAAATGTACTTTCTAATCTACAAGCACATCACTTGTATGTGAAACTAGAGAAGTATATCTTCCACTCAAAGGAGATTACATTTCTGGGATACCATATTACACCACAAGGTATTTCCATGGAAACCGACAAAGTTTCAACTATACTTAATTGGCCAATCCCAAAAACAAAGAAAGACGTTCAGAAGTTTCTTGGTTTTTCCAATTTTTACCGGAAATTCATAAGGAATTTCGCTAGCATAACAAAACCCCTAACTGAACTAACAAAGAACCAAACTCCTTTCCTATGGTCACAGAGCACAAACAAAGTTTTCCAGTATTTGAAAACATGTTTTACCACAGCACCTATACTTTCTTTTCCCAAACCAAACCTCCAATATATCTTAGAGGTTGACGCCTCCCATTACGCTATTGGTGCCATTCTATCCCAACGCCCCTCACCCCAAGAACCCATACACCCTATTGCTTTCTATTCTAGAGTTCTAACAGCTTCAGAACTAAATTATCACATAGGAGAGAAGGAGCTGCTTGCTATGAAAGCAGCCCTAGAGCATTGGAGGCATCTTCTAGAGGGTACTGACAAACTAATCCAAATTTACACAGATCATAGAAACCTTCAATACCTCAAGACCCATAGGACATTGACTTCTAGACAAGTCAGATGGAGTCTTTTCTTTTCAAGGTTCACATACAACATAACTTATAGACCCGCATCAAAAAATAAAAAAGCTGACATTCTTTCAAGACTACCCGAATTACCTTCCGTACAACCACAATATGGAACTATTATTCCAGATCACTGTTTTCGCGAATCACTTGGATTACTTTTTAATGAAGGATCTTCCTTCCAAGAACATCAGCAAACTGATGTTACATTGCCACAACACTTGCTAAAAAAAGGTACTGATGGGTTATACCACAAATACAATATGGTATATGTACCCCCATCTTTATGAATGTCCATAGAACTAACTAAGAGATCTTACTGGTGGCCACATATGTCCACAGATATATTGAAATACATTCAGTCATGTGAGATTTGCACAACCTGTAAGATTGAAAAACACAAACCAGTAGGATATCTACTTTCACTACCTATACCTGAAAAACCTTGAACTCATATAGCTGCTGACTTTATAGTCGAACTACCAAAATCCAGTAATAATACTACAATCATGGTGGTTGTTGATTTGTTCTCTAAGATGGCACACTTCATTCCATACCACAAACTTCCAACCTCAATGGAATCCGCTTCTTTACTCATTGATAACGTCATAAAATTACATGGTTTGCCTCTATCAATTACCACAGATAGAGGAACGCAATTTACTTCTAGAATGTGGAGAGAACTCTGTAAGGCTCTATCCATTGAACAACATTTGAGTACCGCATACCATCCCCAGACTAACGGTCAAACGGAGAGAACAAATCAGTGGTTGGAAGAATATCTCAGATGTTTTGTCACACAAAATCAAGATAATTGGTCATCACTACTTCCATTAGCAGAATTTGCCCATAACAACGCCTATCATTCCACAATCAAGACCACTCCGTTCTTCGCCAACTATGGATTTCACCCACTGTTCCATGTCAACCCTCAAACTGACAGTCAGTGCCCAGTAGTCAATGACACCACTAACAGTATCGCTGAAACCTTCTCCATTCTTGCCGACAACATTAAGACTGCTCAGGACAGACAGAAAGTCTACTATAATTTGAGGAGAAAACCAGCACCCACATATATTATTGGAGATCTGGTATGGCTGTCAACGAGGAACCTCCGTCTCAGTACACCGACTAGGAAATTGAATAGGTTCTACATTGGACCCTTTCCAATTAAGAGGGTAATATACTCCAACGCAGTGACTCTTCAACTCCCTGAAGACTATAGGATACATCCCACATTCCACGTTAACCTGCTAAAGCCATACAAAGAACTTAGGAATGCTTCTACAAGATCTACCACTCAGGTTCCTGTTATTCCAGACTGTGAATTCGAGGTGGAAAAAATATTGGACTCTAGAAGAGTATCTGGCCGGTTGCAGTACCTGATTCATTGGAAAGGGTATTCATCTGATGACGATTCCTGGGAGCCTTCCGTTAATCTGTCGGCTCCAAGATTGATCTCTATCTTCCATCGGCATAACCCAGACAGACCTCATCCTTGAACCTCAGAGTGGTTCATTTTGGGGGACCCCTCTGTAATATCCTTATGGGTAGCGATGGGTTAATCCTCTCAGCCTCTATCTCACCTTGCATCTCCTTTATAAGGCACACCCTCGTATAGTATCATTGCTTGGTATTGAATGTTTAACTTCAGTGATACTAGCCTCTCCGTTTCCTACGGACTACTTTTTGCCTCAAACCTAACTAATTGGTCTCTTGCTGAGACCCTCTGTGTACCCTTACCCAGATCCAGCATCTTACAGCCCTAACCGCTGCACCGGTACCTTAAACAACCTTTTCCAGCTCAGGTTGAAACCTCTCCGGATTCTGCAGGATCAGCTGTTTGGCGGGTGACGTCACCGACGTCCGCATCGGATCCATCCGCAACGCCACGCTGCAAACATCTTTCAGGCTGCTCTCTGCTGCACCGCACCGCTCTGCTCAGTGCTCGTAGCGACCCTCACAGCTACAGGCAGCTAAGGAATCACATCTACTCTTGGTAAGTGTTCTCAGATCTGTATATATTTTATCATAGTACTTTGACTTCCTCCTATTTTATAAAGTTTCTACGCTGCTCTATATTCAAAGTGTGAACACTCACTCTATATATTATACCTACCACCATGTTGTCTTGTTAGCCTCAGTGTCATACAGACATTGACACTGAGCTAGCAAATAACTATATTAATTATCCTCAGCAAGTTATATAGGTTTCAGAATCTGCCTATATATAACATTGCTTAGGATTACACACCTACATTTTACATTATTTGATGTGGTATTGTTTCTGAGTTGTCAATTCTATTTTTCACATCTATGAGAAACTCAGTAAATTTACTTCAAGCAATAATAACAACACTTTGTATGTCTGGATTGTTACAAACTGTTAACCTTCATATGACGTATCTCACACGGGAGCTCCCACAGAGCCTGCTTCCAAACCGCTGCAAATGAACAGCCTGTTCTCCCTTCCTCGACCTCGGGCGATGTCTGATAAAATCACGCTGGCACAATCCTACCCGGTTTTTTAGCCTCTCATATACAGTGAGTGCAGAATTATTAGGCAAATGAGTATTTTGACCACATCATCCTCTTTATGCATGTTGTCTTACTCCAAGCTGTATAGGCTCGAAAGCCTACTACCAATTAAGCATATTAGGTGATGTGCATCTCTGTAATGAGAAGGGGTGTGGTCTAATGACATCAACACCCTATATCAGGTGTGCATAATTATTAGGCAACTTCCTTTCCTTTGGCAAAATGGGTCAAAAGAAGGACTTGACAGGCTCAGAAAAGTCAAAAATAGTGAGATATCTTGCAGAGGGATGCAGCACTCTTAAAATTGCAAAGCTTCTGAAGCGTGATCATCGAACAATCAAGCGTTTCATTCAAAATAGTCAACAGGGTCGCAAGAAGCGTGTGGAAAAACCAAGGCGCAAAATAACTGCCCATGAACTGAGAAAAGTCAAGCGTGCAGCTGCCAAGATGCCACTTGCCACCAGTTTGGCCATATTTCACAGCTGCAACATCACTGGAGTGCCCAAAAGCACAAGGTGTGCAATACTCAGAGACATGGCCAAGGTAAGAAAGGCTGAAAGACGACCACCACTGAACAAGACACACAAGCTGAAACGTCAAGACTGGGCCAAGAAATATCTCAAGACTGATTTTTCTAAGGTTTTATGGACTGATGAAATGAGAGTGAGTCTTGATGGGCCAGATGGATGGGCCCGTGGCTGGATTGGTAAAGGGCAGAGAGCTCCAGTCCGACTCAGACGCCAGCAAGGTGGAGGTGGAGTACTGGTTTGGGCTGGTATCATCAAAGATGAGCTTGTGGGGCCTTTTCCGGTTGAGGATGGAGTCAAGCTCAACTCCCAGTCCTACTGCCAGTTTCTGGAAGACACCTTCTTCAAGCAGTGGTACAGGAGGAAGTCTGCATCCTTCAAGAAAAACATGATTTTCATGCAGGACAATGCTCCATCACACGCGTCCAAGTACTCCACAGCGTGGCTGGCAAGAAAGGGTATAAAAGAAGAAAATCTAATGACATGGCCTCCTTGTTCACCTGATCTGAACCCCATTGAGAACCTGTGGTCCATCATCAAATGTGAGATTTACAAGGAGGGAAAACAGTACACCTCTCTGAACAGTGTCTGGGAGGCTGTGGTTGCTGCTGCACACAATGTTGATGGTGAACAGATCAAAACACTGACAGAATCCATGGATGGCAGGCTTTTGAGTGTCCTTGCAAAGAAAGGTGGCTATATTGGTCACTGATTTGTTTTTGTTTTGTTTTTGAATGTCAGAAATGTATATTTGTGAATGTTGAGATGTTATATTGGTTTCACTGGTAAAAATAAATAATTGAAATGGGTATATATTTGTTTTTTGTTAAGTTGCCTAATAATTATAAACAGTAATAGTCACCTGCACACACAGATATCCCCCTAAAATAGCTATAACTAAAAACAAACTAAAAACTACTTCCAAAACTATTCAGCTTTGATATTAATGAGTTTTTTGGGTTCATTGAGAACATGGTTGTTGTTCAATAATAAAATTAATCCTCAAAAATACAACTTGCCTAATAATTCTGCACTCCCTGTATATACAATCAAATATAACATTAAATGAACAAGTATAAATGTGACCAAAAGATGAACTAGGAAGGACACTATATTTTAATATAGGATCAAATATTGTCTTCCTATAGTATAGTATGTTTTATAGGTCAAGGAGGTCTTTACTAAACTGTATATGTGTTTTAGGTCACATACATAGAGATAAGAAATGTAGATTCTCAAATATACAGAAATATTATATTAATTCACAAAAATAACTGAACGATTGAATACTGTTAATGGCTTATCATCATTGATATATACTTTATGGTATGCACACATTGTAATCGTCTTTGCCTTTTTAAGCAATTTTTCACATATTAGCCCTTACATACAATGCCTAAATTAGTTTAAACAGGTTTGCTTCAAATTGTTAGTAGGTAATTAAACCCGGAGACACAACAGCCAATCACAATGGGAGTTAAAAAGAATTGTAACCTATCAGAATATACTGGGTCTTTTAAATGAAGGTGGGTTATGACAGGTACCCTAAGCTATGATTACGGTTAATGCAAAAATGCGTTAGCCGGGTCTGCCATATACCCTCCCATTTGGCTAACATACAGATGAGTTGCAAAGTTAATTTATGTTTTAAAAAGGTTGTGATTTTTGGAATAAAAGCTAAGTTTTTGACTACAGACCTGCCTGGTGCTCCTGTTTTGCTACTCACTTTCAGGACATTTCTAATGGTGGGGATATGGGGGCTATTATAGACCATCTAACCTCCTCTTTGATTTAGTTCAAATGATATGATGCCCCCTTTAAAAAATAGGAGTCTGTCTGCCTTTTCAAATGAGGGGTCATATCTCTGTATAATACTTGGGAGAGCCATAAAAATTGCAAAAACCTGCTGCAACACTTATAGTGCTGTTTAACCCAAAGAGGTGCCCTAACCAGGCCCCTATCTCCCATGTGTGTGCCAGAAGGACAAATGACCTCCTTATTTGAAAGTGTAGACTCGCCACTTTGAAATGAAGGGTCACTTGTGCTACTAGCATACAGGTGATCATTGTTAAAAACAGTGATCACCTCCCAAACAGGGCATTTCTAGTGGTGAAGGATGAAGGCTATTATAGGCAATCTAACTCCCCATTGGTTTAATTAGAGAGGTATGAAACCAATCATGGGAAAGAGGGAATTAACCTATTTTAACCTTAATGGTGATCACCTGCCCAAGTGCATATCCAGTGTTTTATAAATAAAATGGGGCATTTTAGAGCCCCTATTCCCCCCCCTACACAGAGGTGCGTTAGATCCCAGTTTAGAAAGATGTATACCCACTGTCTTTTATAAAGTCATATACCTCTGTCATTAGTAGGTGATAATAAAAACTTGTGTAATGTGTTTATTGTATGGGGCTAGTTGTTCTTACAGGAGCTCCTTTTAATTAAAGACAACATTTATATCACACACAATTCCTGTCACTTACAATGTGCAGTCTCATGCCCTTTAAGGTGGCAGATGATTGCCATAGAAACGGCAATGATCTGTCTTTATGGTACCTTCTATGGTGCTCTAGGACAGTGATTTTTAACCTTTTTTTTGCCGTGGCACACTTTTTTACATTAAAAAATCCTTTTAAAAAAATCACACATTGTAGCCTAATACAGCATATATATATACACATACACACAAACACACACATACTGTATGTATTGTGCTGTTATGCCATGCCTCCTACAAACTACTCCTGCACTGGGAGTAAAAAACAAGCAAAGTTTAAAAAATATGTCACACTGTTGTCAGTCTGCCGTGGCACACATGAGGATCTCTCAGGGCACACTAGTGTGCCACGGCACACTGGTTGAAAAACACTGCTCTAGGATATAAAAAAGAACCCTACTTTTTTCCCGTGGATGTGCCTCCTATTAGAGCACAACGTAGGATTGTTCTTCCATAACACGAACGACCACTGCTCTGAGTTGAGTTGATCTCTGTTTATTTAATTCAATGTCATTATTTCCTGTAACCACTTGCCTACATATCTATGTCATTACTGATGTTTTGTTAACAACTACTTGTATAACTGCATTCTCTGTACACCTATTTGAAAACTTAATAAAAAACAGTTGAATAAAAAAAAGGAACCCTATTACTGTAATAAAACCACCACAGCTGGGCAACTGACCCTTCTTTTGAAAGAGGAAATACTGTTTATTTAAAGAAGGGGTTACACGCTCAAATGGCTATCCTCTGATCACTGTGGCATTTGTGATCACCTAACAGAACTATAGGCATATCAAATAGCAAGGGGGTGTATCCCCTGTGCTGCCCCCATAACAGAAAATAAAACTTAAAACCCCTTATTTGAAAGCCACAATCTTGCTCTTTAGATGAGTTGTCAAATACCTCATTCTAAAGATTTTAATTGTAGAATATATGTTTTTTGGTTCATCTATGTCTTGTTTGGTGGAAACACACACAAACACACACACATACACACGCACAGACCTACGCATGACAAACAAACACACACACATACACACGCGCAGACCTACGCATGACAAACACAAACACATACACACGCACAGACCTACGCATGACAAACACACACACATATACACACACACAGACCTACGCATGACAAATAAACACACACACATACACACACACAGACCTACGCATGACAAACACACACACACACAATGTTACAATGGTTTAAGATAGCCCTCTGGGAAATCAGACTGCTGTGCAATATGAAAATGTATATAATATTTGTACAGTTAGATACTTCATTCATTTTCTGTGTAAATTACAAGATGGTGGAAAGTGACAAAAATAATACAGTTTATCTTCTTCTAGTTTATAATTATAAAGGGAAGGGAGACTGATGCTAAATGTGGGACAATAAAATGTGTGTTAAATAGGCTTAAGATAATAATGACTCCCATGTTATTATTTACCTTGCTCACTTTAAACAATTAAACATTTTTTATTTTATTATTTTGCTGGTGGAGTTCTCCCATAAAAGTTGTGTAAAGGCAATGAGCGCCAAACAACTAAAAACAGGTCAAGCACAAGGATTTCAAATTGGTTCTGCCCACTCTTCATTTTCAAGTTGATCTATTCCAGCAGATGGCACTGTTAGCTCAGGTCACTGTATGCCTCAAAATAGAGTTTATTTAGATTAAGAAATTTGCCACAAAATGGACAAACCACACACAGATAATAATGAAATTGCCGCATGTTTCTTAGCCATAGCTGTTTGTTTTGTGTAAAAAATGTACACACTTTTTTTTTTTAGAAATAACTAAAAATACACAAGATGAATATAACTATATGTTATGCATATAATTCAACATAAAATACTCTTTCCCACTCAAACAAAAAACAAACACACACACAGGGAAATTATAAAATGGGGGGGGGGGGTAGTGTACATTTTAACTACCACTCAACCCATTTTGGAATCTAGTTTTAATGGTTATTGACTGTGAAGCAATGTATTTTCCTCTTTTGTTCATGATCTGAGCTAGCCCTTTATTATTCAAGTAACAGTGAGGAAAGAAAGGATCCCAAGGCTTGCATTCAAAGATTTCTACTTTAAACTTTTAATAGGTAATTAAATCTGCTACTAGAAACAACATTCGTGAGAGTTCTCTAAGGATTTCTTCACTGTCTATCTAAGTCTTACATATTGTCAGCTCAAACCTCATCAACTGTTGTAAATTGGAGGGGGGAAATTAACAACACCTGAGACCATATTACCAGGCTTTTTTTATTTTATTTTTAACTAAATACCACCTATACTTAAGGGGACATTCCAGCCAAAATTGGAATCCACTTGGATACATTTCAGTTTTGAATAAAAGCATTTTTGTAACGTACATGTATTAGTAAAAATGCTTCTAATAGAAATTATAGCTGTTTCAAAATAGTTTTTTAGTATGCACCGTGCACCAGCATTGTAAACACAGAACTTGCACAGAGAGCCTAAGGTGCTTTTACCATCTGGTAATGACTCAATTTGTTAATTGCTGACATGACACAAGCCCCATTGGTGTTATGAGCAGCTGCAGTATTTCAAATGCTGGCACACTGAGAATACCTAGCTATGCTCCGTGTGCACATGCAGAGAAACACTAAGGGATAGATGTAACAAGGGCCACATTGGCCCTTGTTCCCCTTGTTTCCGCACAAGCCTTCTAAAGACTGCTGCTCCATAACTTGTCTGCTGCCCCTACGGCTGCGGTCTTCAATCCTCCTGATCCTATAGGATCGGGCTGATTGACACCCCCTGTTAACAGCCGAATGGCAGCGAATCTGCATGGGGCGGCATTGCACAAGCAGTTCTGGTGAACTGCTTGTGCAATGATAAATGCTGACAGCGTATGCTGTCGGCATTCAGCGATGTCTGTCGGACATGATACGCTACAGCGTATCATGTCAGACAGACATTGGTAAATCTACCCCTAAAACAGTGATAACTTTTACTAGAAGCATTTTTACCAATACATGTATATTGCAAATAGGTTTTTAACATAGCTGTTAAAAACCTATATAAGAATAAAAGAGGGGTTTCTAGACTAAAAACAAGGGGCCTTTGGGGTCTCTAGACCTCCTTGATAGCCTTTTGAAAGTACCCACCCTGCAATAAGTGTTCTTTAGTTTTTTATTTAACTTTTTAAAAACATGTGGTTAAACTTTGTACACAACCAGGCAATTGCTTTTCAAATTATGGGTGTTTTTAGGCCATGTTTTTAGGTTGTTTTAGGGCAGAGTTTTTGAAAGGCTAGGCGAACTCTGTATGTGCTTCGCCTGTAACTGCGCCCCAGCTCGCCTCCGAAGAAGCGCACATGTGCGCCTTAATTCATCAAAAACATAGACATAACTTTGCGCAGGCGAGCTGGGGCATAATAATGATAAATTTCGCCTGTCAGAAAAAGCATTTACTCCCTATTTACTTCCTATTTATCACAGTATATCCCTATTAATATTTACGCCGCAATGTTTTGATTATTAAAAAAGCATTTTTTTGGTAACTATTTAGCTTATATTTATATTATATGATGTGTCTGTGCTGTTTTTGCCATATGTTGATAATTTAATCTCAAAAAAAAAAAAATATCAATATATCGTTTTATATATATACTAGTCCTAAAGCCTGTTCACATGAGCCATTTTTTGCAGTACAGCAATCCCACCCCTTGCGCTCTCTCCCTCCCCTTCTCTTTTGCTCTCTCTCTCTCTCTCCCCCCTCTCTTTTTCTCTCTCTCTCTCCCCCTCTCTTTTGAGCACTCTCTCCCCCTCTCTTTTGAGCTCTCACCCCCTCTCCCCCTCTCTTTTGTGCTCTCTCTCCCCCCTATCTTTTGCGCTCTCTCTCTCCCCCCTCTCTTTTGCTCTCTCTCTCCCCCTCTCTTTTGAGCTCTCTCCCCCCTCTCTTTTGAGCTCTCTCTCTCCCCCTCTCCTTTGCACTCTCTCTCTCTCCCCCTCTCTTTTGCGCTCTCTCTCCCCCTCTCTTTTGCACTCTCTCTCTCCCCCTCTCTTTTGCGCTCTCTCTCTCCCCCATCTCTTTTGCGCTCTCTCCCCCTCTCTCTCCCCTCCCTTTTGCGCTCTCTCTCCCCCCTCTATTTTGCGCTCTCTCTCTCCCCTCTCTTTTGCACTCTCTCTCCCCCCTCTCTTTTGCGCTCTCTCTATCCCCTCTCTTTTGCACTCTCTCTCCTACCCCTCTTTTGTGCTCTCTCCCCCTCTCTTTTGTGCTCTCTCCTCCCTCTCTTTTGCGCTCTCTCCCCCCTCTCTTTTGCCCCCTCTCTTCTGTGGTCTCTCTCTCCCCCCTCTCTTTTGTGCTCTCACCCCCTCTCTTTTGTGCTCTCTCTCCCCCCTCTCTTTTGCGCTCTCTCCACCCTCTCTTTTGCGCTCTCTCCCCCATCTCTTTTGCGCTCTCTCCCCCCTCTCTTTTGCGCTCTCTCTCCCCTCTCTTTTGTGCTCTCTCTCTTCCCCTCTCTTTTGTGCTCTCTCCCCTCTCTTTTGTGCTCTCCCCTCTCTCTTTTGCTCTCGCTCTCTCTCCTTTTCTTTTGCACCCTCTCTCCCCCCCTCTCTTTTGCGCTCTCTCTCTCCCCTCTCTTTTGCGCTCTCTGTGCACTCTTCCCCCCTCTCATTTGTGCTCTCTTTCTCCCCCCTCTTTTGCACTCTCTCTACCCCCTCTCTTTTGCACTCTCTCCCCCCCTCTCTTTTGCACTCTCTCCCCCTCTCTTTTTCGCTGCCCCCTCTCTTTTGCGCTCTCTCTCCCCCCTCTCTTTTGCGCTCTCTCTCCCGCCCTCTCTTTTGCATTCTCTCTCCCACCCTCTCTTTTGCGCTCTCTTTCTCCCCCCTCTTTTGTGCTCCCTCTCCCCTCTCTCTTTTGCACCCTCTCCCCCCTCTCTTTTGTGCTCTCTCTCACCCACCTCTCTTTTGCGCTCTGTCTTCCGCCCTCTCTTTTGCACTCTCTCTCCCCCCCTCTCTTTTGCGCTCTCTCCCCCTCTCTTTTGTGCTCTCTCCCCCCTCTCTTTTGTGCTCTCACCCCCCTCTCTTTTGTGCTTTCTCTCTCCCCCCTCTTTTGCTCTCTCTCTCCCTCTCTCTTTTACGCTCTCTCTCTCCCCCTCTCTTTTGTGCTCTCTCCTCCCCTCTCTTTTGTGCTCTCTCTTTTGCTCTCTCTCCCCCCCTCTCTCTCTTTCCCCCCTCTCTCTCTCCCCCTCTCTCCCCCTCCTCTCTCTATTCCCCTCCTCTCTCCCTCCCCCTCCTCTCTCTCTCTCCCCCTCCTCTCTCTCTCCCCTCCTCTCTCTCTCCCCCTCTCTCTCTCTCTCCCCTCTCTCTCTCTCTCTCCCCTCTATCGCTCGACTGCCCCCGACCACGCCCCCTTCACACTCGACCACGCCCCCTTTGCGGCTATTCATGCCCGGCCACGCCCCTGCTCACACCTGGCCATGCCCACTTCGGCCGCAGATCAGACGACAGCTAGGGACTCAAAGGCCAGATGTGTTTGTCTTCGTGCTGTCTACTGCGCATGATAGCTTCGGACAAACACACTTGACCTTTTATATTATAGGATATATATATATATATATATATATATATATATAAAACTGTTGGTACCATATGCGCCTGTAGAAACGCAAATTTCTGGCAATAACAGTCTCTTCTTGGTGCTGAGCCTTTGAAAAATTAGTTAAAAGTGCTTTGCTGAATATGACGACCAGTTTGTATGCGCTATTTTGGACAGAATTATAGGAGAATGGCTTTGATAAATCTAGCTCTTAATACTCACCCTATCTAGCTCCCTTCTTTAGCCTACAGCCTTCTCTAGGACATGAAATGACCCAAACCCTGCTCCATATGACCAGCCCCCGGCTACCTTCCCAATCCAGGAACAGCCCCCCCATAATTTCACCCTACTAGGACCACTAATACTCAAACTCCTGGCATTAAAGGGACACTGTACCCAAATTTTTTCTTTTGTGATTCAGATAGAGCATGTCATTTTAAGCAACTTTCTAATTTACTTCTATTATCAAATTTTCTTTATTCTCTTGGTATCTTTATTTGAAAATCAAGAATGTAAGTTTAGTTGCCAGCCCATTTTTGGTGAACAACTTGGGTTGTTCTTGCTGATTGGTGGATACATTTACCCACCAATAAACAAGTGCTGTCCAGGGTACTGAATCAAAAATTGTCTGACTCCTTAGCTTAGGTGCCTTCTTTTCAAAAAAGATAGCAAGAGATCAAGGAAAAATGTATATTAGGAGTTAATTAAAAAGTTGCTTAAAATTGCATGCTCTATCTGAATTCATGAAAGAAAAAAATTGGGTCCGGTGTTAATTTAAGTTGCTGGGTAATGAGTTATAAATATTGGGAAGTATTATGATGTATTAACTGTATTAGTGTTGGCTGTAATGTTTACTATGACTCCTATATGCTAATGTTTTGAGCACTTTTGTATGTCGTTAAGAAATAATGTTAACTAATTTGCATATTTTAAAATCTACAATAGATGCAATTTTTTTTTTTTTTACATATTTGCCTTTCCAGAGTTTGCACAAACCATTTAAGAAAAGTAATTAGCTGCATATAATATTTCCAATTCTAGTCTAGTCAGGAGATTGCGTGTGGAAATCACCAGCATTCAGCATTATACTGATATTATACTGACATTATACTCTTTATGGCTAGTTGAGTTAGCTGAAAATTAAAGGGACATTAAACTCAAATGTTTTATTTTATGATTTAAATAGAGAAAATAATTTTTAACAACTTTCCAATTTACTTCTATTATCTAATTTGCTTAATTCTTTAGATATACTTTGTTGAAGAAATAGCAATGCATATGGGTGAGAAAATATACACGAGGCATCTATGTGCAGCCAGCAATCAGCAGCTACTAAGCCTATCTAGATATGCTTTTCAGCAAATAAGATAATAGAACTAAATTAGAAACTTGTTTAAAATTACATGCTCTTTCTAAACCATGAAAGAAAAAATTTGTGCTTTGTGTCCCTTTAAGGTAATAGCTGTTAAAGGCACAGTAAACCTTAAAAATAATGTTATATAATTCTGCACATAGTGCAGAATTATATAACATTATAGTAGCCAAACATTAAAAAACATAATTGTACCCTATTAATTTAAAAAAACAAACGCTGTTTCACAGACCCGCTCTCTGTCACAGGAGCGAGCTGCACTTAGTCTTATGGCGCGGTCGGGCTGGGCTGTGACTATACAGCTGGCCCGATGTGCTGACTAAATATAACAGACCCACTCAGCAGAGAGCGGGTCTGTGAAACAGTGTTTGTTTTTTTAAATTAATAGGGTACAATTATGTTTTTTTTTTTTTTTGTTTTTTTTTTTTTTAAATCAAGGATTTTTATTGAGGCAATACAAGACAGAGAAAAAACATAAACATAATATACAGTTTGCATCTCTTTGGTAAATTTTGCATACAAGACATTGTTTATCCATTTGGCAATGAAACCTTTTCATATAAGAAAGTAAAGAAATCTTAATTCAGATATCATATATGAATCTCACCAAAAGAATATAATGAGAATAAAGGACATTGTATGCTAGTACAAAATCAACTACACATAATCAAGCATTGCCTCTTTTTTCCTTTTTGTTTCCTATATAGACGCATAAGAAAGTGATATAATTTGAACAACCAAAAAAACGTATACTTCTTATAGAGTGATATATTAATTATAAAATAGGTGTATTTGTTATCCGAAAATTTACAAACTATGGTGAGTCATAACAAGTTACTCCTACTAAATGCACGTAATTAGAGGGCAAATTGCCTCATTTTCTTTATAAACAATAGGATAAGAGCAACTTATAGCAGTACAATATCAATAGCGGATAAATACCGCTTGTTTGTCCACCTAAAATAGGGGTGGACGGGAGCTAAATGAGAGGGTGGAGGGCGGAGCCATAAGTTATATTGTAGCTAACAAGTTTCCCAGGCTGTTATCATTGTAGCTGTACTCTATGAGTGTACTTAAGTAAAGATCTGATAAAAGTCCCTGGTCTTTTGTGTAGAGGATGAGTAAGATTACATTCTGGAACAGTTGTTCTCAAGGAGGGGTGTTAGTATGAATGCACTAAGAGATATGTGATATGTGATATAAGACATGGTATAAGATAAGAAGTAGGGGGCTTTCAGATGAGCTCCTCTCCTGGGGAGATGCCACCTATAGGCGATGAGGGAAAAGGAAGTGGGGGTATGACCCGCAGGCAACAAGTACCGGCGGGAAAGGAAGGAGAGGGGCCCAACCGAAGTAGATAATGTGCTCTAGTAATGAGGTGGAACTGTGTCTGAAACTACAAACCTACAATATAGGATTTTGTGGGGTACAAAGAACAATACTAAGGGAAAACCCTTAGGGAGGGGAAACGGAGCTGGTCCTGACAGCCTAAATTTCAACTGCATACTTCTAGATATTGAGCTAAGTTTTACGCCCTGACATATTGTAGATGAGAAAACCTGTATATTGGTTTGACTATATCTGATAATGAAAGCATGTGTAAACCGTCCCGGCCGCAGACAGCTCACTAGTTATAGGATATATTATAGTATAGTCAAATGACAATCACTTAAATATAGGGTTGTGAGTTATGAGAATAAAATTGTCGGTGTGGGATACGTGTGGTAAGCTGAGGAAGTGTATTATAGTTATTGAATTTTCAAAGTAAGTAAACAATAGCCTATATACTGAACTCCACCCATGTGACTAATTAACCAGATATAGTGACTGGAAGGCTAGTGATTCCATGTGAGGGCTGAAATACAAAGATTTAGATATAAATGCAGGCTAATTAGTAATCCACAATGGTTTGCAGTGTGTGTCAATTGCCCAACCTCATAACTTCTAGTTAGTAAATAGCTATATTCCCCATCTCCCAACCTAGACATAATGGCTTAACAATGGACTATTCTATTATCTCCAAATTATGATGTTAAACGCCCTTAAATGTGAGGTGAAATATGCCCTACACTTATTTCTGGGTTAACATATGATGCCAAAGTTTTGAAAGATGGGTACCCTTAATTTAACACTAGTACACCACAGTGCCATTTAAGATCAAAATAGTATCCATGCATTAAAAATACGGTCAACATGCAATCAATCGGCTTACAATAGAACTAACAAAACATATGGAGAACATAACAGTTTAACAAACATTAAAACTGAGCAATGCTGTAAACCTTTAGTATACTCACAACTCTTACCCCATTATTGAGACAGAGCAGTATCAGAAAGAGCCTCATGGAATAACTGTATATGAGCATTAAGACAATATTAAAACATACAACTTCATCAAATACATAGCTCTGTAACCCCATGGCTAATATTACAAAGGTCTGTTGAAAAAAGAGTTAAGCCTCTATAGACACTAAAATAAGCACATGTCTATGTATCTCTTACAGGAATAGCAGAGAAAGTCAGCACAATGTAATATGGCGCAGCCACATGTGCCTTAATGTAGAAAACATAGAATGATACTAAGAGTGCGACTGGTGCTGATGCTAACAATGAGCATTTAATAAGAGGCGTGTGGAAAGTAATGGGAGGGTTGGTAAACATACCTCAATTGCATGGAAAAAGTGACGCATGAACAAGAACATTCAACAAATAACACTGAATAAAGTTAATAAAATCTAAGAAAAAACATGTAAATATTGAGGCAGAAAAATCACAATATGTGGTCATAAGCTATTACCAATAAGTCCTGTGTCGTTTTTCACTTCTAGTGCACAGTGCGTTTGGATATTCAGCAAGTAAAAAAGTGCCCACCATGCTTGTTTGGAGACAGTTAAAATCTAGATAGATGAATGTTAATTTCAAATAGTAGCATATATAAAAAAATTTTTTACTTATAAGTGATGTCCATTACAACCACTTGAAGCAGTTTCTGGTAGTCCTTAGCCTATTCCCAGTTTCAGGCCTGGTTTGATATATAGAATATATCGCTCCCATATGTACTCCGTGCACATGGACCATCCTACTCCTACTGACCAGAGTACCATACTCGCGTATGATACCTCAAAGTCCCAGTTGGCAAACGCAAAAATCTTGTGCTCCTCAGCCAGCTCCACCAAGCACCCTGCAACATGTAGGTAGCTAATCTGGGTCTCAATGCTGCAGCGAGTGCTCCAAGCCCTCCCAGCCTGGCCTTCAGGGCGAGCGAGAGGAAGCGCTGTGATCAGGCTCCACATCGGGGACCCGGCTGCACATCCCTGTTCATAAGTCAAAGGTAAGACACATATTTTTACGGGGGCACTGCTATCAGTTGTGAGAGGAGTCAGCTGCAGCTCCCGTGCTGACTGAAGTGCCGCAGGAAGTCTCCCTTCCTCTGCCAGACCGGGCTCCGAGTCCCCTGTGTCACAGTGTCTTGGTAATGCTGTGGATCCTGTTGCACTCTCAACTCCGTCTTCACAGACCACGATCTGCGCAGCGGTTGTCAGATAGGGAAGGGGCTCCTTTCCTCTACTCTGTTTATCCACTTCAATTACCGCACGAGTAATCGGCCATAAGGATTGTCGCGCTGATCTCTCAGGGCATACATTTCTCACCGCAGCCCGTAGGTCAGCAAATTTCTCATCTACCTTGAATTCAAGCTCCCTAAGGAGGGTAAACAGCAGTGAAGACATGTCTCAGGCTATAGGATATTGTATGTAGGCTTTAGGTTCGTAAGGCCTCTCATCACATGGCTCCATTGAAGCACCAGGAGCATAATTTCAGTCGGTTCACTCTATTCCTGACAATCTCCATGTAATATAGTAGGTCTTAGGTTTAATAACTGGAATCAAAGTTATATATTTATATGTAAGACCTTAATATTCACTTTTTGAAGTCAGGAGCTGCACCTAAACACAACCAACCGCTCCAACAGTTGGCTCCGCCCCCCCACAATTATGTTTTTTAATGTTTGGCTACTATAATGTTATATAATTCTGCAGAATTATATAACATTATTTTTAAGGTTTACTGTCCCTTTAAAGGGCTTAACAATATTCCACTGTTGTAATTTCATGAGCGCAAAAACCCAACAGCTTTATAAACTGATGGATGGTGCTATCTTCTTTAGGAACTCTTTAAGCAGCTACCAGCCAGATGAAAATAATTAGCCCCACCAATGTAATATGTGTTTAACCCTTTAAAGGCTAGATTACGAGTGGCATGTTAACTATTACGCGCAAGCAAAAAGGGGATTATTGCAGCTCTTTGCGTGTGTCGGAAGTAGGTTAACAGGTTAAAAGTTAACATGTTCGCTTGAGAATAATTGGTTAACTGTTACTCTTGACTAAAAGTTGCAGAAAACACATCAGTGCATCAAGAGCCACCACACACAGACGGATCCTGGACATTGACTTCAAATGTTGTATTCCTCTTGTCAAGCCACTCCTGAACAACAAACAAAGTCAGAAGCATTTTACCTGGGCTAAAGAAAAACAGACCTGGTCTGGTGCTCAGTGGTCCAAAGTACTCTTTTCTGATGAGAGCAAATGTTGCATCTCATTTGGAAGCCAAGGACCCAGAGTATGGAGGAAGAATGGAGAGGAACACACTGCAAGATGCTTGAAGTCCAGTGTGAAGTTTCCATAGTCTGTGTTGATTTTGGGAGCCATGTCATCTGCTGGTGTTGGTCCACTGTGCTTCATTAAGTACAGGGTCAACGCAGCCGTCTACCAGGAGATTTTGGAGCACTTCATGCTTCCTTCCGCAGACAAGCTCTATGGGGATGCTGACTTCATTTTCCAGCAGGACTTGGCACCTGCCCACACTGCCAAAAGCACCAAAACCTGGTTCAATGACCGTGGGATTACTGTGTTTGATTGGCCAGCAAACTCGCCTGACCTGAACCCCATAGAGAATCTATGGGGCATTGCCAAGAGAAAAATGAGAGACATGAGACCGAACAATGCAGAAGAGCTTAAGGCCGCTATTGAAGCATCCTGGTCTTCCATAGCACCTCAGCAGTGCCACAGGCTGATAGCTTCCATGCCACGCTGCATTGAGGCAGTAATTGCTGCAAAAGGGGCCCAAACCAAGTACTGAGTACATACAGTATGCATGCTTATACTTTTCAGAGGTCCGATATTGTTCTATGTACAATCCTTGTTTTATTGATTGCATGTAATATTCTAATTTTCTGAGATTGTGGATTTGGGGTTTTCATGAGCTGTAAGCCATAATCATCACAATTATGACAAATCACGACTTGAACTATCTTGCTTTGCTTGTAATGAGTCTATCTCATATATTAGTTTCACCTTTTAAGTTGCATAAGTGAAATAAATGAACTTTTGCACGATAGTCTAATTTTTCGAGTTTCACCTGTATATATATATATATATATATATATATATATATATATACACAAAAATAGTTGAGCAGTGTTTCAGGGTCATATGATGTGTCCCCAGTCCGGTCTGGGAGTACTGTTCCACTTTCCTTGTTTTGCCTATATATATATATAAATATAAATATATATATATATATATATATATATATATATATATATATATATATATATTAGCAGACATCCCAACTCTCCCGGAAGGTCCGGGAGTCTCCCGCATTGAAAAAGCTGCTCCCTGAAACTTGCAAATTAAACACAATCTCCCGGAAATAGCGGTGCCAGAGAAAATTAAATTTGTGCCTGCACTTTTAATTTCTACCTCTAGGTATCACTGTTCCGTTATAGCTCAATGTAAATAGTTACTGTGTTCCTCTCTAGACTTTTCCCCCCTTCCTGATCTCTACTCTAGTGCGGTGCAAGACAGCAGCAGACCTGATATATATAGGTGAGATTGTGAATACCCCCATACCTCTATAATGTACAGACTCCCAAGCTCTATATTGTGCAGACTCCCATACTTTATATTGTACAGACTTCCATACCTCTATATTATACAGACTCCCAAACTCTATATTGTGCAGACTCCTATACTTTATATTGCACAGACTCCCATACCTCTATATTGTGCATACTACCAAACTCTATATTGTGCAGACTCCTAAACTCTATATTGTACTGACTCCCAAACTTTATATTGTACAGACTTCCCATACTCTATATTGTGCAGACATCCAAACTCTATATTGTACAGACTCCTAAACTCTATATTGTACTGACTCCCAAACTTTAAATTGTACAGAATCCTATGCTCTATATTGTGCAGACTCCCAAACTCTATATTGTGCAGACTCCCAAACTCTATATTGTGCAGACTCCCAAACTCTATATTTTGCAGACTCCTATACTTTATATTGTACAGACTCCCATACTGTATATTGTGCAGACATCCAAACTCTATATTGTGCAGTATCCTAAACTCTGTATTATAAAGACTCCCAAACTCTGTATTGTACAGACTTCCAAACTGTATATTGTACAGACTCCCAAACTCTATATTGTGCAGACTCCCAAACCTTATATTGCACAGACTCCCAAACTCTATATTGTGCAGCCTCCCAAACGTTATATTGTACAGTCTCCCAAACTTTATATTGTACAGACTCCCAAACTTTATATTGTACAAACTCCCAAACTTTATATTGTGCAGACTCCAATACTTTATATTGTGCAGACTCCTAAACTCTATATTGTGCAGACTCCCAAACTCTATATTGTACAGACTCCCAAACTCTATATTGCACAGACTCCCAAACTTTATATCGTACATACTCCAGTACTAGACTCCCAAACTTTATATTGTGCAGACTCCAATACTTTATATTGTGCAGACTCCTAAACTCTATATTGTGCAGACTCCCAAACTTTATATTGTACAGACTCCCAAAACCCTATATTGTGCTGACTCCCATTCTCTATATTTTGCAGACACCCATTCTCTATATTGTACAGACTCCCATACTCTATATTGTGCAGACTCCTATACTCTATATTGTACAGACTCCTATACTCTATATTGTGCAGACTCCCATACTCTATATTGTGCAGACTCCTATACTCTCTTTTGTGCAGACTCCTATACTCTATAATGTGATAACATTTTCAACTATTTCATAATCAGAGCACTTAGGAATTCTGAATTGGGGTTGGGGAGGCTGGGGGTACAATAGTGAGGTGGTACAGTGATGTACTACACATAGGTGGTACAGTGATGTACTATAGTGAGGTGTTAAAGTGAGGTACTATAGTGAGGTGGTACAGTGAGGTACTATACAAAGGTGGTACAGTGAGGTACTATACAGAGGTGGTACAGTGAGGTACTATACAGAGGTGGTACAGTGAGGTAGTATAGTGAGGTTGGCATGCAGTGAGGTAGTATAGTGAGGGGCGTGGGGGGGCACCTCCCTAAAATTAATTTTTGCAGGTTGGGATGTCTGTATAGGTATAGATATATTTTACCAAAATCCATCAGATATAAATAGAAATATGTATTTTAGAATAAATAGAACATATTCTGTGAAGAACATTGGAATCTGAAATATTAATACTTCATGTTGGGTTAGCACACTTATAAAAAGTTCAGGTTTACAAGACTTGCTGGGTATTAAGTTTGTTTCCCACTTTTTGCACTTTATTAAAGTCTATGGGCGAAAACATTATTGCAGTCGCTTTTTGCACGTGTTGGGTTAGCATTCGTGCAAAAACATTTTACTTTCAACTTGTAATATGGGTGCTACCTGAAGCAAAAAGCTTTTCCTGAGCAGGATAAGGCTGGAGATTGGAGGCTACCTGAGTATGGCACACCGTGACCTAATTGGCCTACTTGCCATGTGCTGCTCTGGAGCATCTGTAAGGATTACTTTAACTATGTTTTTACTCTGTTTAAGATGCTTTATACAGAGAGTACATTTGCATTGAAAACAGAATGGAAACTAAAAAATATTATTTAATTTGTCTGGTATAAAGTGCTTTCAGCATCCTTTTTGCTGCTTGTTTGCATACTTTCCTGATTCTGTTTTACAAGTACGCAAACATTTCATTAGGTGTTGAGATTAATCTTTCCACTATGCATGTTTAATGTTTTGTGACTTTGTAGAATGATTTCAAAGCAAGCCAAGACCAAAATTGTATTTTTTTTTTAAACAAACAAACACACACAAAAAGATCCCCATTAACCTCTTTAGTCACCACAATACTGCATATTTGGAACTTTCTCTGCCAATCAAGTAATTTATAGTGGTGAAATGGCACATTATTACTTGGTAAATGGAAATTCCATATTGTTGTTACATACAGGAAGGGAAAGACAAAAAAGTTTATTATTTTTTCTTTTCTATCAGGATAACCAACACTATGGATGTCTATGTTACTAAACATTCACATATATAGTTTTGTAAAATATGGCACACTTGATTTATAGGAAATTAATGAATCATTATTATAAATTATGTATTAACGAAATGAGATGCATGCAAAGACACAGGCACTGTCACTTTTACTATACAAAACCAACAGGATTAATTAACACTCGATTAGTTAATAATGTAATAGTGTATTAAAAGTGGAACTATTAGGAAAGGTTAGGGATGCAATCCATAAAAATGCTGACAAGTCTGACCTTATTAAGAAGTACAGTAAGACATGAGTATTTATAAATATTTTATAATATAAATTTACTTTTATAAAGAGGTAATATTTTGTAAGTTCCCTATTGATATATAAACAACTGATAAAGTACTGCATTTGGTGTATAATTATAGACACAGTAAAACATGCCTCTTTTTATTGCTTTAAGCATTTTTTTCTGGGTTAGAATAATAACTCATATTTTGAGGCAATACAATTGAATTAGTAAAATACAATTTATTTGGTCTTAACTTTAATAAAATTGAACTAGAATTTTTTTTGTCTTTTCTATCTATCATCTATCATCTATCTATATCTGTCTTTCTGTCCGTCTGATATGTGTGTGAATCATAAATAGAAAAATATAGATACATATCATAGCACAGTTAAAATATATAAATCTTATTAGTAGTAATACAATCTGGAAAGAAAAAAGAAAAAGAGAGAGTAGGACAATAGGTAAATTCCTTGCCTAAATCCATCAATTATGGAAGTCTCTAAAAAAATAAAAATAAACAGGGAGTCTGCGTGTTATGAGTGCGAAACAAAACAAATATTTTAACTTTAATATGAACAGTATATAATTTAAATCAAATCAATATTCATATTTAAAGGGGCATATATATACATTACTATGCAAAAGTTTTAGGCCACTGTTAGATTTGTTGTTTTAGCAAAGTTTTAATGACCATCCATATTTATTTTTCGGTCTCTTTATTAAGATACAAACCTAAAATAAAGGAAATAAGTAAAATATATAAAAAAAAGAAAACAATTTTCAAAACAAAATGGTTTCTTCAGGCAAAAGTCAGTATTTAGTGTGACCTCCTTTAGCACTTTTTTTTGTTAGATTGCTTTTTTTATTTTAATGGCCAAAAAAGAGCTGAATGCCCTTTTAAGGGCAGTAAAAGAGCTTAATATTAGGGGGTGTTTGTTTTTATTTGTTTGCAAAAGAGCTATTAACTTTAGGGTGTAATGGTATTTTTTTTTATTTTTTTTTTAGTAATCTTAGGTTTTTTTATTTTTTGTAATGTTAGGTTTTTTATTTTTAGTAATGTTAGGTTTTATTAGTTTAAGCTTAGGTTTTATTTTTATTTCACCGGTAAGTTTGTATTTATTTTAACTAGGTAGTTAGTAAATAGTTATATTGTAGCTAGCTTAGGTTTTATTTTTATTTCACAGGTAAGTTTGTATTTATATTTAAATATGTAGTTAGTTAATAATTGTAACTTTAATTTTTTTTTGAAAATTATTTTTTTATTGAGGTGGAAGGAAAATGTAACATATAATAGTCCATCTGCACAGGTTAAATACATAATACAATGCCACAATAAAAGTTTAGAACAGTAAACATAGATTGTTCTATTCAAAAGCTAATGTTAAGCAATAGTAGAGAGATAATTATAACAATGAAGAATAACCTGTGCTAAGGTGTGAAAGACCTCTTTTTCTGTAAACCAAACACTACTAGGTATAGCAAGTCAAATTATGAAATAGGTATATAGATTTGGAAAACCTATTGCTGAGGTATATAGAGTGTAAAAGGAGTAAGGGTTGAGGAAGATCAGTCGCCTCTGTTGAATGAGAACCCAAGGGTTAAGTATATAACAAATATACCTATATGTAACAATGGGTAGTGGTTTGGTTTGGAGGGGGAAAGGAAAGTCAGTGGGCAAGAGCCACTTTTAATTTTGGGGGGATGGGGGGGCAGTATGGTAGGAGTATATTATAAAGACAAGGGCAACCCAAAGTATTATAGCTACATTACCAATGGGAAAAGGACCTAGTCAGCAAGACAACATGATCAGTATAATAGGAGAATTCCGTTACCGGTGATGAACATGAAGGGCTTAAGGTGGAGCAATAGTTATCTGCAATTAGTAATATGTATTAAGTAATGCTCTCCCTAATATGTAGTAACTGGGCTGTTGTGATGTAATAAGGATCTAGTAGTAAGTGTAACTTGAGAGATTATTATTCTCTAGGGTCCCGGCCGCAAAACTGTAAATAGAACACTAAGAGCTCTAGGCAACCTAAACCCAGTTTACCAACCTCCTTCACGGTTCTTTGGGCACCCCTATGTGAGATGTCCTAAATATAGATATGTAGATATCAGACCATCCTTACCCGTCAGCATTGTGGGTGTTAAAAAGGGTGTACCGCTATAATAGCCAGCTATATCTCCTTATAAGGGTAGTAGCATATAGATATGCTCCAATGTGTAGTTCTATAGTGATAGGGAGGCTCATAGTAAGATATAACTTATGGTAAAGAGCTACTAACTACAATGCTCAATATGTAAGGTATCTAAATACAAAGATGTTCTTCAGATGTTTAGCATATAAGTGACCTAGGAGAGATGAGGAAACGTTGAAGTCTATATACACGTGTAAGACTACTCCTTAGGGATGTAAAATTTTCCATGACATAAAAGAAGGATATGGTGGTATATAATGGGAAAGTATGAGGCCTAATGAATAAGCCCCCTGGTACTACTAAGTGTAAAGTAATGCTAATTCCCCCTAAATCAAATAGAATTTCAGACTTTAAGTAAGCAAGGGTCTATAGTACTAAGTATCCAAGGGGTAGGTGCTGTAATGCTCTATCTAAGGATGTGAATAAATAAAGCTAAATAATCATGTAGCACATGTCACAGCAACACAAGGTATTGTATACATTACAACTAGGTAGATGCGATCCCTCCATAACACGACAGAGCTATAAATGAGAGTGCAGAGACTAAAGGCTTATGATGGTTAGTATAAGGTGTATATATAGATGGACAATAAAAAGAGGCTTTGAGTTCAGACTTATTATGTCCAGCTGATAAAATATATAAATAATCCCACAGGGTTAGAGGTGAGCCTATTCTGATTTCAAAGATAAATATAAAAATGTAAATAAAATTCTAGCTGCTTCAGTATACTAGAACCAATTGGACCCCTGCAATTGCTAATAAAGAGAAAGCAGGGACGTATAACAGTTAAAACTAAGTCCCCAATGTATCACACAGGCACAATATGGGTGTAAAATAGTAATGCATTACTAGGCTAAGGGCTATAGGGGACCACAACCTGTAAAAAAGTACAAGGCCATTCTGGTTGCCCTTAACTAAAATAATATATATGAGGGAATCATATCAAAATTGTAGATGGTTATAAATATATAGTTAATAGATGGCATGGGTTAGAATTACAGCCCCATCTATATGTTGTAGTGCTGGTCCCTAGTGCATATCTGGCAGCCAGATCACAGCCGTTTATTTTTATAATGGGTGTGATAGGAGAGTAAAAATAATAAGACAGTTGTCCCAGTGAACACCTATGATGGCAGCTGTGTACCTTATACATTACACATTAAAATTTGTCTATAACAATTTATGATCCCACACAACACCTAAACAAATGAATAGAAGAACTTATGACCCTCAACAACAATTTTCTATGAGCCAATGTTGTGTAACTAATATTTTATAGGCATAACGGGGCATCTAGAGTCCTGAGTCCACAAGCTTCAGATCCAAAGGTTGTCATCTGGGTTAGTGAACAGCTAGGAGACAATGGCTAGATATCCCAGTATACAAACTAAAATTGAAAAAAATCACAATATTGAGTAAAGGACAGTGGCATACTCCAGCTTGCATAAAGTCAATCCGGACACTACCCTAGATCCGGTATGGACTCACCCAACCCCAGACCTCGATTTTAAAAAACAGCACCAGGTGCCCAGTGTCAGGATACAATCAAAAGTCCATTGTGAGCTTCAAAAGTGTAGGTGGGGCCCCCGCCATCCAGGACCATCCATAGATTGCAGTGTATTGTCCTCTTTCTTAACTTGGGTACTCCTGAAGATGTACACCACTGGTGTATGTGGTTTATGAGGGCTACCAATCCTCTGATGTATCCCGCGGACTGGTTCTAGAGCCACGTCGCAGCTAAAGCCAGGGTTTTTCACTATGCCTAGCACTCTCCTTTCCGGTCCTGTAGAAAACTCAGGCTTCCTGTTGCCCGTATTGTTGAGTGTATAAGCGGTGCAAAGCTAAATCTCCACAATCAGACAGGGCATCTATCATGCTGGTGTGTGGATCCTCATGCAGTATCACAGTGTAAGGAGCACTGACTGCATTTGCTGCTTGGTGGTAATCCAGTCGGGTGCATAACGATGCCAGGAGGGCAGTAACCAGCTCCATAGAGAAACTTGTATGTGCACATAGATGTAGCCATAAGCCTGTCTCCTCACTTGTATATTAGTGTTATAGAGAGGTATCTGGAGTCCCCTCAGCGATGAGTCTCTATATCATGGATCGTCGTTTCCCCAGGGGATGTCACAGTTGGGGTGCACAACGGCGTGATAGGCCGCAATCACGGCTACGTGCCTTCAATCCAAAGCCTGTGATTTTATTCCAGAATAATCTGTTTCCATGTTCTCGTCAGGTCCCTGCTGAAATGTAGGAACATATGTATATATATAGTTATAGGGAGAATAGGGCTTAGAAACTCCTTTAGGAGAGAGATTTTTTACGGAGCTCCTCAGACTTGCATCCACTCAGTATGGCGGCTAGCTCTGCCCCCTAATTTAGGTCTATTTTAATTATGTTAAAGCTAGGGGGTGTTAGGTTTAGGGGTTAATAGTTTAATTTAGGTTGTTGAGAAGTGGGGGGCGGAGGTTAATAGGGGTTAATAGGTTTAGTTAGTGTTGGCGATGTTTGGGAACGGCGGTTTAGGGGTTAATAGGTTTAGTTAGTGTTGGCGATGTCTGGGAATGGTGGTTTAGTGGTTAATAGGTTTAGTTAGTGTCGGCAATGTCAGGGAACTGCGATTTAGGGGTTAATAGCTTTAGTTAGTGTCGGTGATGTCAGGGAATGGCGGTTTAGGGGTTAATAGCTTTATTTAGTGATTTAGTTTGTGTCAGTAATGTCGGGGAACTACGGTTTAGATTAGAACAATGAAAAATTCCAAATATGAATAAAGAATGGATCCAAAAATTCGGAAACTGATTTATTAATTTTCTGAATTTTTCGGGATTTTAGTTATGGTGCCGAATCGGAAATTTGAATTCATTTGAATCTCCGAATCGGCCAAATTTCGGGCCAAAAATGAAATTCAGCAGAAACAAATTGCACATTTCTATTTTCCACTATTCTTCATTCCAATCTTTGTGAGTTTTAGCATATCTTGGCTTTTCCACCCTGCTTCCCTTCCAAAAAAGTGGTTTCTTGGCTGCTACCCTTCCACAAAGACCATTACTGATCAAGCTTCTTTGGACTGTAGAAGGGTCAACTTAGCATCCCGCTGAAGCTGCCAGATGTTGAGCCAAGTCCTTGCTGGACTTTTTTGGGTCTCTCAAAGAAGAAACTCTGTGACACTTCTCATCACAACGATAGCACTCCACTTGTAATCTAGCCCTAAATGTGAACTAATGTGTGTCTGTTAAAAAAAACATTTCAATCAAGATGATAACTTTTAACCCCTTCACCTATTAGCCTATTCCTAGTTTGTACTTGAAAAATGTTAAACCTGGAATCAAACTGCTGTATATCAGTTGATCATTTGCAAAATATCTGTTTTTATATAAATATTTGTTCAAAATAATCTGCTTTCCATGTTTTTGCCAAACAATATTAAAATACTCTTTAATTATTTACTCTTTGTTTATTAGTATTCTAGATTCAGAGATCATTGCAGAGGGTTTTATATACAGGTTATTTCCTTGTTAGAAAGCACTATGAAAATTACTTTATTATCTTCTATACTGATAAACTTAGTCCTAGCTATTAACTCTGTGAACTGAGGTACTATAATCAGAGTGATAATGAGATTAACATTTGAGAAACCTAATTTGCTCTTGCACTGTATGCAATTATAACCTTGACACTAGTAGTAGTCAGGATTGATTTTGCAAACTGGTTCTTGTGTATCAAAGCTTTAAAACACATGTGCACTTAACATTGACCCTGACTAATCCAAAACTAATGAAACGTCACTGAAAGGTACAATTTTATACCTATTCTCTCTAGGAATTGAAAACAGTAACTATATTTCATTTCCACATACAAGAAATAAGTTAAATGTTCAACTAATTATTTACCAAAAGGATAAACTTGTATTTTTGATGACAAAAGTGGAATAGGAATAATTAGAATGTAGTCCATTATCATGTTTCTCTTGTATTTTCTAGAGAGGTTAAATATAGCTAGAGATACCCTCAGGGGTGCGGTTAGAAAAAAATGATATAAGGCTGGATTTAGGACCCAAGAACTGGAGGAGCCCAAGAGAGACACTTAGGCTTACCTGTTGGCCAACGGCTCTACCTAACCTTCCATTTTTTACTATTTGGAGCTTTTTGTGTTTGAGAGAGTGCCAGATGGTTTCTGTTGTTGTTTATTATTCACTTAATCAACCCACTTTACATGTCAGATTGCTATTATTATTATGTTTCTGTAATTTTTACTACAATAATAAAAACTTCATTGTCAAATATTCGAACCAACATTAATCACTTTGAGCAGACAAAAAGGCAGCACACACGGTATCCGAATAAAAATGGAACTTTAATCCAGCATTTTCAAAAAATACACAAACACACGAACACAAGGAAAAGGGGGCTTGTCCTTATGTGTTTTGTGCCCTGCGGCACTTAATCATAGTCCTTTGGGACACGTTCAGTCCTCTTTCCTGGCCTGCACCTCAAGTCTTCACTTGTGAACTTTACGGAGTTGCTGTTACATGCCGTTTGTGACTGGAGGCATTTTATGATCAACAGAGGTTTTCCTGGAGCCACGTCACCCCTTCATTTGTATTCACTTTGAGATTACTCTGGGTTAGATCACAAGTGCTGTGCTAATGTTATTACAGATGCGTTAATTTGCAAGTGTATTACAAGTTGAAAATAAAGAGTTTGTTTGAGTGCAAATGAATTGTTGCACCTAACACAAAAAAACTGTTACACATATATTAACACGAGTGGATAAATAATTAGTCATAGAAATATTAATTAAAAATATTTGTAAGGGTTCAAAGGTATATGGTATATGGCCATGTATTTGACAGCAAAGGGCTATAATATATATTTATGTTTCTAAATAATAATCCCATAATAATATTTAATGTATTTTACTGAGTATTTACTGTAAATATTTAACATTTCAATGTTCTTCAAATACAGGAAAATGTTATTTTTATTGTAAATGCATATTTCAATAACTATTCCTATAGATAAATAGGTATAGATATGTATTTCACATTAATATCATATATATATATATATATATATATATATATATATATATATAATAAAAACAAACTTTTTTCTATGTAAAGGACATTGGAATGTAAAATATGTGCAACGCACTTTGAGTTTCACAATGTATTTTTAACGCAATGTGTCGGGTTAGCGCACATAAAAACTTTTACTTTCAATTTGTAATCTACACACTAACCCTTGAGTGCAAAAAGATTACTTCTAGCACAGTTTAAGCTAGAAAGGGAGAGATAAATAATATTGTGCCACTTGTAATCTAATCATCTACAGTATGTGTAGTAAAATAATCTTTCCAATATATTTTGTATTATTTATTTTCCCCCTTTTGCTATACTTACATAACTTTGAAATTGTATGATTTTAAATTCCTGTTAGAAGTGGAAGCACAGACTGTAGATTTTTTTACTGTTGTATCACATATAGTCATTGGTTACACACTTTATTGACTCATTTATAGCTGTCCCGAATTGGCCTCAGCTGAGTAGGAAACTTAAATTAAGTTGCTCATTACTTTATCAACACCAAACTTTACACTTATGTTTTTTCAGTATTCAACTAATATGATTTTTAGATATACCTCTGCATATTTTTCTCAGGCTAACAGTCTATCTAGCATTTAGTTAATGTCCCTTTAAACATGGTGGGTGTTGAACACTATTTTAGAAAAGTTTATGACCACATTCAAATGTATGTCTATTAAACATACTGTATATTGTAGTAATTTTCCCTAAAAATACAACTTAGTGAATAAACATACATTTCTAGTAAGAAGTGGTCATTGAGGAAGTTATGTTACAAACAAAACGTGTTTGACCATGTCTGCTGCTTGTTTTTAAACAGTGCTTTTTCGTGATTGCTTTTGGATAAATAAAGCTATTTTTAACTATCTTTTCTTCTTTGATGCCTTTGTGAGCTGGGTGAGTTTGTTGCTGGTCTGTAGTCTCTGTCTTTTGAAGCGGTGGTGAATCGCTCTGTTTTCGGCACCAGTTTCACACTGACAGCGTCAACTTTGTCAACTCTGATATCAGAGGGGATGTGTACTGTCAACATGAAGATCACAGAGGTATACCATTACAACCACACGGAATATGAGTCCTGGAGCGCTCCTCTGAAGTTTTTTTTATTTCTACTAAGATTACTGGGGACACTTGTATGATTTCATGTGCTCCACAAAATCAACTTGGCAAACCATGGAGTAATTATTTTAGAAAAGTCACTCAGTTCCAGATATTTTTACTCGGAAATAAATTTCAGAACTCTAGTCTATTTTCATCTCTTGCCTGGAAAAATTATCAAATCTCTTAGGCCTAGATTTAGAGTTTGGCGGTAGCCGTGAAAACCAGCGTTAGAGGCTCCTAACGCTGGTTTTAGGCTACCGCCGGTATTTGGAGTCAGTCAGGAAAGGGTCTAACGCTCACTTTTGCGCCGCAACTTTTCCATACCGCAGATCCCCTTACGTCAATTGCGTATCCTATCTTTTCAATGGGATCTTTCTAACTCCGGTATTTAGAGTCGTGTCTGAAGTGAGCGTTAGAAATCTAACGACAAAACTCCAGCCGCAGAAAAAAGTCAGTAGTTAAGAGCTTTTTGGGCTAACGCCGGTTTATAAAGCTCTTAACTACTGTGCTCTAAAGTACACTAACACCCATAAACTACCTATGTACCCCTAAACCGAGGTCCCCCCACATCGCCGCCACTCGATTAAATTTCTTTAACCCCTAATCTGCCGACCGCCACCTACGTTATCCTTATGTACCCCTTATCTGCTGCCCCTAACACCGCCGACCCCTGTATTATATTTATTAACCCCTAACCTGCCCCCCACAACGTTGCCGCCAGCTACCTACAATAATTAACCCCTAATCTGCCGACTGGAGCTCACCGCTATTCTAATAAATGTATTAACCCCTAAAGCTAAGTCTAACCCTAACACTAACACCCCCCTATGTTAAATATAATTTAAATCTAACGAAATTAATTAACTCTTATTAAATAAATTATTCCTATTTAAAGCTAAATACTTACCTGTAAATTAAATCCTAATATAGCTACAATATAAATTATATTTATATTATAGCTATTTTAGGATTTATATTTATTTTACAGGTAACATTGAATTTATTTTAACCAGGTACAATAGCTAAAATAGTTAAAATAATTACAAAATTACCTGTAAAATAAATCCTAACCTAAGTTACAATTAAACCTAACACTACACTATCAATAAATTAATTAAATAAAATACCTACAATTACCTACAATTAAACCTAACACTACACTATCAATAAATTAATTAAATACAATATCTACAAATAAATACAATGAAATAAACTAACTAAAGTACAAAAAATAAAAAAGAACTAAGTTACAAAAAATAAAAAAATATTTACAAACATCAGAAAAATATTACAACAATTTTAAACTAATTACACCTACTCTAAGCCCCCTAATAAAATAACAAAGACCCCCAAAATAAAAAAACGGCCTACCCTATTCTAAATTACTAAAGTTCAAAGCTCTTTTACCTTACCAGCCCTGAACAGGGCCCTTTGTGGGGCATGCCCCAAAGAATTCAGCTCTTTTGCCTGTAAAAAAAACACATACAATACCCTCCCCCAACATTACAACCCACCACCCACATACCCCTAATCTAACCCAAACCCCCCTTAAATAAACCTAACACTAAGCCCCTGAAGATCTTCCTACCTTATCTTCACCATACCAGGTTCACCGATCGATCCAGAAGAGCTCCTCCGATGTCCTGATCCAAGCCCAAGCGGGGGGCTGAAGATGTCCATGATCTGGCTGAAGTCATCATCCAAGCGGGAGCTGAAGAGGTCCATGATCTGGCTGAAGTCATCATCCAAGCGGGAGCTGAAGAGGTCCATGATCCGGCTGAAGTCTTCTATCAACGGCATCTTCAATCTTCTTTCTTCCGGATCCATCTTGCAGACCTCCGACGCGGAACATCCTGCTGGCCCGACGGACTACCGACGAATGAAGGCTCCTTTAAGGGACGTCATCCAAGATGGCGTCCCTCGAATTCCGATTGGCTGATAGGATTCTATCAGCCAATAGGAATTAAGGTAGGAAAATTCTGATTGGCTGATGGAATCAGCCAATCAGAATCAAGTTCAATCCGATTGGCTGATCCGATCAGCCAATCAGATTGAGCTTGCATTCTATTGGCTGTTCCGATCCTAACCTAAGTTACAATTAAACCTAACACTACACTAACAATAAATTAATTAAATAAAATACCTACAATTACCTACAATTAAACCTAACACTACACTATCAATAAATTAATTAAATACAATATCTACAAATAAATACAATGAAATAAACTAACTAAAGTACAAAAAATAAAAAAGAACTAAGTTACAAAAAATAAAAAAATATTTACAAACATCAGAAAAATATTACAACTAATTACACCAACTCTAAGCCCCCTAATAAAATAACAAAGACCCCCAAAACAAAAAAATGCCCTACCCTATTCTAAATTACTAAAGTTCAAAGCTCTTTTACCTTACCAGCCCTGAACAGGGCCCTTTGCAGGGCATGCCCCAAAGAATTCAGCTCTTTTGCCTGTAAAAAAACACATACAATACCCCCCCAACATTACAACCCACCAACCACATACCCCTAATCTAACCCAAACCCCCCTTAAATAAACCTAACACTAAGCCCCTGAAGATCTTCCTACCTTATCTTCACCATACCAGGTTCACCGATTGATCCAGAAGAGATGGCGTCCCTCGATTCTATCAGCCAATCAGAATCAAGTTCAATCTGATTGGCTGATCCGATCAGCCAATCAGATTGAGCTTGCATTCTATTGGCTGTTCCGATCCTAACCTAAGTTACAATTAAACCTAACACTACACTATCAATAAATTAATTAAATAAAATACCTACAATTACCTACAATTAAACCTAACACTACACTATCAATAAATTAATTAAATACAATATCTACAAATAAATACAATGAAATAAACTAACTAAAGTACAAAAAATAAAAAAGAACTAAGTTACAAAAAATAAAAAAATATTTACAAACATCAGAAAAATATTACAACTAATTACACCAACTCTAAGCCCCCTAATAAAATAACAAAGACCCCCAAAACAAAAAAAATGCCCTACCCTATTCTAAATTACTAAAGTTCAAAGCTCTTTTACCTTACCAGCCCTGAACAGGGTCCTTTGCAGGGCATGCCCCAAAGAATTCAGCTCTTTTGCCTGTAAAAAAACCACATACAATACCCCCCCCAACATTACAACCCACCACCCACATACCCCTAATCTAACCCAACCCCCCCTTAAATAAACCTAACAATAAGCCCCTGAAGATCTTCCTACCTTATCTTCACCATACCAGGTTCACCGATTGATCCAGAATAGATGGCGTCCCTCGATTCTATCAGCCAATCGGAATTAAGGTAGGAAAATTCTGATTGGCTGATGGAATCAGCCAATCAGAATCAAGTTCAATCCGATTGGCCGATCCGATCAGCCAATCAGATTGAGCTCGCATTCTATTGGCTGATCGGAACAGCCAATAGAATGCAAGCTCAATCTGATTGGCTGATCGGATCAGCCAATCGGATTGAACTTGATTCTGATTGGCTGATTCCATCAGCCAATCAGAATTTTCCTACCTTAATTCCGATTGGCTGATAGAATCGAGGGACGCCATCTCTTCTGGATCAATCGGTGAACCTGGTATGGTGAAGATAAGGTAGGAAGATCTTCAGGGGCTTAGTGTTAGGTTTATTTAAGGGGGTTTGGGTTAGATTAGGGGTATGTGGGTGGTGGGTTGTAATGTTGGGGGGGTATTGTATGTGGTTTTTTTACAGGCAAAAGAGCTGAATTCTTTGGGGCATGCCCTGCAAAGGGCCCTGTTCAGGGTTGGTAAGGTAAAAGAGCTTTGAACTTTAGTAATTTAGAATAGGGTAGGGCATTTTTTTTGTTTTGGGGGTCTTTGTTATTTTATTAGGGGGCTTAGAGTTGGTGTAATTAGTTGTAATATTTTTCTGATGTTTGTAAATATTTTTTTATTTTTTGTAACTTAGTTCTTTTTTATTTTTTGTACTTTAGTTAGTTTATTTCATTGTATTTATTTGTAGATATTGTATTTAATTAATTTATTGATAGTGTAGTGTTAGGTTTAATTGTAGGTAATTGTAGGTATTTTATTTAATTAATTTATTGATAGTGTAGTGTTAGCTTTAATTGTAACTTAGGTTAGGATCGGAATAGCCAATAGAATGCAAGCTCAATCTGATTGGCTGATCGGATCAGCCAATCGGATTGAACTTGATTCTGATTGGCTGATTCCATCAGCCAATCAGAATTTTCCTACCTTAATTCCGATTGGCTGATAGAATCCTATCAGCCAATCGGAATTCGAGGGACGCCATCTTGGATGACGTCCCTTAAAGGAGCCTTCATTCGTCGGTAGTCCGTCGGGCCAGCAGGATGTTCCGCGTCGGAGGTCTGCAAGATGGATCCGGAAGAAAGAAGATTGAAGATGCCGTTGATAGAAGACTTCAGCCGGATCATGGACCTCTTCAGCTCCCGCTTGGATGATGACTTCAGCCGGATCATGGACCTCTTCAGCTCCCGCTTGGATGATGACTTCAGCCGGATCATGGACATCTTCAGCCCCTCGCTTGGGCTTGGATCAGGACATCGGAGGAGCTCTTCTGGATCGATCGGTGAACCTGGTATGGTGAAGATAAGGTAGAAAGATCTTCAGGGGCTTAGTGTTAGGTTTATTTAAGGGGGGTTTGGGTTAGATTAGGGGTATGTGGGTGTTGGGTTGTAATTTTGGGGGGGGGGGGGTATTGTATGTGTTTTTTTTACAGGCAAAAGAGCTGAATTCTTTGGGGCATGCCCCGCAAAGGGCCCTGTTCAGGGCTGGTAAGGTAAAAGAGCTTTGAACTTTAGTAATTTAGAATAGAGTAGGGCATTTTTTTTGTTTTGGGGGTCTTTGTTATTTTATTAGGGGGCTTAGAGTTGGTGTAATTAGTTTAAAATTGTTGTAATATTTTTGTGATATTTGTAATTTTTTTTTTTTGTAACTTAGTTCTTTTTTATTTTTTGTACTTTAGTTAGTTTATTTCATTGTATTTATTTGTAGATATTGTATTTAATTAATTTATTGATAGTGTAGTGTTAGGTTTAATTGTAGGTAATTGTAGGTATTTTATTTAATTAATTTATTGATAGTGTAGTGTTAGGTTTAATTGTAACTTAGGTTAGGATTTATTTTACAGGTAATTTTGTAATTATTTTAACTATTTTAGCTATTGTACCTGGTTAAAATAAATACAAAGTTACCTGTAAAATAAATATAAATCCTAAAATAGCTATAATATAAATATAATTTATATTGTAGCTATATTAGGATTTATTTTACAGGTAAGTATTTAGCTTTAAATAGGAATCATTTATTTAATAAGAGTTAATTAATTTCGTTAGATTTAAATTATATTTAACTTAGGGGGGTGTTAGTGTTAGGGTTAGACATAGCTTTAGGGGTTAATACATTTATTAGAATAGCGGTGAGCTCCAGTCGGCAGATTAGGGGTTAATGTTTGAAGTTAGGTGTCGGCGATGTTAGGGAGGGCAGATTAGGGGTTAATACTATTTATTATAGGGTTAGTGAGGCGGATTAGGGGTTAATAACTTTATTATAATAGCGGTGCGGTCCGCTCGGCAGATTAGGGGTTAATAAGTGTAGGCAGGTGGAGGCGACGTTGTGGGGGGTAGATTAGGGGTTAATAAATATAATATAGGGGTCGGCGGTGTTAGGGGCAGCAGATTAGGGGTACATAGGGATAATGTAAGTAGCAGCGGTTTACGGAGCGGCAGATTAGGGGTTAAAAATAATATGCAGGGGTCAGCGATAGCGGGGGCAGCAGAATAGGGGTTAATAAGTGTAAGGTTAGGGGTGTTTAGACTCGGGGTACATGTTAGAGTGTTAGGTGCAGACGTAGGAAGTGTTTCCCCATAGACAACAATGGGGCTGAGTTAGGAGCTGAACGCGGCTTTTTTGCAGGTGTTAGGTTTTTTTTCAGCTCAAACAGCCCCATTGTTTTCTATAGGGGAATCGTGCACGAGCACGTTTTTGAGGCTGGCCGCGTCCGTAAGCAACTCTGGTATCAAGAGTTGCAGTGGCGTTAAATATGCCTGTACGCTCCCTTTTTGGAGCCTAATGCAGCCATTCTGTGAACTCTCAATACCAGAGTTATTTAAAAGGTGCGGTCAGAAAAAAGCCAGCGTTAGATACGTGGGTCGTTACCGACAAAACTTTAAATCTAGCCGTTATTGAATATGCTCTTTTTTAAGTTCACATTTGTCTTGGCTTTGTACTGTTAAAACTCTCAATTTTTTTTTATATCTCCAAAAACATGTAGAATACTGAAACACAGAATGCACTGTCAAGTGAATAAAAAAACTCTGATTCTGGATTTTTATCTACTTTACCTTGAAAGATGGAAAATACACAATATTTAATTTTACAAAGGATATATATTTGCAGTGAGTCAACTCACTATTTCCATCTTCCATGAATTCTCATTTTTTCCTCCATATAAAAACAATTCACAGAAAGCTTCTTGTCTGATTATTGTTGATTAATAAGGCAGTGAAACTGGAAAGATTGATTTCCTAAATTCACAGATGTCTGAATAATTGTTAGTACTGAATATACACCACAATTTGACATGATCTGTAGGATTGTAAAGAGAATTATGCATGTAGATTATTTTCCTATAAGGTTTGTTGAATAGGACTCAGGTGCAGGAACCAACACCAGAAGACACAAGTAGAAATACAATGAATGATTATTTCAGAGAATCAAAACCTCACATAGGAAGCAATGCAGATGGAGAGTCCAAAGCCAAGCCAATTAGTCACAGTCAGGTACCAAGTAATCAGTAACCACAGCAGGGCACAAGTGGATACACAGCAAAATACTGAATACAAGGCAGGATACTGGACTCAAGGTAATAGGTAATATTAGGCAGGATACCTGACTTAAGGCAGAATACCAAGTAGGATACTTGACACAGGACAGGATACCAGGAAGGATATCAGGTACAAAGCATGACTAGACCCAAGGCAGGATAGTATTCAGGATAAAGGCATTCTACCAGTCACAAGACAGGCTATTTGGCCCAAAGCAGTAGATCAGCCAAGATACCAGTACAAGACAGGATACTGGGTCCAAGATAAAATACTAGACAGTCGGCCAGACACAAGAAAGGGTACTGGGCCCATAAGAAAATAAAAGAGAGGATACTGGGCAAAGGTAGGACACAAGACTCAAATCAGGATACTGGGCCCATGGCAGATGCCAAACAAAATACCAGACATAAACAGGATATTGGGCCTAAGGCAGGTTAAAGGATATAAAGTAGGACACTGGGTACTCTAGGACACTGGATGCAATGCAGATTATTTAAATCACTCAGACTAATGGGCTAAATAAGTTTATATCGAAATTCCACAAAGCAGCCCACTTATGTGGGTGTTCCAGATATTATGCATGGCTTCTTTAACTTTTGGAGCAGTGCTTTTGTGCATGCCTCGGAGGTAGCAGGTCTACAGAAGAATAATGTTTTTGGCTCTGAAGCTGGAGTCTATCATTTGAATGGGGGCTAATTTGGTTCTTACATTGCTGTACTGATAATACATTGAAACTTGTTTTTAAAAAGCCTGTTACTTTAGCTTTAAGACTTTTCCCACCTTATTAAGTGAATCCAGACAACCCTCTGCTAGTTGGTTATATGCAAAGACAGTTATAGATGTGGTTTAAGATGTGGTAATTCCTGTGAATCATTGGCCATTGAAGATATATTAAACAGTACTATGACTGGCAAAACCTACCACATGAATATCTATGCAAATGTAAAGAAAAAGTGGGTGGCTTATAAATTTGAAAGTGGGGTTTGCTATCTGTAGTATGTGGCTTGTATAACAAGGGAGTTCAGGAGTAGGGTGCAAAAGTGTTTCAATGATGTTGAAAACTATGATGCTGCTATTTCCAGGCAGTTGAATAATGTTAAATCGAAAAGGTGGAAGATAGTGCATCCCAATTTATCCGCTAAATTATTGTGCGCCCGGAAACGAGCAAATTTGCCTGTTTATGGACGCATGATAAATAACCAGCCATTATGAGTGGCTGGTTAATACTACCACAAGTTCACAGTAGCAACTAGCGCTACAAAAATTAACCAGAGGTCAGACCTCTGGTTAATTTTAAAAATATCTCCCAATTGCCCCCCAAATAAAGTATGAGTTTCCTTTTTGAAAAAAAAAAAAATTATAGCATCTTTATTTGTATTAAAAAAAAAATCTACACAAAGCAGTTTTAAGGGGTTAAAGTGTGCGGGTGTGAGGTGTTAGAAAGAAAATGGCACTGAAAAGTGCCTATACATTGCCGTCAATAAGGACTGTGTTATCGCTGTAAATATAAATCTATATGCTTATATACATATATATTTCTGTGTTAATATGTCACATATGATTAAAATGCTGAAAAAAAGAAATCATTTACAAACAGCCAGACTCGCATCAGCACAAATACTGTGTATCCAATGCAATAATGAAAAAGATATGAACTGGACCCGTTACTGCAAACCAGTATCAATAGTTCCAAAAATAATCAGTGCATCACCAATTAATAAAGTTTCAGCACCTTATTAGGTCAATAAACCAGAACCTCACAATCCAATCTTTAGGCAAGTAATCCCTAAATGGATATGATTAAAGGGATATTAAACAGTATGTGGTAACAAAAAAGCACTAAGCAGTAGCTTATACTTAATAAAAATCATGGCAGTATGTATTATTCTACATTTTAAAAGGATTTTACCTTTACATTCTTTTTTTAATATAACCCCTTAAGGACCAAGGCCATTTTTCAATTTATTTCCCTTAAAGACCAGGGCTATTTTTACATTTCTGCGGTGTTTGTGTTTAGCTGTAATTTTCCTCTTACTCATTTACTGTACCCACACATATTATATACCGTTTTTCTCACCACTAAATGGACTTTCTAAAGATACCATTATTTTCATCATATCTTATAATTTTTATTAAAAAAAATTATAAAATATGAGGAAAAATGGAAAAAACACACTTTTTCTAACTTTGACCCCCAAAATCTGTTACACATCTACAACCACCAAAAAACAACCATGCTAAATAGTTTCTAAACTATAGGGTTATCCACAAGAATTGTCAGGCAGGCAGAGGTCTGGTAACTTAGTGCAAGCAGTATAGGGTAATCCACAAGAATTGTCAAGCAGGCAGAGGTCTGGTAACTTAGTGCAAGCAGTATAGGGTAATCCACAAGAATTGTCAAGCAGGCAGAGGTCAGGTAACTTAGTGCAGGCAGTATAGGGTTATCCACAAGAATTGTCAAGCAGGCAGAGGTCAGGTAACTTAGTGCAGGCAGTATAGGGTTATCCACAAGAATTGTCAGGCAGGCAGAGGTCAGGTAACTTAGTGCAGGCAGTATAGGGTTATCCACAAGAATTGTCAGGCAGGCAGATGTCAGGTAACTTAGTGCAGGCAGTATAGGGTTATCCACAAGAATTGTCAGGCAGGCAGAGGTCAGGTAACTTAGTGCAGGCAGTATAGGGTTATCCACAAGCATTGTCAGGCAGGCAGATGTCAGGTAACTTAGTGCAGGCAGTATAGGGTAAGCCACAAGAATTGTCAGGCAGGCAGAGGTCAGGTAACTTAGTGCAGGCAGTATAGGGTTATCCACAAGAATTGTCAGAGGTCAGGTAACAGTGCAGGCAGTATAGGGTTATCCACAAGAATTGTCAGGCAGTCAGAGGTCAGGTAACTTAGTGCAGGCAGTATAGGGTTATCCACAAGAATTGTCAGGCAGGCAGATGTCAGGTAACTTAGTGCAGGCAGTATAGGGTTATCCACAAGAATTGTCAGGCAGGCAGAGGTCAGGTAACTTAGTGCAGGCAGTATAGGGTTATCCACAAGCATTGCCAGGCAGGCAGATGTCAGGTAACTTAGTGCAGGCAGTATAGGGTAAACCACAAGAATTGTCAGACAGGCAGAAGTCAGGTAACTTAGTGCAGGCAGTATAGGGTTATCCACAAGAATTGTCAGGCAGTCAAAGGTCAGGTCCTCCCGAAAGGCAGTAATAAACCCAACTAGCAGAGAAGAGTGCAACAAACGGGCACCAAGGCTCCCAGCAGCCAAGAGTAAATAGCCCACCTCACATCATCAAAGCGGGACTGCCCATGCGTGTCACGTTGATCCAGGAACCGTATCAGCATGGCGATAATCATTGTTGTGACACTATCTCTCTGTCTGTCTATTCTCAAATTCATTAAGCATGTATGTTATTACTACAGGGAGCGCAGAATTATTAGGCAAGTTGTATTTTTGAGGATTAATTTTATTATTGAACAACAACCATGTTCTCAATGAACCCAAAACACTCATTAATATCAAAGCTGAATAGTTTTGGAAGTAGTTTTTAGTTTGTTTTAAGTTATAGTTATTTTAGGGGGATATCTGTGTGTGCAGGTGACTATTACTGTGCATAATTATTAGACAACTTAACAAAAAACAAATATATGCCCATTTCAATTATTTATTTTTACCTGTGAAACCAATATAACATCTCAACATTCACAAATATACATTTCTGACATTCAAAAACAAAACAAAAACAAATCAGTGACAAATATAGCCACCTTTCTTTGCAAGGACACTCAAAAGCCTGCCATCCATGGATTCTGTCAGTGTTTTGATCTGTTCACCATCATCATTGCGTGCAGCAGCAACCACAGCCTCCCAGACACTTTTCAGAGAGGTGTACTGTTTTCCCTCATTGTAAATCTCACATTTGATGATGGACCACAGGTTCTCAATGGGGTTCAGATCAGGTGAACAAGGAGGCCATGTCATTAGATTTTCTTCTTTTATACCCTTTCTTGCCAGCCACGCTGTGGAGTACTTGGACGCCTGTGATGGAGCATTGTCCTGCATGAAAATCATGTTTTTCTTGAAGGATGCAGACTTCTTCCTGTACCACTGCTTGAAGAAGGTGTCTTCCAGAAACTGGCAGTAGGACTGGGAGTTGAGCTTGACTCCATCCTCAACCCGAAAAGGCCCCACAAGCTCATCTTTGATGATACCAGCACAAACCAGTACTCCACCTCCACCTTGCTGGCGTCTGAGTCGGACTGGAGCTCTCTGCCCTTTACCAATCCAGCCACGGGCCCATCCATCTGGCCCATCAAGACTCACTCTCATTTCATCAGTCCATAAAACCTTAGAAAAATCAGTCTTGAGATATTTCTTGGCCCAGTCTTGACGTTTCAGCTTGTGTGTCTTGTTCAGTGGTGGTCGTCTTTCAGCCTTTCTTACCTTGGCCATGTCTCTGAGTATTGCACACCTTGTGCTTTTGGGCACTCCAGTGATGTTGCAGCTCTGAAATATGGCCAAACTGGTGGCAAGTGGCATCTTGGCAGCTGCACGCTTGACTTTTCTCAGTTCATGGGCAGTTATTTTGCGCCTTGGTTTTGCCAAAGGAAAGGAAGTTGCCTAATAATTATGCACACCTGATATAGGGTGTTGATGTCATTAGACCACACCCCTTCTCATTACAGAGATGCACATCACCTAATATGCTTAATTGGTAGTAGGCTTTCGAGCCTAAACAGCTTGGAGTAAGACAACATGCATAAAGAGGATGATGTGGTCAAAATACTCATTTGCCTAATAATTCTGCACTCCCTGTATTGCTTACTACTAAGTTACCTTTGAGGGGGGCAACATAATTTTTTTGCACTAGGGCCCTCTGCTGAGAAGGTCCGATACTTAAATCATATGTTTAATCAGTGATGGGTAACCTTCTAGCACATGGAGGCCACAGATATTTCAGAAGTTGTATTGCTGCATATAAATCTATAATCATTAAACAAACAAGAAAAATATGTTCTAAAAATGTTCAGTGGCACAAGGCCCGATTTGGGTAACGTTGCAGGAAATCCTCTGACTGCAGTACTTCCCTCCAGAGGGCTCTTTTGAGTTGTAGTCACAACAAAGCAAACATTTTTAGTTTATTTTCTCTAGAGCCACAAAAACTATGGCACGCATTGCTAGTTCTGCTTTTCCTAAAGGGCTGCAAAAACTCGTGCCATAACTGCATTAACAATCTGATCAATGAAATGGCTGTGTCCTGTCATATACAATAGGACACTTTATTAACTATTCTAAGAGACCCTGGCCTCTAGTTATCAAGCCGTCAACCTCAAATACGCTGGAATTCCGCATTATATTTGTGGCAAGGCTGATTCGCCTAAGTTATCAAGCCCTGCTGCCCGGCAAAAGTAGAATATAGTGACGTAAGTTTCGATCCACCGGACTCAGTCTGACACAGATCGATTCGTACGTCACTCCAGATGTTCTGAACGCAAGTTCGGCACAATCTGACTACTTTTGCTAGTTATCAAATGACTACCAGGTACGCTCGGCACTTTTCCGGCCCAGCGCACCTGGTTTTCAATCTGCCACCCTGGAGGAGGCGGATCCCATAGGAATCAATGGGAGTCTGACCATAGCGAAAGTTCATGTTCGCTGCTGCCCGACATCCCATTGATTCCTATGGGAGCTGTCTACACCTAACACCCTAACATGTACCCTGAGTCTAAACACCCCTAATCTGCCCCCCACTACACCGCCGCAACTAAATAAATGTATTACCCCCTAAACCGCCGCTCCCGGAGCCCACGCCACTCTAATAAACTTATTAACCCCTAAACCGCCGCTCCCGGACCCCGCCGCCACCTACATAATACCTATTAACTCCTATCCTGCCCCCCCTATACCGCCCATAAATTTCAAGAAACTCCAGCCACCAATTTCTTTAAAAGACCTTTATTCTTTTGTCTTGGGTCCCATTGATAATACAACGTTTCAAGCCAGCATTAGGCTCTTAGTCATGTACACTTTAGTTATACAGGTTATTATGTTATCCATAATTCTAATACAAAGAACAATCACGTTTTTTCACAGGAGATTAATTCACAAGCATTTATGAATGTTCACAATAATGTTACTTATGACACTGATAATTTGGTATACAATCTGTCTGATTATGTCCTCAGTGATGAGGAACACTTAGCATTAAATAAGGGGTTATCGTATTGTTTAGATGATTCTTTTAATGATTTTACAATTTTTTCAAGATTTGCACAGGTTTTTCAGGAAATTTAAATTGAAGATATATTTTTCTTTGCAGAAAGACACTAATTTCACACACACAAAGGTCACTGATAAGAATGTTATATTCAATAATATTAAAGATTTTGGAATAACCAAAAAAAGTAAATTTACACCTTCAACTACCCACAGTGTCACAACTTATATGAATTTGGTTCAGAGAGAAATTAAAAACTTACTTAAGAAAGAAACAAAAAGAAAGTTGGTACAAAAGAATAAGAAAGATAAATTGGCAGTTCAGTCATTAAAAAACAATAATGATATAATCATCAAGGAGGCGGATAAGGGCGGGGCTGTAGTCATCCTCAATAGATCTGACTACATACAAGAGATTGAACGCCAGTTAGCAGATAATCAGGTGTATGAGAAACTACCTAGGGACCCTACTGGCCAGATCAATAAGGAGATAGAGAACATATTACAACTAGCGGTTGGGAGGGGGATCATTTCAGAAAAACTTAGGGATGCCTTGTTTAAAAAAAAAACTATTAGACCTGTCATTTATGTGTTACCTAAAATCCATAAAACCATGACTAAGCCACCTGGGCGCCCTATTGTGGCTGGAATAGGCTCTGTATTTTCAAATATTTCAGTTTTTTTGGATAGAGTTTTACAATACAGAAGACCACTTCATATATAAGAGATACAAATGATTTTTTGTCTAAACTTAAAGATTTGGGCCAGGTTGGTGAGAAATGCATATTATTCACATTAGATGTTTCCAGCTTGTACACTTCCATTAAGCACACGAGTGGAATAGCAGCAGTTGAGAATATCTTAAAAACAGACAGCAATTACACTCTTATAGAAATTGACTTTTTGATAGATCTATTAACTTTAATACTACATCAGAATTATTTTTTGTTCATGGATACTTACTATATTCAGAAACAGGGGACAGCAATGGGCTCCAACGTCGCCCCCACATACGCCAACATATTCATGAATAGTTTTGAGGAACACTTTGTGTACTCAAACTCACTTTTCCAACTTCATGGGGTCTCCTGGTGGAGATTTTTTGATGATGTGTTTGGCGTATGGGGGGGGTGACGTTGGGAGCCTATTAACATTTATAGAGGATCTAAATTGCTCAGTAAAAGGATTAAAATTCAGTATGAATATGAGTGAAGTGGGCATAGAATATTTGGACACTTATGTGTATAAAGAGAAAGGTTTTTTGGAAACTGATCTATATACAAAAAAGACTGATAAGAACAATTTGCTACAATATGGCAGCTGCCACCCAAAGAGTGTGTTTAAAGCAATACCTAAGAGCCAGTTCACTAGGGTTAAGAGAATTGTATCAGATAGTAACAAATGCAAACAAAGATTGGGAGAAATGGCTAATAAATTTATTGCGAGGAAATACCCTAGGAACTTGATAATAGAACAATTGGCAAATGCAGAAGTTGGTCTTAAACAAAATCAGCAAAAAGGCAACATGGGCAAGAAAGGAGAGAATAACATAATATTTGTCACCCAACATAACAGGTTCAGTCGAAAAATAACCGGTGTCTTGAAAAAACACTGGCACATAATAAGGGAATGTAATCCACAAGTGGAAGAATTTAAACAGGCGCCCATGGTAGCATATAAGAAAAATAAAAGTATCAGGGACTTGATTGTACACACTGACATAGGTTCTGCTAAGAAAAATATCCAATTAACAATTGGTAGTAAGAATAATGGTTGTTATCCGTGCCTGAACTGCAGTCACTGCAGTTCTATGATAAAAGGAAAAAACTTTTATCATCCAACTAGCAGACGGAAATACACAATAAATAAATATTTCACATGTAGAACTACTTTTGCTATTTACATGATCAAGTGTCCATGTGGACTTATCTATATAGGCGAGACCTGCAGAGAGGTAAGGGAGAGGATAACAGAGCATAAATCAAACATAAGATGTAAAAACATGGAGGCTCCTGTGTCCTCTCACTTCCTCTCTGCAGGTCATAACATTAGTCAACTTAGATTCCTGATTATAGATCAGGTAATGAAACCAAGGAGGGGTGGGGATAGGGAACATCTCCTTAAAATGAGGGAGATGTTCTGGATTCACAAATCGGATTGTCTGACCCCTAGGGGCTTAAACAAAGACTTTGATTGGAGTCTGTTTTGTTGACTTCTAATTATTTGTCTAGTATACCATATGGATGAGTTAAAGAGAAAAAATATATCATGAGTATAGACACCAGTATTTAAAGATAATAACAATTGGTCATATATTGGCAAAAAGGATTGTGGATATTTCTCTTTAAAAGCAGGTTTTTTCTGGAATGGCATATTTCTCTAATTTTTCTGTATGATTGTCTTTTTGTACAAATTCATAATGATGAGAATGTATTATGTACATTGATCCCTATTACTGTGGCTCTATAGATATTGGGATTTTATGCTCCTCTTTTTAAATTGTATATAGGTTTTATGTTGTTTTAATAATATGTTATGGTGTTTATCCATTCCATAAAAAAGCACTGAAAAAACTTAAAATGAAAACAGTGATGTACTATATTTTTCATCCACAAGATGTCACTGTTGCAACAGCAATGGTTGTGTTCTTTATGGAATGGGTTAATAAACATCAGGTGAATGATTAACAGGTGCAGGTATAAGTAGCAGAAACCTGTATAACTAAAGTGTACATGACTAAGAGCCTAATGCTGGCTTGAAACGTTGTATTATCAATGGGACCCAAGACAAAAGAATAAAGGTCTTTTAAAGAAATTGGTGGCTGGAGTTTCTTGAAATTTATGGACTTTGGTGAGACTTGGCAAGTCTGTTGCTCCGTGCCCCACTGAAAGAGGAAATTTGGTGTGCTGTTTCCACTATTTGGATTCTACCCCCTATACCGCCGCCACCTATAATACATTTATTAACCCCTATCCTGCGGATCCCGGACCCCGCCGCAACTAAATAAATTGTTTAACCCCTAAAACGCTGCTCCTGGACCCCGCCGCCACCTATATTAAACTTATTAACCTCTAATCTGCCCCCCCTACACCGTTGCCACCTATAATAAATTTATTAACCCCTATCTTGCCCCCCCTATACCGCCGCCATCTATATTAAACTAATTAACCCCTAAACCTAAGTCTAACACTAACCCTAACACCTCCCCTAACTTAAATATTATTTTAATAAATCTAAATAAAATTACTTTTATTAACTAAATTAATCCTATTTAAAACTAAATACTTACCTATAAAATAAACCCTAATATAGCTACAATATAACTAATAATTACATTGTAGCTAATTTAAGATTTATTTGTATTTTACAGGGACATTTCAATTTATTTTAACTAGGCACAATAGCTATTAAATAGTTATTAACTATTTAATAGCTACCTAGTTAAAATAAAGACAAATTTACCTGTAAAATAAAAACTAACCTAAGTTACAATTACACCTAACACTACACTATCATTAAATAAATTATTCCTATTTAAAACTAAATACTTACCTGTAAAATAAACCCTAAGCTAGCTGCAATGTAATTAATAATTACATTGTAGCTATTTTAGGATTTATATTTATTTTACAGGTAACTTTGTATTTATTTTAACTAGGTAGAATAGTTGTTAAATAGTTATTAACTATTTAATAACTACCTAGCTAAAAGAAATACAAAATTACCTGTAAAATAAATCCTAACCTAAGTTACAATTAAACCTAACACTACACTATCATTAAATAAATTAAATTAATTAACTACAAATACCTACAATTAAATACAATTAAATAAACTAACTAAAGTACAAAAAAATAAAAAAAAATAAGTTACAAAAAATAAAAAAATATTACAAGATTTTTAAGTTAATTACACCTAATCTAAGCCCCCTAATAAAATAACAAAGCCCCCCAAAATAAATAAAAAAATGCCCTACCCTATTCTAAATTACGAAAGTTAACAGCTCTATTACCTTACCAGCCCTTTAAAGGGCCTTTTGCGGGGCATGCCCCAAAGTATTCATCTCTTTTGCATGTTAAAAAAAAATACAACCCCCCCAACATTAAAACCCACCACCCACATACCCCTACTCTAACCCAAACCCCCCTTAAATAAACCTAACACTACCCCCCTGAAAATCAACCTACCTTTAGCCGTCTTCAGCCAGCCGACCACGATGGAACAGAAGAGGACTTCCGCAGCAGCCGAAGTCATCATCCAAGGGGCGCTGAAGAGGTCTTCCATCCGATAGAAGTCTTCATCCAAGGGGCGCTGAAGAGGTCTTCCATCCGAAAGAAGTCTTCATCCAGGCAGCGTCTTCAATCTTCAGCCATCCGGAGAGGAGCGGAGCCAACGTGGAGCCATCTTCATCCACCGACGCCTACTCGCCGAATGAATATTCCTTTAAGTGACGTCATCCAAGATGGCGTCCCTCGAATTCCAATTGGCTGATAGGATTCTATCAGCCAATCAGAATTAAGGTAGGAAAAATCTGATTGGAAGACCTCTTCAGCGCCCCTTGGATGGGTGGTGGGTTTTAATGTTGGGGGGGTTGTATTTTTTTTAACATGCAAAAGAGCTGATTACTTTGGGGCATGTCCCGCAAAAGGCCCTTTTAAGGGCTGTAAGGTAATAGAGCTGTTAACTTTCGTATTTTAGTTGAATAAATAGAAAAGCGCCACAGGTGGGAACCCTTGTGCTTTATATGTGAGGCCTCCTAGCTGGCCTCAAATGGACTGTCAGATAGTTAAAGATAAGTATAAAGCACCTAAAAGGCTAGGTTAGGACGGGCTTAGCAAGGCCACAGAATAAAAAAATCTTAATTGAGCATCAGAGTTATAAAATCACATAAAATCACCCAAAATAGGGAATAAAATCTTGATTTATTACAGATATAATTACATAAAATATATATATATATAAAACAAACACAATACAATAAGTAAAAGATCCGGATCTAGTAAGGCTCATAAAAAATTCTAAAAAATGTCAGAAAGGTGTCCAATGGGTGTAATCCTGAATATACTTAAAAAGTCACATAGTCACAAAAAATTGAACACAGTCACAAAAACTTGAACTCCAAAAGTCTTTGGTGGCAGAATAAGAGTGATGCAGATGATGAAAAAAACAAAACTGATGTGATGAAGAAGTGAAAAATATGTGTGAACGTTAATAAAAATGTTGGAAAATGTTGAAAAAATGTGAAAAATAATAAAAATTAAAAATCAAAAATTTTTTAAAAAATATGTGGCCATATATATATATATATATATATATATATATATATATATATATATATATATATATATATATATATATATAAAGCAAAAATGTTTTAGAAAATAAAAATGTGAAAAAATCAAAAAAGTTGTAAAAGTGTGTGTTATCCAAAGGTGAGGGAAACAGTGAGACAAAGAAAAAAATGATAAAACAAATCCTCCAAAGGTTATAATCCTAATAGTGGTAGTGTCCTTGAATCCTATTTAGTGTAGTATCCCAGTGTTGGTCCTATTGATGTGGTGTCCTATAAACAGAAATATAACATAGTGTATTCCATATAAATAAAATAACAGTAATTAGAGTTTTGCATACCCAGTATCAACGCTTTTCGGCACCTATGTATAAACACTTTAGGGCATCATCCGGGAATGGTCCGGTTTATTCCAAATAGATTGATAAGAGCCGAAACCGGAAGTGACGCTTCTGACTTCCGGTTTGGCGTAATGGGGTATTCTGTGTTCCCTGTATATTTTATGTAAATTGTTGATTCACATGAATTGTACACTCCATTTAATTAGCGATAACTTGATGTCAAGCCATGGGCACAATTAGCCACATCAGGAAATTAATGCAAAATCCCTATGGTACACGTCCAGTTTCAATGAAACCGGAAGTGATGTCATTGTAAATATGTTGTTATTGTAAATATGTTATCGTAACTTAGAACACATTTCTGAACAAAAGCAACAGCACAGAAAAGTTTAGGAATATTAAATATTACTGTACATACAAAGTAAAGGAGGTTTTATAGCTTTATTTTTGGAAACAAGATCTTTCTAGATAGTTTTTATTGTTATTACCACTTTACCCACAATACAGCACAAACAGGAAGTGGGTGTGCCAAAAGGTAACGATTTTGGTGCCAGAACCCACTCTGCTCACTTGATTGCTTACCCTATATAAGGCCAATTGTGTCACACAATTGTATGTCTTGAAAAAGGCCTCATAGGGGCCGAAACGCGTCGATACTGGGTAAGCAAAACTCTAATTACTGTTATTTTATTTATATGGAATACACTATGTTATATTTCTGTTTATAGGACACCACATCAATAGGACCAACACTGGGATACTACAATAAATAGGATTCAAGGACACTACCACTATTAGGATTATAACCTTTGGAGGATTTGTTTTATCGTTTTTTTTTGCCTCACTGTTTCCCTCACCTTTAGATAACACACACTTTTACAACTTTTTTGATTTTTTCACATTTTTATTTTCTAAAATATTTTTGCATTTTTGGCCACATATGTGGCCACATATTTTTTTAAATATTTTGGATTTTTAATTTTTATTATTTTTCACATTTTTTCAACATTTTCCAACATTTTTATTAACGTTCACACATATTTTTCACTTCTTCATCACATTAGTTTTGTTTTTTTTCATCGTCTGCATCACTCTTATTCTGCCACCAAAGACTTTTGGAGTTCATTTTTTTGTGACTGTGTTCAATTTTTTGTGACTGTGTGACTTTTTAAGTATATTCAGGATTACACCCATTGGACACCTTTCTGACATTTTTTAGAATTTTTTATGAGCCTTACTAGATCCGGATCTTTTACTTATTGTATTGTGTTTTATTTATATATATATATTTTATGTCATTATATCTGTAATAAATCAAGATTTTATTCCCTATTTTGGGTGATTTTATGTGATTTTTTAACTCTGATGCTCAATTAAGATTTTTTATTCTGTGGCCTTGCTAAGCCCGTCCTAACCCAGCCTTTTAGGCGCTTTATACTTATCTTTAACTTTCGGATTTTAGAATAGGGTAGGGCATTTTTTTATTTTGGGGGTCTTTGCTATTTTATTAGGGGGCTTAGATTAGGTGTAATTAGCTTAAAAATCTTGTAATATTTTTTTATTTTTTGTAACTTAGTTTTTTTTTATTTTTTGTACTTTAGTTAGTTTATTTAATTGTATTTAATTGTAGGTATTTGTAGTTAATTAATTTAATTTATTTAATGATAGTGTAGTGTTAGGTTTAATTGTAACTTAGGTTAGGATTTATTTTACAGGTAATTTTGTATTTCTTTTAGCTAGGTAGTTATTATTAGTTAATAACTATTTAATAACTATTCTACCTAGTTAAAATAAATACAAAGTTACCTGTAAAATTAATATAAATCCTAAAATAGCTACAATGTAATTATTAGTAATAGTGTAGCTATCTTAGGGTTTATTTTATAGGTAAGTATTTAGTTTTAAATAGGAATAACTAATTTAATAAGAGTGATATTTATTTAGATTTATTTAATTAATATTTTAGTTAGGGGGGTGTTAGGGTTAGGGTTAGACTTAGGCTTAGGGGTTAATAATTTTATTATAGGTTGCGGCGGTATAAGGGGGGCAGGATAGGGGTTAATAAATTTATTATAGGTGGCGACGGTGTAGGGGGGAGATTAGGGGTTAATACGTTTAATATAGGTTGCGGCGGGGTCCGGGAGTGGCGGTTTAGGGGTTAAACAATTTATTTAGTTGCGGCATGGTACGGGATCGGCAGGATAGGGGTTAATAAATTTATTATAGGTGGCGGCGGTATAGGGGGGCAGGATAGGGGTTAATAGGTATTATGTAGGTTGCGGTGGGGTCTGGGAGTGGCGGATTAGGGGTTAATCAGTTTATTAGAGTGACGGCAGGGTCCGGGAGCGGCGGTTTAGAGGTTAATACATTTATTATAGTTGTGGCGGCGTCTAGGAGCAGCGGTTTAAGGGTTAATAACTTTACTTAGTTGCGGGGGGCTCTGGGGGCGCCGGTATAGGGGTTAGAACAGTGTAGTTTAGTGTGAGTGCTTAGTGACAGGGGTATCAATAAAGCTGGGAAAAAGCCGACGAGCAGCGAGATTGGATGAGTGATAACTATCACAGTCCGCTGCTCATCGCCCCGTACTTGGTGAGCGGCTTTTTGACAGCTTTTTTGATAACTTTGGCGAGCGTATTCAGGTCTGTGGCGGCGATGTGAGGCGAGCTTAGGCGGGCGTATTGGGCCGGCGAAGGCAGGTAAGTAGACACGTTGATAACTAGAGGCTCCTGTATGTATCTTATCTGGGCATGTAATCAAGGTGACTAATCATCTAGATCAGGAGTATAGATTCCACTTTTGCCAGGGATTTTAATAAATCTAACGTTCTAAATTCTAATTTTTTAATTGACTAACATTCTAAATTCAACAGCAAGAGTCACTGAGGTTGTAAAAAGGCCACCTAAGGTGGGAATAAGTATAAATTGTGGTAAAAAAGAAAGCTATTTTGGATATGTATGATACCCCCCCCCTCCCAAGGTTCAAATTCAGGGTGAAACATAACTTATTTTAATGAATTACATATTTCTATGTATATGTAATTCTTTTTTTTTTTCTTTTTTTTTTTTTTCTTTTAATAGTTTTTATTGAGGTTTTGAAAAATGTTACAGACAAGGGTCATCTATAGACAATAATAACATAATAACAATAAAGCATACATTATTGAGGCATTAACATAATCTAGTATCTGAGAGGTAACAGCTCTGGACACAGAGTCAGAACATTTCTGGAGGGATGTATGCACTATAACCATGAAGTATAGAGCTATGTTCAAAAACCGGAAGTGACGCTTCTGACTTCCGGTTTGGCGTAATGGGGTATTCTGTGTTCCCTGTATATTTTATGTAAATTGTTGATTCACGTGAATTGTACACTCCATTTAATTAGCGATAACTTGATGTCAAGCCATGGGCACAATTAGCCACATCAGGAAATTAATGCAAAATCCCTATGGTACACGTCCGGTTTCAATGAAACCGGAAGTGATGTCATTGTAAATATGTTGTTATTGTAAATATGTTATCGTAACTTAGAACACATTTCTGAACAAAAGCAACAACACAGAAAAGTTTAGGAATATTAAATATTACTGTACATACAAAGTAAAGGAGGTTTTATAGCTTTATTTTTGGAAACAAGATCTTTCTAGATAGTTTTTATTGTTATTACCACTTTACCCACAATACAGCACAAACAGGAAGTGGGTGGGCCAAAAGGTAACGATTTTGGTGCCAGAACCCACTCTGCTCACTTGATTGCTTACCCTATATAAGGCCAATTGTGTCACACAATTGTATGTCTTGAAAAAGGCCTCATAGGGGCCGAAACGCGTCGATACTGGGTAAGCAAAACTCTAATTACTGTTATTTTATTTATATGGAATACATTATGTTATATTTCTGTTTATAGGACACCACATCAATAGGACCAACACTGGGATACTACAATAAATAGGATTCAAGGACACTACCACTATTAGGATTATAACCTTTGGAGGATTTGTTTTATCGTTTTTTTGCCTCACTGTTTCCCTCACCTTTAGATAACACACACTTTTACAACTTTTTTGATTTTTTCACATTTTTATTTTCTAAAATATTTTTGCATTTTTGGCCACATATGTGGCCACATATTTTTTTAAATATTTTGGATTTTTAATTTTTATTATTTTTCACATTTTTTCAACATTTTCCAACATTTTTATTAACATTCACACATATTTTTCACTTCTTCATCAAATTAGTTTTTTTTTTTTTCATCGTCTGCATCACTCTTATTCTGCCACCAAAGACTTTTGGAGTTCAATTTTTTGTGACTGTGTTCAATTTTTTGTGACTGTGTGACTTTTTAAGTGTATTCAGGATTACACCCATTGGACACCTTTCTGACATTTTTTAGAATTTTTTATGAGCCTTACTAGATCCGGATCTTTTACTTATTGTATTGTGTTTGTTTTATATATATATATTTTATGTCATTATATCTGTAATAAATCAAGATTTTATTCCCTATTTTGGGTGATTTTATGTGATTTTTTAACTCTGATGCTTAATTAAGATTTTTTATTCTGTGGCCTTGCTAAGCCCGTCCTAACCCAGCCTTTTAGGCGCTTTATACTTATCTTTAACTTTCGGATTTTAGAATAGGGTAGGGCATTTTTTTATTTTGGGGGTCTTTGCTATTTTATTAGGGGGCTTAGATTAGGTGTAATTAGCTTAAAAATCTTGTAATATTTTTTTATTTTTTGTAACTTAGTTTTTTTTTATTTTTTGTACTTTAGTTAGTTTATTTAATTGTATTTAATTGTAGGTATTTGTAGTTAATTAATTTAATTTATTTAATGATAGTGTAGTGTTAGGTTTAATTGTAACTTAGGTTAGGATTTATTTTACAGGTAATTTTGTATTTCTTTTAGCTAGGTAGTTATTATTAAATAACTATTTAATAACTATTCTACCTAGTTAAAATAAATACAAAGTTACCTGTAAAATTAATATAAATCCTAAAATAGCTACAATGTAATTATTAGTAATAGTGTAGCTATCTTAGGGTTTATTTTATAGGTAAGTATTTAGTTTTAAATAGGAATAACTAATTTAATAAGAGTGATATTTATTTAGATTTATTTAATTAATATTTAAGTTAGGGGGGTGTTAGGGTTAGGGTTAGACTTAGGTTTAGGGGTTAATAATTTTATTATAGGTTGCGGCGGTATAAGGGGGGCAGGATAGGGGTTAATAAATTTATTATAGGTGGCGACGGTGTAGGGGGGAGATTAGGGGTTAATATGTTTAATATAGGTTGTGGCGGGGTCCGGGAGTGGCGGTTTAGGGGTTAAACAATTTATTTAGTTGCGGCATGGTACGGGATCGGCAGGATAGGGGTTAATAAATTTATTATAGGTGGCGGCGGTATAGGGGGACAGGATAGGGGTTAATAGGTATTATGTAGGTTGCGGTGGGGTCTGGGAGTGGCGGATTAGGGGTTAATCAGTTTATTAGAGTGACGGCAGGGTCCGGGAGCGGCGGTTTAGGGGTTAATACATTTATTATAGTTGTGGCGGCGTCTAGGAGCAGCGGTTTAAGGGTTAATAACTTTACTTAGTTGCGGGGGGCTCTGGGGGCGCCGGTATAGGGGTTAGAACAGTGTAGTTTAGTGTGAGTGCTTAGTGACAGGGGTATCAATAAAGCTGGGAAAAAGCCGACGAGCAGCGAGATTGGATGAGTGATAACTATCACAGTCCGCTGCTCATCGCCCCGTACTTGGTGAGCGGCTTTTTGACAGCTTTTTTGATAACTTTGGCGAGCGTATTCAGGTCTGTGGCGGCGATGTGAGGCGAGCTTAGGCGGGCGTATTGGGCCGGCGAAGGCAGGTAAGTAGACACGTTGATAACTAGAGGCTCCTGTATGTATCTTATCTGGGCATGTAATCAAGGTGACTAATCATCTAGATCAGGAGTATAGATTCCACTTTTGCCAGGGATTTTAATAAATCTAACGTTCTAAATTCTAATTTTTTAATTGACTAACATTCTAAATTCAACAGCAAGAGTCACTGAGGTTGTAAAAAGGCCACCTAAGGTGGGAATAAGTATAAATTGTGGTAAAAAAGAAAGCTATTTTGGATATGTATGATACCCTCCCAAGGTTCAAATTCAGGGTGAAACATAACTTATTTTAATGAATTACATATTTCTATGTATATGTAATTCTTTTTTTTTTCTTTTTTTTTTTTTTCTTTTAATAGTTTTTATTGAGGTTTTGAAAAATGTTACAGACAAGGGTCATCTATAGACAATAATAACATAATAACAATAAAGCATACATTATTGAGGCATTAACATAATCTAGTATCTGAGAGGTAACAGCTCTGGACACAGAGTCAGAACATTTCTGGAGGGATGTATGCACTATAACCATGAAGTATAGAGCTATGTTCAAATTCCAACTGCCTGCGTGGAAATAAAGGAATCTACAATATGAAGATGGAAGTGATATTCCCAAACATGGCTAGCTTGTATGTCTATAAAAAAGATGATGGATTTTATACTGAAACCTCTATTTTATATTATATAAATAAGAAAATTGAGAAATGATCCCCTCCTAACCAGAAAAAGCTTTCATACAAATATCTATTCAAACAAGATTGAGATAAGAGGGGAATTAGCTTTTTTGTCTTGGTCACTCATAGACCACAATACACAAGGAAGGGGGAAAGGAGTGCAGCAGGCAAGAGCCGCTCAAAATGAAGTAAGGGGGGATGGGGGGCGGAGCCATCTAGAATGTCAGAGTAGTAGAGTGGAGGGCAGAGATGCAAGTCCCACTACATGGCTAGGAAAGGTGGGCCCCATAAAGGGTGCTTTACTATGTGTATGTTTAAAGAAGGGATGAGCAATGTAAGAAAAACAAATAAGTCATGTACAGATATGTTAAATAAGGTCTGTTGGGGTCCACTAGTACATCAGTACCATAATTATGCAAGGGGACCACAGTATAGTATACATATTCAGGGCAGCAATGATACAGGGCATGTTAGCCGATTGAAGGGAGTAAAACACCCATATTAAAGTATATGGCTATAGTCTATATATGTTAGCAAAATTTGCTAGCGCTATATGCTAGGGTTAGATAGTGAAATAGAAAAAGCTACAATGAGGATTCATTGATACAGTGAGATAATAGGATAAATATTACATATATACAACTTGGTATTAGATTGATACCAGACTATAATATATATCCGTGAGTTAGGTCTCTAAATTACATAATGTGGAAAATGACTCTGACATATCAAACTGAGTGTTAGATCATACATAAAAGATAAATCTGCAATACAACAGTGATGAAGAATAGCATATCACAACAATTTCAATGCAAAGTCATGACACATAACAGGTTATTAAAAATATCAAAGTCATGTACAAAGAAAATAGACAATATATGATTATAGAGGTTAATGCTATGTGAGGCAAAAATAGGTATTATTATATACAGCCTGGTATACAACTGTTACATCAGGTGGGTTATAACACAATAGAGTAGCATATATGTACACAAAACTTAACTTTATGAAATTATGAGATATAGCGCCCTTAACCAGGGTCGGCTCTAAGGGGGGGCATTGGGGGGCAATGCCCTCCCAAATGGAATGCTGTGCCCCCCATTTTAAAAGTGACGGAACATCCAGGGTCCCAAATGTCGCATCAACCATTTGCAGCCACTGGACCCTGGAGATCTGCCACTGGAGGGCCCAGCTAATCTCTTTACTCTCCTCTATTTACAACCAGATAACAAATAAAGTTGCATTTCCCTGCTGGTGCTCTCACAGTTAACCTAGGGCTTGCAATGCCGCTCCTCCTGCTAGCCCACTTACTACAGAGCTGAAGTGAGATGATGACATCATCAGACCTCTGCAGGAAGTGCTGGGAGAAGCTAACAGTCAGTGAGAGGGAAGGCAGAAGTAAGTTTGTGAAAACACAGCCGTATAACCAATGTGTGTGTGAGAGTAGTATCCCTTCCCTATTGTGCTTTATATCCTGGCAGCCACAGATAAAGAAGCAAATTGGGAATTCCTCGGTTTCCCCACTGCAGGTCACACAAAACAAGTGTGCATTGTGCCTGCTTTATTTGCAGTGATCAGTGTAAAATGTGTGTCAGATTATAGGTGCTCACATACACACACTTCAAATGTAGCTGTGGGATATTGAGTGAAATAGCCTTATGTTTATTATTTACATGTTTCAAAACATCTCCTATTTGTCCCAAATGTTGTTTTATTATATATATATATATATACACATACATACATACATACACACAATACACACACTGTGTGTATATGTATATATTGTTTGTGTGTGTGTATATATATATATATATATATATATATATATATATACTGTGTGTGTGTATGTGTGTATATATATATATATATATATATATATATATATATATATGTGTGTGTGTGTGTGTGTGTGTGTGTATGTGTGTGTGTGTGTGTGTATATATATATATATATATATATATATATATGTATATATATATATATATATATATATAGAGAGAGAGAGAGAGAGAGAGAGAGAGAGAGAGATAATTTGTATGTATATACATACTGTATATACTATGTGCGTGCTGGTAAATATCATTAATAATATCTGTACAAGTAATGTACTGCTTGGCACTCAAACTTATTGTCACGTAAAAGCTTATTTGATCATTAGTAGGGTCATTGGTAGAGCTACACATGCAAACAGTGTCCACTGGCTGTGTCATATGTGGGAGACATTCCTGAGATATGACAAATGTAACCCCTGCACTGCCATAAATCTGGTAAATGTAACTGCTGCGGCACTGCCAGACATCTTATAAATGTAACCATGAGATATGACACATGTAACCACTGCACTTCCAAAAATATAAACAAATCTAACTCCTGCACAGCCAGAGATCTGATTAATGTAACCCCTGGACTGCCACAGTAGGTCTGCTCTTATTTTGACTCTCATACATGCTTTTTAAATGAGTGCCCCCTCGTGAAAAACAATGCCCCCCATTTCATTCGTTCTGGAGCCGACCCTGCCCTTAACATGTAGCCTATGCATCAGAATCAGCGCTAGTTTAGGACCTATGCTATAAGGAACTTAGTAGCACTTCTCTCTCAGCTTGCAAGGGTAATTGCTATGTGTAAAAGGGAGCGTTGCAGGGACTGATGATACAGCCCCCATCACTTCTCGCACCACTATATACATAGGCTTATGATAGTACAATTATGCATGAAATAGAGAGATACGAGAAGTATTCAATGAAAGAACAAATAACCTCTAACATAAAATAATATTGAAAGAGTAAAAATATAAATATCTTATAGGTTACACTTAGCATTCTAATTATAGCAGCCAGGAAATAATAACTACAGATATCTCCCAGTTTTATACTGCAGAAAATTGCCCTGCAAAAGAGTAATAAGGACACAGAACCACAGAGCAACTAGGTGATATCATACTCTGTGCCATATAAATCTTACAAAAAAATAAAGAAAAGAAAGAGTAAGAACACCTGGCTTCTACCTCTATATTAAAACGATTAAGGTTTTAAGTTAAATTAGGTGAATTATTTGAATTATAATTATAAGGGGACTTGGACAGTATATTGTCTGACATTGAAATTATATGCAGATCCTAACATATATTAATGCAAAAATACTAAGAGAACAGCTGCTAGCACAGTTTCTAGACTATTAAAAACTAAGGTAAACAAAATGACATCAGTGATTGAGGGGGTTTAGAGAATGCCTCTAAATTTAAATCTCCATCGATGTTGAGAGTCAAAACAAAAGGGAATAAGTTAAGGGCCAATGTTTAATAACTAGGTGCTCACTTAAAAATAACTTTTATAACATCTCAAGGTGTATAAGATAAGCAAACAGTATTATGATATGAAGCATGTCCACATCTCAAAATATTATATGGAAGCTTTGACAGCACTAAGTATGCCCTATAGTGTGGGAGAAAAATACAGAGAAACTAACATTCAATAGATAACAGTGTCTAACTATAGAATAATATATTTGACTAGAAGCACACGATATATCAAAGTCACATAATGTCCTGAAAGTAAAAGATCAGGAAAGGATCTAGCTGTCCTCAAAAGTATAGTGAGAGAGACCTCCACTAGCCCACGCCACATCTGATTAGATTGCTCCAATGTACGGGTATTAGCTCCCTGCTGTAGATATAAGTTGTAAAGTCTGCAGGGCTAGAGAGGTCACCCGGTCTGATACAAAACATCATGTCCCTCAGAGAAAAAATTGGCACTCCAACAGCACGATAACAGATGCTCATGTCAGCTGGCCTGAGATGCGAGGTCGCCGCGATCGAACAACTGTGAGTGTAAGCAGGCATCTGCTCCGTCTTCAAACACGCTGGGCTCAGCAGTGGGAGAACGCAAGGCCTCACCAACCATCTCCGTGGATGCAACATAAGTACAAGGTCCAGCTCTCCCTCACACCAATCGATCGGCTCACCGGTATAGAAAAGGGAGCGGCGTATCTCCTCCACTGTGCAGCAAGGTTGGGGCCCAGGTATCCAACGGGACTCAGCATTCTGTAAGTTCTGCTCCGGTGAGGTTGCAATGTATATTGTTATTGCTGAGTGATCAATAAAAAGCAGGTCATAGCGGCTTAGCGATGATACACCAATGTCTTGGTTATTAATGGTAGACAGCGAGGTCTGTTGTTGTAGCTTCATCGGCAGGCTTTTTAAAGGTGATTCTAGCTGTGTATCTCCAGGGTCTTTGTTAGTTAGCTCGTTGATAGTCGCTCCTCTTGATAGTAACTTTAAGGAATCAGATAAATCCGAAAAACAGTGATCCATCTGTCTATCAAAATCTAGTAGCAAGGCGAGTAGTATTTCAGGATCTTCCTCCACTTTGAGAGTAGTTTCAGGATTTGTTCTATAAGGTTTTGGGCCAGTAGTAGTTATGGGAGGCCTACTGATTTCTCTACTCCCAGTGCGATGGCTCTCTCCTGGAGGGGATATTAAACCTCGAAATTGCTGCATAATTTTGCTCAGACCAAAAATCCTTTAATTGCAGATTAGATAGTGGTAGCCCACCTATAAGAAAAGTTTGGAATTTTTCTGAAAATAAGCAGTTTAAGAATCAAGGCCTAGGAGCTCAATAGATATGCTTCTGTCTGCCTCGGCTGTTGGCTCCGCCCCCCGTCATTTTTTGTTTTGAATGTTGTCTTATGTTGTGTTGCTTGGAAACTTTGATTACAATTTGTTGTTTTATTTCCTTGTTTAAATGCAATTTGACCATCACTTATTTTAAATATATAGTTTTTATATTTTTTGGAATACATCTAATGCTGTCAATTTGTGATTATTTACCTCAGTTTGATTGGTTGTGTGTTGCTATAAATACATAGTGATGTCAATCAATGATATCTATGACTATGCACTAATTTCAGCATGAAAAAATATGTCAGGGAGATGTGTAAGTCAACCCTGACATGTTTTGTATTTTAATATGTAAAATAAAGAACTGTTTGAAAACTTTTTAGCTGATCAACAGGGTGAAACTATATAATTTTATTCATGTGATGTTTACAGTGTTGTTTTTTGTTGTTGTTGTCATACTCTACAGTACTCTGTGCTTTACCTTAGAGCCTATTTCCTACAACAGAATTGGTGTGTCAGATGCTGGATTACCTATACCATAAAGTGGCAGACTGTTTGCTTGTGGATATCTCCTCTAGCCTGTCTCTCCTGGAACTTCTTTGTAACCTATTCTTTCAGATCCTCTTGCAGTTGTGGAACATACAATCCGAGGCAGTAAATAGTAACTGGTTTTGTTATACAACTTTGTCTTGGATTTAAGGTAAATTATGATATTCTCCTTTTGGTCTGCTTTAACCACAAACAACAATACTCTTTTTCTATTGAACAAACTTTGGCCTGGTCTACTACCTAGTCTCACAGATAGGCCACCTATTTTATACCTAAATACACTCAATGTACCTGGGTAGGTTAAAGATCATGACACTCCAACACCCTCTCTTCTTTTCACATGGCTTCTTCCCCCTTTGCCCTTAACCCTTAACCCTTTCCCTCTACTTCTTAATTTTTCTTACTTTCTTTTTCATAGCCTTGCAATCTCAATACTTTAATAATGACTTAAAGGATGAAGAAGGAATGTAGGTAGGGGTCATTTTTATGTGGGGTAAATATGGATGTGATTGGACAATTGTTAATCGTGGCAGTAGTGAGATAGCAAGTGAATTAAGGTACTGAAAATCAAAATAGTGGTTTCAGGTGAAAATAAGAATGCTAAGGGTGTTTAAGGGTTTAGGAAGCATAGGGGGATTAAAAAAAAAATCAAGTGTAAGGTTATTAAAGAAAACCTTTTCTATTGACTATCAATTCAAAGGGCACTTTTTTCATAAAATATGTAAACAACAGAGCAGTGCTTCTGCCAGCTCTTCACTTAGAATGGGGATTGGGAACAACTGTGAATACTAGCTTGTGTGCTTGTCTCAGATAGACATTTTGATAGACTATATTTTGTTAGATTAGAAAAAAAGATTTAAAGGGACACTAAACCCAATTTTTTTTTCATGATTCAGATAGAGGGGCCTATTTAAGAACGTGTGAGCGGACATGATCCGATATTGCGGATCATGTCCGCTGCACATCGATAAATGCTGACAGCATACACTTTTGGCATTTATCATTGCACCAGCATTTCTTGTGAACTACTGGTGCAATACTGCCCCCTGCAGATTTGCAGCCAATCGTCCGCTAGCAGGGGATGTCAATCAACCCAATCGTATTGGATTGGGTTGATTTCTGGCGATGTCTGTCCGCCGCCTCAGAGCAGACGGACAGGTTATGGAGCATCTTCCGCAGCTTCATAACTTGTGTTTCTGGCGAGCCTAAAGGCTCGCCGGAAACACGGGACATCAAGCTCAATACGGAGCTTGATTAATAGGCCCCTTAGCATGCAATTTTAAGCAACTTTCTATAATACTCCTATTATCAATTTTCCTTTATTCTCTTGCTATCTTTATTTAAATGTGATGCATAGGTGCAGGACCATTTTTGGTTGAGAACCTGGGTTATGCTTGCTTATTGGTGGGTAAATGTAAGCATCCAATAAGCATGTACTGTCCATGGTGCTGAACCTAAACTGGGCTGGCTGCTAAGATTTACATTCCTGCTTTTAAAATAAAGATAGCAAGAGAACAAAGAAAAATTGATAATAGGAGTAAATTAGAAAGTTGCTTAAAATTGCATGCTCTATCTGAATCATGAAAGAAAAAAAAAATTGGGTTCAGTGTCCCTTTAAGTGTGCAAATGTCTATAGCTTTTAATATATTTGCTGCTGAACAAGATGGCACATACTGTAGAGAAATGTGCTGAAGCCCTCTTGACACCTCGGAGATAACAGTTTTTGTTAAAAATAATAGAAGCCCACTTATAATACCAAGGAAGTTTATTTCTGTTGTGTTTTGGGATTTCCGAGGTGGCAAATAATATGTTATTTTCTAGGGTAAAGACAAATATTTGGTGGCACATTATGATGTGAAATTAAACACAAATGCCCTTCCTAAAAAGGACCACAGGAAGGGTCTGGTGCAGTTTTTCATTGAATGGTAGTACATTTTTAGTGTGTGATAGGTCAATACTAACTCCACTTAATGCATCTCTAGAAAGCTCCTTACAACTGCTGAATGGCTTGTTGTGGGGATAGCAGTAATTCTGCTATGGATGAAAGTTGGTACCATCATCATAAGATTATCCCTCCTAATTATGCCAGCTAAGTTTCAAAAACGTGTAGATGCTTGTCTCCTCTTATTATTTTTGCCCTGATGCCACTAAAGTAAATACTCAATGGATCACAGAAGCCAGTGTTTCTCAGTTCTACCCCCAAGAAAACCTAAAAGGCACGATCGTCTGGGGTTGTTGCTTCCCTTGTTCAGAGAAGAATTGCCTGGTATTTCGGCGCTGGACTGTCATTGGGCAGGGTCAGACTGATATGCTTCAGGATATTTTTTCTCTGTGAAGGGGCGTAGTGTGCAAAAAGAACTGGCACCCTGAGGAATTCAATAAAAATGAACATGCATGGAAGTTATTCCAGCTTCTGTTCTATCTCATGGAGTGCTGTTCTCTCTCTTTGACTTTTTATGCAAATTATTCTTGGGTCACCCTAAGAGTAATGGGGAAACCAGACGTGGACTCCATGCACACTTGCCCTTAGAGAGATACAACTGCACCTCACTGACGAGGCCCATAGAAGGCCGAAACGATCGTCTGGGGTTGTTGCTTCCCTTGTTCAGAGAAGAATTGCCTGGTATTTCGGCGCTGGACTGTCATTGGGCAGGGTCAGACTGATATGCTTCAGGATATTTTTTCTCTGTGAAGGGGCGTAGTGTGCAAAAAGAACTGGCACCCTGAGGAATTCAATAAAAATGAACATGCATGGAAGTTATTCCAGCTTCTGTTCTATCTCATGGAGTGCTGTTCTCTCTCTTTGACTTTAGATTCTAATTCCTTGCCTGGGCTTCTCAGCTGCTACTGAGGCTGACTCACCTGTACTAAGGAAGGGAAAACCTTAGAATCTGGCCTGTTTGTGACATTTGAGGACTGGAGTTGTGAAACTCTGGTATAAAGTTTGTCACAGGAAAAAGTGCCAGATGAAGGGCTAGATTGCGAGTGGCCCGCTAACTGTTGCACACAAGTAACAAGGGGTTTATTGTGGCTCTTTGCACATGTTGGAAGTAGCGCACATATTGTGAGTTTAAAGTAAATGCATTTGCTTGAGCAAAATTTAATTAAACGCATATCGGGTTAACGTGACTTTAGAGCTCTGGTTAGCTGTTAGGCTCAATTAAAAAGTTGCACAAAAAACTTTAAAATTATATTTAAAAGTACAGTTACACTCACAATAACTGTCTGATAAAAATAATTTAATACAAATATTGCATAAAAAGTTGTAAGGGAGCATAGTTATGAAAGGCTACAAAGGGCTTTAACATAAAGATACATACATCCACATGTCTAAATATTTATATGTATGCATATATAAAGATATATACTGTATATAGTATAATACAGATTGAAGAGGAACTCACAGGACTTGTATAATCAAAAGTGTTAAAAGTTTTTATGAGTTTGGGTTATGTAGTGAGCACCAGACAAAAAAGCATTGAACAGGGAGTGCTTGGATCAACCCATGTGATATAAATATATACACACCCTAACACACACACACACACACACACACACATATATATATATATATATATATATATATATATATAAGTGAGTTGGAGTCCTTTGCAGTCAAGAAGCTAAAAACATGTAAAATCATATTTATACAATATTCATTTTTAATAAAGTGCTTAATTGTGTATTTACAACAAATATTACACTAATAATGGCACCCTTGGTATATCTGAGCAAAGAAGGCTGTCAAAATTGTCTTTATTGTTTAACCTTTTGACCTTTTGATCAAGAAATACAGAAAAAATATTCTGCTCTCGTGGATATCAATTGCAAACACAACACAGGTTTATCCAAAATTAAATATATGTGTGGCACAATTATTGGCACCCATTTAGTCAATACTTTGTGCTACCTTCCTTTGCCAAGATAACAGCTCTGAATCTTCTCCTATAATTCCTGATGAGGTTGTAGAATACATGGCATGTGATCTGAGACCATTCCTCCATACAGAATCTCTTCAGATCCTTAAAATTTTGAAATTGATGCTGGTGGACTCTCCTCTTCAGTTCACCCCACAGGCTTTCTATGGGGTTCAAGTCAAGGGGCTGGGATGGCCATGGCAGGACCTTGATTTTGTAGTCAGTAAAACATCTCTGTATTGATTTTGATGTACTTTTTGGATTATTGTACTGCTGGAAGATCCAACCACGGCCCATTTTAAGCTTTCTGGCAGAGGCAGTCGGGTGTTCATTTAATATCATGATGCCATGTATCCTAACAAAATGTCCAGGTATTCTGGCAGAAAAACACCCCATAAACATTAAAGAGCCACCACCATATTTAACTGTGGGCATGTGGTACTTTTCCATATGGCTACCTCTCTGTGTGTGCCGAACCCACCTCTGTTGTTTATTTCCAAAAATCTCTATGTTGGTTTCATCTGACCATAGAAACCAACCCACTTTGAAGTTCCAGTAGTGTCTGGCAAACTAAAGATGCTTGAGTTTGTTTTGGATGAAAATAGAGGTTTTTTTTAACCCTTTCAAACAACTTGTGGTGATGTAGGTGATGTAGTTTTAGAGACTTTATTATTATTATTATTATTATTATTATTATTGTTATTATCGGTTATTTGTAGAGCACCAAGAGATTCATCAGTCCTATAAACAAATGTGGAGTACAACAAAACAATTATAGGGATCAAATGGGTAGAGGGCCTTGCCAAGAGTTGCACTGTTGTAGTCAACTCTTAAGAAGGTGATCTACAAACAGCTGGACTCTTAGGCTTACATGCTAAGGGGGTTCAGGGGATAGCTTTGGAGGAGAGGAACTGGTATAAAGAAAGGTTAGTATAGAGTCTTTAGGGAGCACTTGAAGCTTTCAAAACTAGGGGAGAGTCTTGTGGAGCAAGATGGGAGCCAGTCTGGAGAAGTCCTGTAAACGGGAGTGTGATGAGGTAACAAGAGAGGAGGAGAGTAGGAGGTCATGAGCAGAGCAAAGGGAATGGGAGAGAGAGTATCTGGAGACAAGGTCTGAGATATAGGGGAGAGCAATGCAGTTGAGGGCTTTGTATGTCAGAGTGAGAATTTTGTGTTTGATCCTAGAGGCAAGAGGAAGCCAGTGAAGGGATTGGCAAAGCGGTGCAGCAGATGCAGAGTGATGTGTAAGGAAGATGAGCCTGGCAGAGGCATTCATTATGGATTGTAAAGGAGCAAGGTGGAAGGTGGGGAGACCAGAGAGGACAGAGTTGCAGTAATCGAAGTGGGAAAGGATGAGAGAGTGGATAGAAATCTTAGTTGTGTCTTGTGTAAGGAAGTGTCTAATTTTAGAGATGTTTTTGAGGTGGAAGCGGCATGCTTTAGCCAAGGACTGAATGTGAGGAAAGAAAGATCTGAGTCAAATGTGACCCCGAGACATCGGGCATGCTGGGTAGGGGTAATGATGGAGTTTTCGACAGTTATAGAGAGATTGGGGGTGGATATTTTGGAAGAAGGGGGGAAAATAAGGAGCTCAGTTTTGAAGAGATTTAGCTTGAGGTAGTGAGAGGACATCCAGGAAGAGATGTGAGAAAGACAGTTAGTGACACGGGTTAGCAAGGAAGGAGATAGGTCTGGTGCAGGGAAGTAGATTTGGGTGTTGTCGGCATACAAATGATATTGGAAACCGTGGGAACTTTATTAGGGAACCTAGTGATGACGTTTCGATTGAGAAGAGAAGGGGACTGAGGACAGCGCCTTGCAGTACTTCGACAGAAAGTGGTGACGGGGCAGAGGAGGCCCCAGAGAAGGCTACAACAAAGGTACGGCTTGACAGGTAGGAAGAGAGTCACAGATGCCGAAGGATTGGAGGGTTTGGAGCAAAATAGGGTGGTCAACAGTGTCAAAGGCTGCGGACATATCAAGGAGGATAAGCAGAGAGAAGTGGCCTTTTGATTTTGCTTTAAGTAGGTTGTTGGTAACCTTAACAATTGCTGTCTCTGTGGAGTGATGGGGACGAAATCCAGATTGCAGTGGGTCAAGGAGGAAGTTTAATGTAAGGAAGTGGGATAGGCGTGCATATACTAGTTTTTCGAGAAGCTTTGAGGCAAGAGGGAGGAGGGAAATAGAGCGGTAGTTGGATGGGGAGGTAGGATCAAGGGAAGGTTTTTTTGAGGATAGGTGTGACAAGTGTATGTTTCAGAGATGAGGGAAATATATGACCACAAGACTCAAGTAACTTCTCCAATTCTACAGCTGTGATCCTTGGAGATATTTTGGCCACTTGAAACATCCTCTTCACAATGCGTTGACACAGTTTAGACACGCGTCCTCTTCCAGGTTAATTCATAAAATTTCCAGTTGACTAGAACTTCTTATTTATTGCCCCCATAGCTACATCCTATTTTATGAAGCTTAACAACCTTTTGCCGCATATCAGCACATCACAGATCTATAATCCTTGGTCTTACCGATTGTAATGATTGACTAAGGGGATTTGGTGTATGTGTTACCTCATATTTATAACAAGCAACCAAGGAATTGTAGGAAACAGGGAACTATGTTTGCCAAATCAACCAAGCAAAAACGAAGTAATGACTCGTCAAGGTATTAATAGTATGAGAGGAGCCTGCAGCCAAAGTTCGTTATTTAACAGAGTGCAGCACACCGCAAAAGTCACTAATAGTAATAGCAGTAATGTGAGAGCTTACCTTCTTGCTGTCCAAGAATCCTCTCAGGAAACTGCCAAGACGTGGGCCTAGGGACAGCTGACTGCCGATAACCACCTCTGCACAAGTAAGCACTCCAGTCTCTGATGCTTGTGTTGCCACTGGGGACCAAACCAGATCAGACCGGATCCAGGGCGTTTACGATATCACCAATAGTAGCGCCTTCTCCCTGCAGTTAGTGCTTCACACGAAACAGGGAAACACTCTCACCTCGGTCGGTTGAGCCGTACGCTCCAAACTGCTCTCTACAGCGCCAAGTCGTGGGCGTGTTGTGGGTAAGTTGGGTTTGACCAAACAGGTGCGGCACTCTGGGAAGGCTGATCACAGTATCCAGTGGTAGCTCTGGACTCTTCTCGGGCTAAAGGCTCAACTCCTCAAGCAAGGGTGGATACCTCATATTTATACCCTTGTGAAACAGGAAGTCACCCAAGTGTACTAGACGTGTAAGATATCAATTGGAATATACTTCAAATATATTTTTCTCATATGAATTCATAGGAGTGTCAATATTTGTGCCATACATATATTTAACTAAGATTATTATTATGTTTTTGAAAACACCTGTGTTTGCAATTGTTTGATATCCATGACAGCAAAGTATTTTTGTGTATTTTTTAACAAACAATCAAAAGGTTAAACAATAAAGAAAAATGTTCACAGCCTCCTTTGCTCATATTTACCAAGGGTGCCAATATTAGTGGAGGTTACTGTATGTGTATATCTACCCTATGCACAAAAAAACCCCTCATCTAGCAGAGTTAACAAGTGAGCAGGAGCTCAAATTACCGCTACACACATAATCTAGCCCAAGGTTATTGTGCCATGTGCCAGATATATGACTTCAGAACATAGTGAAACATCTAAAAAAAAACATATATATTGTAGTAGTACTCAACAGTTTATTGTCCTTTTAAAGTTTTCATTCAGAATACTTGTCTCTGGGCTAGCAAGGAAGCATGGATTTGGTATGTGCAGGCACAGTCAACTTGTTTCCAGCTTCAGTTGAAGGGAGTTTAATATGAAGTATTTTGAGATGTTGCTGAAAACCTCTGAGGTCACTGCAAAGAAAAGTGTAAACTTTGCACTTTTAATGATTTTTTTTTTTTTACCATGTAGATGACAGTAAAATAGTAGCTAAATGATAAATGCTCACAGAGCACTTAATTACTGGTGAACTTAAGAAATATTGTTGTAAAATATTTTCTTTTCTTAAAGACAGTCATGCAATATTTTCTAATCAATTTTTTAAAGATATGCCTCATCAATTTAAAGGGATTTAGCATATGAGTAACGTGTTTTGTAAGTCAATGCATTATTGTGTAGGCAATTAGCACATCTAGGCAAGTTTTCCAGCTTGCTTTTCCCCAGAATTACTCTGTATACATTGTTAACAATGAACTAGAGGATTATGGGTAAGATATGCAAAATAGATATACATTATATTATACTTTTTACTTCTAGTACAGTGAACACAGAAATCCTCTTATGGGGTACGTGCAGCAACAAACAAAACCACTTCTGAACAGCAATTTTTTTTCTTCATTGCTTTACAGGGAGTGCAGAGTTATTAGGCAAGTTGTATTTTTGAGGATTAATTTTATTATTGAACAACAACCATGTTCTCAATGAACCCAAAAAACTCATTAATATCAAAGCTGAATAGTTTTGGAAGTAGTTTTTAGTTTGTTTTTAGTTATAGCTATTTTAGGGGGATATCTGTGTGTGCAGGTGACTATTACTGTGCATAATTATTAGGCAACTTAACAAAAAACAAATATATACCCATTTCAATTATTTATTTTTACCAGTGAAACCAATATAACATCTCAACATTCACAAATATACATTTCTGACATTCAAAAACAAAACAAAAACAAATCAGTGACCAATATAGCCACCTTTCTTTGCAAGGACACTCAAAAGCCTGCCATCCATGGATTCTGTCAGTGTTTTGATCTGTTCACCATCAACATTGCGTGCAGCAGCAACCACAGCCTCCCAGACACTGTTCAGAGAGGTGTACTGTTTTCCCTCCTTGTAAATCTCACATTTGATGATGGACCACAGGTTCTCAATGGGGTTCAGATCAGGTGAACAAGGAGGCCATGTCATTAGATTTTCTTCTTTTATACCCTTTCTTGCCAGCCACGCTGTGGAGTACTTGGACGCGTGTGATGGAGCATTGTCCTGCATGAAAATCATGTTTTTCTTGAAGGATGCAGACTTCTTCCTGTACCACTGCTTGAAGAAAGTGTCTTCCAGAAACTGGCAGTAGGACTGGGAGTTGAGCTTGACTCCATCCTCAACCCGAAAAGGCCCCATAAGCTCATCTTTGATGATACCAGCCCAAACCAGTACTCCACCTCCACCTTGCTGGCCTCTGAGTCGGACTGGAGCTCTCTGCCCTTTACCAATCCAGCCACGGGCCCATCCATCTGGCCCATCAAGACTCACTCTCATTTCATCAGTCCATAAAACCTTAGAAAAATCAGTCTTGAGATATTTCTTGGCCCAGTCTTGACGTTTCAGCTTGTGTGTCTTGTTCAGTGGTGGTCGTCTTTCAGCCTTTCTTACCTTGGCCATGTCTCTGAGTATTGCACACCTTGTGCTTTTGGGCACTCCAGTGATGTTGCAGCTCTGAAATATGGCCAAACTGGTGGCAAGTGGCATCTTGGCAGCTGCACGTTTGACTTTTCTCAGTTCATGGGCAGTTATTTTGCGCCTTGGTTTTTCCACACGCTTCTTGCGACCCTGTTGACTATTTTGAATGAAACGCTTGATTGTTCGATGATCACGCTTCAGAAGCTTTGCAATTTTAAGAGTGCTGCATCCCTCTGCAAGATATCTCACTATTTTTGACTTTTCTGAGCCTGTCAAGTCCTTTTTTTGACCCATTTTGCCAAAGGAAAGGAAGTTGCCTAATAATTATGCACACCTGATATAGGGTGTTGATGTCATTAGACCACACCCCTTCTCATTACAGAGATGCACATCACCTAATATGCTTAATTGGTAGTAGGCTTTCGAGCCTATACAGCTTGGAGTAAGACAACATGCATAAAGAGGATGATGTGGTCAAAATACTCATTTGCCTAATAATTCTGCACTCCCTGTATTATAAAAATAACATAAATAACATATATAGATCTATACAGAAATAAAAACAAATGAAGCGCAAATAAACAGGATAAATATTATACATAACTAAGCAAAACCAAATCATAAACAAAACAGTTGAAACAAAAGAAAAACATTATTTACAAAAGAAAAAATAATATATTTTCCTCAATCAGAAATACAACACAAAAAAATTAACCCTAATGCTAAAGAAACCGCTAAAACACCCTCAACACTTAATCTAATATGTTACCTTACCACTTTTCTTAACATATCCCGCAAAGCCAAAAACACTAAACACTCATCTTTACCCGACCCACATACAAAAAGGCAAAGATAAACATTATTTACAAAAACAAAAATAATATATTTTTTTAATACACTTGCTTTTGTTTTTTGACACTTGGGACCGCTGGAGCGAATCCTGTCTTTTGTCTGGGGTGTACAGTCAGCTAGGCGACTGTAAAGTCTCAGCTTGCTTATATTGCACCTGGAGGTGCAATATTTTTGTAAGTCTTTCCTTTCCCACATCACAACAATTTTATTTTTGCTGTGCTGGTCCATGTGGTTTTCTGTTTCCTTATTATAGGAAGGTACAGCACATTCCCTGTTTAGACACCCTTGATTCACTACCTGCAGTTAGCTGGACAACAGCAAAGTTCACGCATGCTTCATATGCACCAGATAGGTTGGTTCATTTGTGAGTTGAACTTATTTGATTCTTCTTCACTGAGTTGAGATTGTATTATGCCATTTGGCACCTTTGTGTCTTTTATTTTTTACAAACTAACACATTGCCTAACTTCAATTACATGTTTATTAAGAACTACACACACTTGCTCCTCACCAACCATTCTTTCAATCACACCTTTTAACCTTTTCACAATTACTTTAACAATAATCTTATAATCTATATTCAATAACGATATAGGTCTCCAGTTGTGAAGATTCTTTTGATCCCATTTCATATATAACAAAACAACAACAGCTTCTCTCATTAATGAAGGCATCTTACCATTCTCTAAAACCCCCTACAAACATCAAAGGCAACCTCTTTAACCCCTTAAGGACCAATGACGTACAGTGTACGTCCTACAAAAAAAGGTTGTTAACAACCAAAGAAGTACCCTGTACGTCGTTAGTGTTTCCAAGCAGTGGAAGTGATCCTGATCGCTTCCAGCCACTTTCATGTTATTGCAGTGATGCCTTGAGGCATCCTGCAATAACATTTGTTAGCCATCCGATGCAGAGAGAGCCACTATTTGGCCATCGATGGTCGCTATCGTTGGTGGGTGGGAGCCGATGCAGGGAGGCGGGTGGGCGGACATTGATGAAAGGAAGTAGTCAGAGGGGGGCGGGATCGCGTGCAGGGCCACTTGGGGTGCGCACGGTCATGCGCGCATGCACGGGGGCGGGAGCGAGCATGGGGACATGAGCGGGTGGGAACGATACACTATGGGGCCTATTTATCAAAGTGTCAACCGAAAATACGCTGGAATTCCGCATCGTAATTGTTGTGAGATTGATCCGACCTAGTTATCAAATGCTCAAGATTGGCAAATGTTGAAATTTGTGACGTAATATATGATCCCGCGATCTAAATCCGACACAGATCGATGCTTACATCATTACAGATGTTCTGAATACACAGTCGGCTCTATTTGACACTTTTACCCATTTATCAAACATATAACAGGTACGCTCGCGTCTTTTCTGACACAGCATACCTGGTGTTCAATCTGCTACCCTTGAGGCCGCGGATGCCATAGAAATTAATGGGAGTCTGAAAGCACCGAAAGCTTATGTTTGATGCTGCAAGAGAATTAAGCATACCCCATTAATTTCTATGGTAGAAAAAAGTTACACCCTAACATAAACCCTGAGTCTAAACACCCCTAATCTGCCGCTCCCGACATCGCTGACACCTACATAATGTTATTAACTCCTATTCCGCCGCTCCCCACCACCGTCGCCACTAAATAAACTTATTAACCCCTAAACCTCTGGCCTCCAACATCACCACCACTAACTAAACCTATTAACCCCTAAACCATCAACAATAAAAAAAATTACACCTAATCTAATATCCCTATCAAAATAAAAAAGCTCCCCAAAATAAAAAAAAACCTAGCCTGCAATAACATACCAATGGCCCTTAAAAGGGCCTTTGTGGGGCATTGCCCCAAAGATAACAGCTCTTTTACCTGGCAAAAAAAATACAAACACCCCCCCCCCAACAGTGAATCCACCACCCAACCAACCCCTCCAAATAAAAAAACTATCTAAAATAACTTAAGCTACCCATTGCCCTGAAAAGGGCATTTGTATGGGCATTGCCCTTAAAAGGACATTTAGCTTTTTTACTGCCCAGACCCTAATCTAAAAATAAAACCCACCCAAAAAACCTTAAAAAACCTAACACTAACCCCCGACAGTTCTTGAAGTCCCACTTGAAGGATCCATCTAGCCGGCGAAGTCATTATCTAGGCGGCAAGAAGTCTTCATCCAGGTGGCCTCTTCTATCTTCATCCAACTGGCGTGGAGCAGATCCATCCTGAATTCATCCGGCGCAGAGCATCTTCATACTGTCGCCGCCGTACACTGATTCTTCAATGCAAGTGACGCAATCCAAGATAGTGTCCCTTGCATTCCTTTTGGCTGAAAGATTTCAAACAGCCAATAGGAATTAGAGCTGCTAAAATCCTATTGGCTTTTCCAATCAGCCAATAGGATTGAGCTCTCATCCTATTGGCTGTTCCAATCAGGTTTAGGGGTTAATATGTTTACTTAGTGGTAGCGGTGGTGGGGAGCGGTGGGATAGGGGTTAATAACTTTATTTAGGTTGCGGCAATGTTGGGGAGTGGCGGGATAGGGGTTAAACATTTTAGTATAGTGGCGGCATTTCATGAAATGGTATAAATAAAGTTGGGAAAAAGTCAAATAGACGCGAGATCGATGACTGCTAGTTAACAACAGTCCGATGCTCATCGCCCCGTACTTGTTGCGTGTGTTTTTGATGGCTTTTTTCATAAATAAGGAGAGCGTATTGAGATCTGCAGCCACAATGTTTGGTGATGTTAGGCGAGTGTATTGATGCCGGCGAATGCAACATAGTTGACACTTTGATAAATAGGCCCCAATGGCACAATTAATTTATTAGATAAAGTGGGAGAGAGGACTGGGGAGTGTGGGAATTTTTAGCTGAGGGATCTGGGAGGGGGTGGGGGGTTGGATATTGAGGGGGGCAGCTACACTGCAGAAAATATTTAATAATTTTATAAAAATACCATTTATTTTTTTATTGAGGTTTGTATAGATTACAGCATTAAGAAATATATGTCAATTCACAATGACAGTAGGTATGCATACAAAAAGAAAAAAAATTCAACCTGCTAGGTAAGCATATCCTGTTAAGTATCAACATAAGCATATTTAACCATAAATGAAAAAGCCAGATCCGGCAATTATGAGAGTGCATATATACTTGAGACCTCAAATATTTTGTTTTTAAAACAGAGTATAAAATCCTCTTATATACACTGAAGGCCACTCTTGTGTCTAATGACACTTGTGGAGTAAAATAGAGGAATAATACTTTTGGGCCTTAGTACAGTTAGGTGTAATTTGTATCTTAAAAGGGGAATCTAATTTGTACAATATAAAGTGGGATAGCCAATGTGGGAGACGGTGATGCAGAGGATCTTAGTGAATGAAATAGGATATAACTAGGTAAAATTAGTACTAGCAGACAGCTGCCAGTACCAAAGATGGTACCACAATAAGGTAGAGGGGGAGGGTTAGAGAGCTGTTTGGGGGGGATCAGGGAGGTTGGGGGCTAAGGGGTATCCTACACAGCAGAATATGTTTGTTTTTTAAAAAAACAAACAAAAAAAACCCTTTTATTTTAGTACTGGCAGACTTTCTGCCAGTACTTATGATGGCGGGGACAATTGTGGGTTGGGGGAGGGAACAGAGCTGTTTGGGAGGGATCAGGGGGTGGGATGTGTCAGGTGGGAGGCTGATCTCTACACTAAAATAAAAGTTAACCCTGCAAGTTCCCTACAAGCTACCTAATTAACCCCTTCACTGCTGGGCTTAATACACCTGTGGTGCGCAGCGGCATTTAGCGGCCTTCTTATTACCAAAAAGCAACGCCAAAGCCATATATGTCTGCTATTTCTGAACAAAGGGGATCCCAGAGAAGCATTTACAACCATTTGTGCCATAATTGCACAAGCTGTTTGTAAATAATTTCAGTGAGAAACCTAAAATTTGTGAAAAAGTTTGTGAAAAAGTGAACGATTTATTTGATCGCATTTGGCAGTGAAATGGTGGCATGAAATATACCAAAATGGGCCTAGATCAATACTTTGGGTTGTCTACTACACTACACTAAAGCTAAAATTAACCCTACAAGCTCCCTAATTAACCCCTTTACTGCTGGGCATAATTCCTGTGTGGTGCCCAGCGGCATTTAGAGGCCTTCTAATTACCAAAACGCAACGCCAAAGCAATATATGTCTGCTATTTCTGAACAAAGGGGATCCCAGAGAAGCTTTTATAACCATTTGTGCCATAATTGCACAAGCTGTTTGTAAATAATTTCAGTGAGAATCCTAAAATTGTGAAAAATTTAATGTTTTTTTAATTTGATCGCATTTGGCGGTGAAATGGTGGCATTAAATATACCAAAATTGGCCTAGATCAATACTTTGGGTTGTATACTACACTACACTAAAGCTAAACTTAACCCTACAAGCTCCCTAATTAACCCCTTCACTGCTGGGCATAATACATGTGTGGTGCGCAGCGGCATTTAGCGGCCTTCTAATTACAAAAAAGCAACACCAAAGCCATATATGTCTGCTATTTATGAACAAAGGGGATCCCAGAGAAGCTTTTATAACCATTTGTGCCATAATTGCACAAGCTGTTTGTAAATAATTTCAGTGAGAATCCTAAAATTGTGAAAAATGTAATGTTTTTTTAATTTGATCGCATTTGGCGGTGAAATGGTGGCATTAAATATACCAAAATGGGCCTAGATCAATACTTTGGGTTGTATACTACACTACACTAAAGCTAAACTTAACCCTACAAGCTCCCTAATTAACCCCTTCACTGCTGGACATAATACATGTGTGGTGCTCAGCGGCATTTAGCGGCCTTCTAATTACAAGAAAGCAACACCAAAGCCATATATGTCTGCTATTTCTGAACAAAGGGGATCCCAGAGAAGCATTTACAACCATTTGTGCCATAATTGCATAAGTTGTTTGTAAATAATTTCTGTGAGAAACCTAAAGTTTGTGAAAAAGTTTGTGAAAAAGTTAATGATTTTTTTTATTTGATCGCATTTGGCGGTGAAATGGTGGCATGAAATATACCAAAATGGGCCTAGATCAATACTTTGGGTTGTCTTCTAAAAAAATATATATATACATTTCAAGGGATATTCAGGTATTCCTGACAGATATCAGTGTTCCAATGTAACTAGCAGTAATTTTGAAAAGAAAAGTGGTTTGGAAATAGCAAAGTGCTACTTGTACTTATTGCCCTATAACTTGCAAACAAAGCAAAGAACATGTTAACATTGGGTATTTCTAAACTCAGGATAAAATTTAGAAACTATTTAACATGGGTGTTTTTTTGGTGGTTGTAGATGTGTAACAGATTTTGGGGTTCAAAGTTAGAAAAAGTGTGTTTTTTTCCATTTTTCATCATATTTTATAAAAAAAATTATAGTAAATTTTATGATATGATGAAAACAATGGTATCTTTAGAAAGTCCATTTATTGGCGAGAAAAAAACGGTATAGAATATGTGTGGGTAAAGTAAATGAGTAAGAGGAAAATTACAGCTAAACACATACACAGCAGAAATGTAAAAACAGCCCTGGTCCCAAACGGTCAGAAAATGGAAAAGTGCTGTGGTCCTTAAGGGGTTAAATGGATATGAAACCCAAAATGTTTATTTCATGATTCACATAAATCATTCAATTTTAAACAACTTTTGAATTTAATTCTATTATCAATTTGTATTTGTTCTCCATTTGCAAGAGCACTAGAAGGCAGCACTGTTTTCTGCCATGTATTGCTCCAGATGCCTACCTAGGTATCTTTTCAACAAAGAATATAATGGGAACAAAGCAAGTTTGATAATATAAGTAAACTGGAAATGTTTTTAAAATTGTATGCTCTGTATGAATCACAAAATAAATATTTTGGGTTTATATCCCTTTAATCTAATCCCAAAAAGCAACATAAAATTCAACAGTCAAACCCTAACCCCCACAAGATATTTATTTCTTTATCCAATTAACTACCACCTAAAATCTTTCCAAATCAATACAATTATCCTCAATCAGTCTACTTTCAATCTTCCCTAATACAACCTCATTAGCACACACATCCCTACCACCCTCTAGATACAAATTATTATAGATCTTCAACCAAAACTCCATTCTGACCACTTCTCTATCCTCCATATCTCAACATACCTTCTTTCCCACCATTGTCTTAACAAAATACCAAGTGTACTTACCACCTTTTTCTTTTTCTTCCATTCTTGCATGCATAATTATACCTTTACCCTTCATGCCCATACATTTCTTAATCACTTTTTTTGCTTCTTCCAGTTAATCACTCACTTCCAAAAAAAATCACTTATCTTTCAAATATTGCAATATTACTTGACACCTCTCATACACCTCACCTTCCTTACGCACTTTCTCACAATTACTTAAAATTAAAAAAATCTTTGATTCAAATTTAACCCATTCACACCAATCCAAAATACAAGAAAAACAAAATCAATACATAATTTGAAATTTACATACTTACTAAAAAAGGAAAACCTTTATCAGAAAAATAAAGGAAAACCTTTATCAGAAGAATTAATCATTCTAAAGGCATATCTCAATCCAAAATTTCTTAAAATTTCTAAAAAACCTTTACTACCCCCCAGACCCTCCCTAGCACCAACATCTAAAATACAATTGAAATCACCCACATCTAGATTCTCTCCCTCCAAGAAAGCTAAACTTCTCAAATAACTCAATACTCTTTTTCTTATTAGGAGAAACATAAACATTGAAAATACGAAAAAACTTACCAAAAAAACAAACAAAAAAACAAAACCCTCCCCATAACCACATGCTCAATCCTTAGAATCTTAAAGCTATCCCCTCTAAACAAAATACCAACCCCGACATTATGATCCTTATTAAAGAACTAAAAAGCAGGACCTACATCCCACCCAGCCTCCTTAAACAAACCAAACAACCCACACTCTTGCAAACATAGAATTTTACAATTAACAGATTTTATCATTTGAAGAATGTTGGCTCTACTGCTAACACTTCATACACTATGAATATTTAAATAGAAGACCTTAAGCATCTAAAAGAGAAATAGAAATACAAAACAAAAATGGAACATAATCAAGTAGGTTCAGAAACATCAGATCCCTTCTTCTTTTTCCTAGCAGACTTTGACTGAAAGTCCTCAGATGACACTTCTGGTTCTTCAGCTATCACTCCAACAGTGGCAGTGCCAGTAAACTGTTCACAGTAGCAGTAAACTGTTCAACAGCTGATTTTTCCAGAAAAGGAACATCACTAATAGAAGAAGCAGTATCTGAAAGTATACTGGGGTCCTTAAAGAGAGCCCCCAGCTTCAGAACTTTCAAACTCCTCAATTTTATTAGAAGATTCACTTTCCCCTGGAACCTCTTTTCTCTTTAGGGATCTTTGACATCCATCCATGGGTTTATCTTCTCCAGGTCATCTGCAGGTAGAAATCACAAACTAGTTTCAGCAAGCTCTGAATCTTTACCATCAGATATAAGACAATGTAACTTGCCTCTGGTGAAGCAGGAACACATTTCTCAAGCATATTTCTTAAGCTTTCTTCTGTAACAGCCGTAGTATTAGGAACACTACCAGCAAGAACATCTGCAAAGGTACCCTTCTTTACAAGAAGCATAGGACACAATCTAGCCATATGATCGAAATCTCCACACAAGTCACACGTCCAGCTTTAGAATGACCAAAAACATTGGCATTTTTGACAGAAGGTAGGCATAAACATATAAAGGATAAAACCTTTATTTCCTCACATCAAGAAGGTTTTGGGAGGATGATACAGCTCACCATCAACATGTTTCTGAAACTCAACCCAATACCTCCTCTTTGCATCAAAAGTCTGTAAGGATTTTTTTCAGCTTGACAGACTTCACCCCAGTCACACAATAATCTGAGAGTTTGGCACATTGTACTATAATAAGAACCCTCTTCATCTTCTCTCTAGGGGCAATTAGAGAGATAATTTCATATACACAGATGGAACGCCCATGTTCAGTCCATTTTACCAAAAAAACAACAATTACGCTTTGTACTTATAAGTACAAATTTCTTTGTGTTTTTGGCGCATCCAGTTTACTTAAATTACAATTCACACTATGCATATTTAATAAGATGTGTTCCTTTTTTGATAAAAATTTCAATTTTTAGTGAAGAATTTTAAGATTTTGATGCACCTTTACAATACAATTTTTTCCTTCACATTTTTTTATGTGAATGGTTCAATTATTTGTTTTGCAAGATTTTTAAAATACGTATTTTATTCTGCACATGAGATAAAAAAATGCAATATTCGCCTCTTAGTAATACACCCTATTTTCAGGGTAAAGGGCTTTAGATCATTCCACCAGGGAAACAGAAGTACTAGTGAGTATTCTTTAATGATTTTACAAGCCCAGAGACCTTTAGATCATCAGGCCCAAGAAGTCTTCATTACAACAGTAATCTCCTCAATTCCGGACATGAGGCAACATCGGAACTTTTCAAATGGCACAATTCAAAATCTTCAATCTTGTAAATAGCCATATTAAAGTATACTTCCTAGGAGAAAAGGCTGCACACAAAACAAACTATCTCTGTGAAACCCCATCACCTTCTCCAACACCACATACTGCACATGATGAAAACCAAACGCCTTCCTCTTCTCCTTCGTCACATAAAGTCGGCCAGCAGATCCATATTAGAAGGATCTCTTCAATCTTATAGGCTCTCACACAAAAGAGCAGCAGGCCAAATGGTGATTCTGCAAGGCAAAGATGCTTGAGACTACTGGCCAATGCTCTTACAACTGTAGGGTATGCTGCTTCTACAATAGCCGCATGCACCCAACCCCAAAGGGAATGAGTGCAAGGCTGAGTGGCAGGTCCTCAGTATAAAAAGCAACCTTCTGCTAGACAGCAGTTTTGAGTTTTTTTTTACTCTTATAAGCAGAAGATATATTAACACTCATCAGCAAAAGATACATTTGATTTACTTCTAAGTGTAGTCATTTCCAGGGCAAAAGCAATATTCATGTTATGGTACAGATAAAAGCATGAGATTTAAATCCTCTATTTCATAAACATAAAAGTCATAAGATTATTGTATAGGCAATTAGCAAATCTAGGCAAGTATCCCCATTGCTACTTCACAGAATCCCCCTTATACACTGTTACAAATACAACAGAGAATTATGGGTAACATATGTAAATTAGATATACAATATCTCATGCTGTCATAACAGGCACTTGTCTAAGAGAGTGATTTATTTTCATGCTTCAATAAAGCATACTGTACCTTTAAGGAGGCTTTGAAGAACAACTAGGCCCTAATTGTAGCAGTCTTTATAAACTCTCTATTTTCAGCATGTGGTTGCTTGTGTATTCATTTAATTCCTCTTACTTTTGCAGTTACTATTTGGATTTAGTAGTTTGACTAATGCTTCCCCTGACTACGCTTCTGTTTAATGCTTTGTTTGGACTTACTTGGTTTATGACTTTTGCTTGTTTGTGGGAATGATTTTGTGCTACTTTTCCATGTGAGGCCTTGACTGAGATTGTCTGACTTGATTACCTTAATCCTGGATTCCTCTGCTATCAGAACATCTTAATTTAAAATGAATGTCAATTTTGATGCTAAAGTGCCAGGTTTTTAAAAATTTGATTAAAAACAGGGGCACTTTAATTCATCAAAATTTACATTTCACTCCTGTTGAGAAAAAAAAAACTTACCTTTTAATCTTCACAGCAGCTCCAGCTTCCTCCGCCCGTCGCAAAGCCTCTTCCTGGGTCTAAAATGAGGAATCTGGCTTCCTCCAATCACGGCGTTGAATCAGACACTGATTCCCCAGGGGGAAGCCGTGATTGGAGGATGACCTATCCATCATTTCTAATGTCAGAAATGGCTTGCAACGACCGAAGGAAGCTGGAGCTGCTGTGAAGATTAAAAGGTAAGTTTTTTTTTTCTCAACAGGAGTGAAATGTAAATTTTGATGAATTAAAGTGCCCCTGTTTTTAATCAAATTTTTAAAAATCGGGCACTTTAGCATCAAAATTGACATTCACTTTAAGTTACTATAGCCTGGATAGCGAGACTAAAATTTATCAAAGGTATGTCTTTCTTTTGATATTTGAATTTATAAACATAAAATTACTTTCCAGTACTTAATGCTTGTTTGTTTTGTAGGAGATGATTAAAGTACTAGATAGAGTTCAGCTACAAAGTTTAGTTTCATTGCTCTCTTACTCCTGGCCTTTGTTTGAACACTGTGTTTATATCCAGTGTTCTAGTAAGGGCTTGTGGTGAGCTGGGCTCTCAGCCATGGATAGTGTATAAGGTAATGAGGCGAGCGCCCAAAGGCTGAGGTAGCTGGTATGTAAAATAATATAATAGGTGAGGTTCTAAAATATAGTTTTAAAAGTTGAAATTTTAATACATAGCTAACTATACAATACAATAAATCATGGATCCATGTTACATAAAAATATATATTAAAACCTATTAAAACCATGTAGTTAGTAAAAACATAAGTTATACAAAAACATACACTGAAAAATCCTGATGAGGTGACCGGGGGTTTAGATGTGAATACTAAGTTAACCTGGCTAGAAAGTACAGTTCAAACAGACAGTCTTTAAAGTGCACGTCCTATGATGTCCATGATGATGTCCAGTTGTAGTGATGAATGGTTTCCAAGAAAAAGGTGTTGATAAATAAGACTCACTATATAGTGATAGTGATAAAAAATGTATTAAGAACGACCAAAATAGTTAATCAAAACACCAAAAATCAAAAGACAAAGATAGTGATGAAATTTTTTTTTTTTGTGAAAAATGTGTGAATAGTGAAAAAAAGTGCTATGTGTGAAGTAGTAGCAATATTAAAAATGTGAAAAAATTATTTTAAAAAATTGTTTAAAAAAATTATGAAAAAATCTTTTGCACAAAACTAGTAAAAATAAATAATTATTGGTTGGTTGTAATCCAAAAAATGTGTTCCGGTTCTTCAAAGACAATTGTAAATAGCTCCAAATTAAACGTGCATAGCCTGCGAAAAAAATAAACAACACTATAGAATCTATTTGAAATAAAATAGTGTATAGGTAATAAACTTACTTTGGTTAAGTCGATGCGTTTCGGCCTTACTTGAGGCCTTTATCAATACATAAAAAAAAACATTTTTGGTTTAAAGAGCACTTCAGTTTTGTAAGATATAAAACTGTTACTTGCTTACCAAAACTGTTTCTTTTCGAATTCCTCTTCAATTCATCCTTTATTGAGTTACTTTTAAAAGTACCTGGAGAGTTTTTTTTTCTTCATTCAGAGCACAGTATTATTCATTGTTTCTAGTGTGAAGTTCACAGATGAGAAATGTGAGAGCCTAAAATAAATACTACATGACCCTGAGATATGCGAGGGCTCTTGGGAGTTGAGAAAATGAAATGCCTATCAGTCTCTGACACAGCAGAGGCTTCCATCACTTGGCAGCTTCATGCTTCATTACACATGACTGAGATATATAGGTATAGCCTGAGGCAGACACTATAGCCTAAAAGTAAGATGCATTCTGGGATAGTCAAATGTCATTTGGTCTTGAATTACAATTATTTAGAGGGAAGAATTGATTAGTACTAAGATGAATTGTTTTAGTGAAAGCCCCAATTAGCATATTATATTCTTCAACCATGCTACAGAATGGCAGACGTAAAATATTGTACAATAGAGATAATATAATGAATTGTAACAGTTATATGATTACACTATTATATTAGAGAATGTTTGTAATAGTGTGTATATTTAATAGAAAAATCATAGCACTAAATAAAATCCTATCTATTAAAAATGTAACAGAAAAGATACTTTAATCCTTTTTTTTAAAAAAACTTTGTATTGCCTTTTTTCTATCAAAAACTGTTTACATTGATTTAAAACTACAACTCATCTCTAGATGCAGATTTCTCACAGGCTGATAAGGACAATTCCTACACCTTTATTTTAGAACATGACATCCAAAAGTAGAGGAAAAAAAAAAACTTTTTTTTTTTCTTTTTTTTTTCAGCACAAAAAAAGTCAACCCCCCCCAACAACATCTATTACATTTGAATAATGTTACATTTTAGTAGTGCTGAGCTAATTTTGAGCTTGTCATGTGCATTGAAGCAGTTAATATCTATTTAAAGGGATATGAAAGCCAACGTTTTTCTTTAATCTTTCAGATAGAGCAGGCAGTTTTAAACAACATTTCTAATTTATTTATTTTATCAAATTTTATTTGTTCGCTTGGTATCTTTTGTTTAAAAGCAGGGGCATAAAGGGACATGAATCCTAAATGTTTTCTTTCATAATTCTTTATTTCATGATTAACAGAGGAAATATAATTTTAAACCTCTTTCCAATTTACTTCTGCTATCTAATTTGCTTTATTTTCTTGTTATCCTTTGTTGAAGAAACAGAATCAATAACAGGAGGAATACATGTGCAGCCACCAATCAGCAGCGACTGAGTCTACCTAGGTATCCCTTTAAACAAAGGATTTCAAGAAAACAAAAGTTGTTTAAAATCACATGCTTTATCTACCACTATTTCCTGCCATCTAGTGCTCCAGCCACATACCTGGGTATCTCTTCAAAAAAGAATACCATGGGAACAAAGCAAATTTGTTGATAGCAGTAAATTGGAAATGTATTTAAAATTGTATTCTCTGTCTAAATAACAAAATCATTTTTTTGGTTTTCATATCCCTTTAAAACAAAGGGCTTGATTATCAAAATGTTGTTGTTATGGAGAGAAATCACACAAAAACCTTCAAGGCTTTATTTACATATAGGTGTCTCTCCTTCACATCCACAATCTAGCATGGTGGAATAAACAGTTCTCCAGCTAAAATTTGCCCTTCTAAAAATGTTTGAGGGACTTTGCAGTATTGACAAATCTTCTTATATAACCTTACCAGACCAGAGAGCTTTAGAGATCTGGCCGCATTTAGGGCCAAATTACAAGTGGAGCGTTAATTAACGCTACCTTTCGAGTGTTAATTGCGCTAAGAGTAAGCTTTTTGTGTGCGTCAGGTTGCACTCGTATTACGAGTTGCAAGTAAACTGTTTTTGCTCATGCGCTATGCCAACGAGCGCAAAAATCTGAAGTTAGAATATCGCGTGTGCGTTCACGTATTCCCCATAGAAGTCAATCTAGAAAAAAGTGGAAAAACACTGCACTTTCAATCAAACCCTATTGCATATTCGCATGTGCGCTAACCCGACATGAAAATATGAATGTTTCACATTCCAATGTTCTTCAAATAGAAGAATATGTTCTATTTATTCTTAAATATACATATATGTGATGTTTTTTTTGTACAATATATATCTATACCTACAGTATATCTATACATGATTATATATAGATATAGATATTTACAGCTATATATATATATATATATATATATATATATATATATATAGGAATATCTATTTAAGCATTTTAATTATAAATACTTGGAACATTATCCCCAATGTGCAGAACATTGGAATGTTAAATACTTACACTAAATAAATAGTTAAAACCTTTATTATATATGAATATTGCATAAATATGCTTTTTACATGTTTTTATCTACTTAACTTCAAAGGGCTCCAATGCACACACATACATATATATATATATATATATATATATATATATATATATATATAAACAGCAGGCAGGCCAGCACTCACGGTTAACATTTCATCCACCCAGGGTGCTTCCAAAGTATTGATAGTAGTGAAGAAAAGGGATGAACTTGCCAGGATTTTCAAAGTTACCATTTAATGTAATGTTTCGGAGTGTTACCCCCTTCGTCAGACAATACAAAATATACCTATATATAATCATGTATAGATATTTTGTTGGTATAGATATATATTGTACAAAAAAAATCACAAATACTGTATGTATATTTATGAATAGAACATATTCTTCTATGTGAAGAACACTGGAATGTGAAATATTCATATTTTCATGTTGGGTTAGTGCACATGCGAATATGCGATAGGGTTTGATTGAAAGTGCAGTGTTTTTCCACTTTTTTCTTGATTTCTATGGGAAATACGTGAACGCACACGCAATATTCTAATGTCAGCTTTTTGCGCTCGTTTGGTTAGCGCGTTTGCAAAAACAGTTTACTTGCAACTCGTAATACGAGTGCAACCTGACTCACACAAAAAGCTTACTCCTAGCACAATTAACACTCGAAAGGTAGCGTTCATTAACGCTCCACTTGTAATTTGGCCCTAAATGTGGCCAGATCTCTAAAGCTCTCTGGTCTGGTAAGGTTATATAAGAAGATTTGTCAATACTGCAAAGTCCCTCAAACATTTTTAGAAGGGCACATTTTAGCTGGAGAACTGTTTATTCCACAATGCTAGATTCTGGATGTGAAGGAGAGACACCTACATTTTAAAAAGTGAGGTGTAGCCATATTCCTCTAAGCACACTGAGCAAGGAGTCCACGTCTGGTTTCCCCTTTTTCCCATAGGGAGACTAAATACACATAGAGAGAAGCACACTCACAGGAACCAACAGCCGGCTCAATACTATTGTTAGCCTGTTCTATGGTGATTTACCACCTGGGTGCAGCTTCTTTTAGCCCAATAATGCTTTTCACAGAGAAGAACTTTCCTGTAGTTTTTTAGTCTGATCCTGCCTATTACGGTCAGTCCAGCACAGAAATATAAGGCAATTCCTCTTTGAACAAGGAACACAGCAACCTCAGATGATCGTTTTGGCCTTCATTGGGCCTCGTCAGTGAGTTGTAGCCATATTCCTCTAAGCAAACTGAGCAAGGAGTCCACGTCTGGTTTCCCCTTTTTCCCATAGGGAGATTAAATAGACACAGAGAGAAGCACACTCACAGGAACAAACAATTGGCTCAATACTATTGTTAGCCCGTTCTATGGCGATTTACCACCTGGGTGCAGCTTCTTTTAGCCCAGTAATGCTTTTCACAGAGAAGAACTTTCCTGTAGTATATCAGTCTGATCCCGCCTATTACGGTCAGTCTAGCACCGAAATACCAGGCAATTCCTCTCTAAACAAGGAACACAGCAACCCCAGACGATCGTTTTGGCCTTCATTGGGCCTCGTCGGTGAGGTGTAGCCATATTCCTCTAAGCACACTGAGCAAGGAGTCCACGTCTGGTTTCCCCTTTTTCCCATAGGGAGTCTAAATACACACAGAGAGAAGCACACTCACAGGAACGAACAACTGGCTCAATACTATTGTTAGCCTGTTCTATGGCGATTTACCACCTGGGTGCAGCTTCTTTTAGCCCAGTAATGCTTTTCACAGAGAAGAACTTTCCTATAGTCTATCAGTCTGATCCCGCCTATTACGGTCAGTCCAGCTTTGAAATACCAGGCAATTCCTCTGATATACTACAGGAAAGTTCTACTCTGTGAAAAGCATTACTGGGCTAAAAGAAGCTGCACCCAGGTGGTAAATCACCAAAGAACAGGCTAACAATGGTATTGAGCCGTTTATTCGTTCCTGTGAGTGTGCTTCTCTCTGTGTATATATATATATATATATATATATATATATATATATATATATATATATATACAGTATATATGTGTGTACATATGTATTTATGTGTTTATATGTGTATATATGTCTGTAAATACATATATACCCATATAAATATATATGTATACATATATAGACATATAAATATACTGTACATACATATACATATTTTGACATGTATGTATGTATCTCTATGTTAAAGTCCTTTGCCTGCCTTTTTTTTCTAACACCAGAGACCACCTATCTTTGAGCTTTTATAACATTACTAGTCCTAAAGCCCGTGTACACGGGCCAATTTTTTTAAGTACCGCGGTTCCAACCCTTGCTCCCTCTCTCTCCCCACCTTTCTTTTGCGCTCTCTCTTCCCCCCTCTTCTGCTCTCTCCCCCCTTTTTTGCTCTCTCTCCCCCTCTTTTGCTCTCTCTCGCTCCCCCACTTTTTCTCTCTCTCCCCTATTTTGCTCTCCCCCTCTTTTGCTCTCTCTCTACCCCTCTTTTGCTCTCTCTCTCCCCCCTCTTTTGCTCTCTCTCCCCCCTCATTTGCACTCCCCCCCTCTTTTGCGCTCTCTCCCCATCTCTTTTGCATTCCCTCTCCCCTCTTTTGCTCTCTCCCCCCTCTTTTGCTCTCTCTCCCTCATCTTTTGCTCTATCTCCCCTCTTTTGCACTCTCTCTCCCCCCTCTTTTGCTCTCTCTCTCTCCCCTCTTTTTTTTCTCTCTCCCCCCTCATTTGTGCTCCCCCCTCTGTTGCGCTCTCTCCCCATCTCTTTTGCGTTCTCTCTCCCCTCTTTTGCTCTCTCCCCCCCTCTTTCCCTCTCTCTCCCTCCTCTTTTGCTCTCTCTCTCTCCCCCCTCTTTTGCGCTCTCTCTCCCCCCTCTTTTATGCTATCTCCCCCCTCTCTTTTGCTCTCTCTCTCCCCCTTCTTTTGCTCTCTCTCCCCCTCTCTTTTGTGCTCTCTCCCCCCTCTCTTTTGCGCTCTCTCTCTCCCTCTTTTGCACTCTCTCTCCCCCTTCTCTTTTGCACTCTCTCTCCCTCCTCTTTTGTGCTTTCTCTCTCCCCCTCTTTGGCGCTCTCTCTCTCCCCCCTCTCTTTTGAGCTCTCTCCCCCTCTTTGTGCTCTGTCTCCCTCTCTTTTGTGCTCTCTCTCTCCCCCACTTTTGTGCTCTCTCTCTCCCCCTCTTTTGCGCTCTCTCCCCCTCTTTAGCTCTCTCTCCCCCTCTTCTACTCTCGCTCTCCCCTCTCTCTTTTGCTGTCTCTCTCCCTCTCTTTTGCTCTCTCTCTTCCCCCCTCTCTTTTGCTCTCTCTCTTCCCCCTCTCTTTTGCTCTCTCTCCCCCTCTTTTGCTCTCTCTCTCCCCTCTCATTTTTGCTGTCTCTCTTCCTCTCTTTTGCACTCTCTCTTCCCCCCTTTCTTTTGCTCTCTCTCTTCCCCCCTCTCTTTTGCTGTCTCTCTCCCTCTCTTTTGCTGTCTCTCTCCCTCTTTTTATCCCCCCTCTTCTGCTCTCTCTATGTGATGCCCGGCCCCACCCACGGCACACCCACCCACGCCCGTGCCAAGCACGGCCACGCCTACGTCATGTCCGACCCTGCCCACATCACGCCCTGCCATGCCCACTCTATGCCAGATGCCAGGTGAGGTCAGTTAGATTAAGGCCAGGTGTCTAAATGAAAAAGAACGTGCAACAGCACTACACTAAGATTGGGGAGTTGCTCAATTTAAGGAGAATTGGATTATCCTGAGCAGGAGTGCTTATGCAAAAACTAACTTAGAAAAATTGTCAACATAGAGGTTGGGCAAAAGTTTGCATCTATGTAGCACTTCACTCTCCCATAATGAATAAGAGAAACATCAAAATCGGTGGATGAAGTGATGTGATGTGTTTAAAATTTAACCTTTATTGGTTTTATTAAAATACAAAACAAACACAACAAAACATTTAAAATTACAATAAAGTTTAGACCAGTAGATAATTCACTTTGCTACCCACTGGGGATAAAGGGAAGAGATATACTCGTCCAGAATTAGATTGGAATAGAATTACCCTAGGATATAGTGCTAATTCCACGATTATATATCATGGGTATAATGAGCTATCCATAAAATTCTGGTAAGGTCTGGCCGGGCGAGATATATCAAGGATTGATACAAGTGATATAACTATGTCAGCTCCTCTTGTAGGATACTAAATTGCCCGTCTGTAATGTGCTTATTAACTGTGAGAGGTAGAAACACAGTCTGTTATCATTACTGTAAAAGAATCAAAGTTGTGTATTGTTTCACATTGAGGATTTACAGAACAACAATTATACTCCTGTGTTTCTAGTCACAGGCTCATATAGTTTATTGCTTGATACCTATCTTGGCACTTGGAGTGATGATAAATTTAATATAGGTTGCACACAGGTTATAAAATAATTATGGGATCTTATAGGGTATAAGGACCCAACCTGGATTGACCACCACGTTGGAATCAGTGACTCTAGCTATCAAGAAAACTTATATAATATCTGTTTGAGACACAGTTTGTAGCAGAGATAGAGTCTATTTATCAACAGTATAGATAGATCTGAAATAATGGTTGTCTTGCGCTGTGTACCAACGGGACAATGGTTGTAGTCCTGTGTTTCTTGTCACAGGCTCATATATCTATTAATGTAAGTGTGTACTTAGGAGACAAATTCTATTTGTCATAAATGTGAATAGATCTGACTTATTGTGGTCTCACCTTTTGAGTTTACAGGGCAACAATTATAGTTCTGTGTTTCTTGTCATATACTCATATAGTTTATTGCTGGATACCTGTCTGGCCACTTAGAGTGATAATAGATATAATTGGGGTTATACACAGGTTGGGGAGAAATACTATAATCTATGAGATATAAGGTCCCACACCTCAATTAACCATCATGTCTCGATTGGTGGTTCTGAATATCTAAAAAGAAATATATAGTATCGGTTTGTGACACTATATGCGGTAGAGACAAAGTCTATTTGTTGATAATATAGATAGATCTGAATTATTTATAATCTCACGCTCTGTATATACAGGGCAATAATTATAGTCCTGTGTTTCTTGTCACAGGCTCATGGGTCTGTTGCTAGATACTGGTCTGAATGACTGGAGTACTGATAAGAATAATATAAATTACATCCGGGTTATGAAGGGTTCACATGGTTTATAAGGTATAAGGTTCCACACCTGAAGTAACCACCACGTCTTTAGTCAGTGGTTCAGAATATCACAAAGAAAATATGCGGTATCTATGAGTACTATCAAACTAATTATAATAATTGTGCCTGAATAAAGACCTTATATTGATCTGCACACCAGATAGGTGCCAATTTGTCAGATTGTGCTAACTTGAGGTAATCTAATTGTCTGTGTACATTGGATACTCTAGTATCATAGTGAATTATAGCTAGAGATAGAGTATAAAATATACTCCCACAATTTTATCTTTTAATGTAAGTTCAAATATATTGACAATTAAATATCACAGGAGAGTACTGTAATGTAGCTCAATGTATTATACAAAATAACTAGCATCGGTTGCTGCAATACTAATTTAATAAACGTGGTTATAGTAACTCCCAAAAATTGCTACAATCAAAGGCCTAGATTTGGAGTTTGGCGTTAGCCGTGAAAACCAGCGTTAGAGGCTCCTAATGCTGGTTTTAGGCTACCGCCGGTATTTGGAGTCAGTGATTAAAGGGTCTAACGCTCACTTTTCAGCCGCGACTTTTCCATACCGCAGATCCCCTTACGTCAATTGCGTATCCTATCTTTTCAATGGGATCTTTCTAACTCCGGTATTTAGAGTCGTTTCTGAAGTGAGCGTTAGAGCTCTAACGACAAAACTCCAGCCGCAGGAAAAAAGCAGGAGTTAAGAGCTTTCTGGGCTAACGCCGGTTCATAAAGCTCTTAACTACTGTACCCTAAAGTACACTAACACCTATAAACTACCTATGTACCCCTACATCGCCGCCACTCGATTCAATTTTTTTAACCCCTAATCTGCCGACCGCCACCTACGTTATACTTATGTACCCCTAATCTGCTGCCCCTAACCCCGCCGACCCCTGTATTATATTTATTAACCCCTAACCTGCCCCCCACAACGTCGCAGCCGCCAGCTACTTACAATAATTAACCCCTAATCTGCCGACCGCAAAGCGCCGCCACCTACGTTATCCTTATGTACCCCTAATCTGCTGCCCCTAACACCGCCGACCCCTGTATTATATTTATTAACCCCTAACCTGCCCCCCACAACGTCGCCGCCAGCTACTTACAATAATTAACCCCTAATCTGCCGAGCGGACCTGAGCGCTACTATAATAAAGTTATTAACCCCTAATCCGCCTCACTAACCCTATCATAAATAGTATTAACCCCTAATCTGCCCTCCCTAACATCGCCGACACCTAACTTCAATTATTAACCCCTAATCTGCCGACCGGAGCTCACCGCTATTCTAATAAATGTATTAACCCCTAAAGCTAAGTCTAACCCTAACACTAACACCCCCCTAACTTAAATATAATTTAAATCTAACGAAATTAATTAACTCTTATTAAATAACTTATTCCTATTTAAAGCTAAATACTTACCTGTAAAATAAATCCTAATATAGCTACAATATAAATTATAATTATATTGTAGCTATTTTAGGATTAATATTTATTTTACAGGCAACTTTGTAATTATTTTAACCAGGTACAATAGCTATTAAATAGTTAAGAACTATTTAATAGTTACCTAGTTAAAATAATAACAAAATTACCTGTAAAATAAATCCTAACCTAAGTTATAATTAAACCTAACACTACCCTATCAATAAATAAATTAAATAAAATACCTACAATTACCTACAATTAACCTAACACTACACTATCAATAAATAAATTAAATACAATTGCTACAAATAACTACAATTACATAAACTAACTAAAGTACAAAAAATAAAAAAGAACTAAGTTACAAAAAATAAAAAAATATTTACAAACATAAGAAAAATATTACAACAATTTTAAACTAATTACACCTACTCTAAGCCCCCTAATAAAATAACAAAGACCCCCAAAATAAAAAAATGCCCTACCCTATTCTAAATTAATAGAGTTAAAAGCTCTTTTACCTTACCAGCCCTGAACAGGGCCCTTTGCGGGGCATGCCCCAAGAAGTTCAGCTCTTTTGCCTGTAAAAAAAAAAACATACAATACCCCCCCCCAACATTACAACCCACCACCCACATACCCCTAATCTAACCCAAACCCCCCTTAAATAAACCTAACACTAAGCCCCTGAAGATCTTCCTACCTTGTCTTCACCATCCAGGTATCACCGATCCGTCCTGGCATCCGGTGCTGAAGAGGTCCAGAAGAGGCTCCAAAGTCTTCCTCCTATCCGGCAAGAAGAGGACATCCGGACCGGCAAACATCTTCTCCAAGCGGCATCTTCGATCTTCTTCCATCCGGTGCGGAGCGGGTCCATCTTGAAGCAGCCGACGCGGATCCATCCTCTTCTTCCGGCGTCTCCCGACGAATGACGGTTCCTTTAAGGGACGTCATCCAAGATGGCGTCCCTAGAATTCCGATTGGCTGAAAGGATTCTATCAGCCAATCGGAATTAAGGTAGGAATATTCTGATTGGCTGATGGAATCAGCCAATCAGAATCAAGTTCAATCCTATTGGCTGATCCAATCAGCCAATCAGATTGAGCTCGCATTCTATTGGCTGATCGGAACAGCCAATAGAATGCGAGCTCAATCTGATTGGCTGATTGGATCAGCCAATAGGATTGAACTTGATTCTGATTGGCTGATTCCATCAGCCAATCAGAATATTCCTACCTTAATTCCGATTGGCTGATAGAATCCTATCAGCCAATCGGAATTCGAGGGACGCCATCTTGGATGACGTCCCTTAAAGGAACCGTCATTCGTCGGGAGACGCCGGAAAAAGAGGATGGATCCGCGTCGGCTGCTTCAAGATGGACCCGCTCCACACCGGATGGAAGAAGATCGAAGATGCCGCTTGGAGAAGATGTTTGCCGGTCCGGATGTCCTCTTCTTGCCGGATAGGAGGAAGACTTTGGAGCCTCTTCTGGACCTCTTCAGCACCGGATGCCAGGACGGATCGGTGATACCTGGATGGTGAAGACAAGGTAGGAAGATCTTCAGGGGCTTAGTGTTAGGTTTATTTAAGGGGGGTTTGGGTTAGATTAGGGGTATGTGGGTGGTGGGTTGTAATGTTGGGGGGGGTATTGTATGTTTTTTTTTACAGGCAAAAGATCTGATTTTCTTGGGGCATGCCCCGCAAAGGGCCCTGTTCAGGGCTGGTAAGGTAAAAGAGCTTTTAACTCTATTAATTTAGAATAGGGTAGGGCATTTTTTTATTTTGGGGGTCTTTGTTATTTTATTAGGGGGCTTAGAGTAGGTGTAATTAGTTTAAAATTGTTGTAATATTTTTCTTATGTTTGTAAATATTTTTTTATTTTTTGTAACTTAGTTCTTTTTTATTTTTTGTACTTTAGTTAGTTTATGTAATTGTAGTTATTTGTAGCAATTGTATTTAATTTATTTATTGATAGTGTAGTGTTAGGTTAATTGTAGGTAATTGTAGGTATTTTATTTAATTAATTTATTGATAGGGTAGTGTTAGGTTTAATTATAACTTAGGTTAGGATTTATTTTACAGGTAATTTTGTTATTATTTTAACTAGGTAACTATTAAATAGTTCTTAACTATTTAATAGCTATTGTACCTGGTTAAAATAATTACCAAGTTGCCTGTAAAATAAATATTAATCCTAAAATAGCTACAATATAATTATAATTTATATTGTAGCTATATTAGGATTTATTTTACAGGTAAGTATTTAGCTTTAAATAGGAATAAGTTATTTAATAAGAGTTAATTAATTTCGTTAGATTTAAATTATATTTAAGTTAGGGGGGTGTTAGTGTTAGGGTTAGACTTAGCTTTAGGGGTTAATACATTTATTAGAATAGCGGTGAGCTCCGGTCGGCAGATTAGGGGTTAATAATTGAAGTTAGGTGTCGGCGATGTTAGGGAGGGCAGATTAGGGGTTAATACTATTTATGATAGGGTTAGTGAGGCGGATTAGGGGTTAATAACTTTATTATAGTAGCGCTCAGGTCCGCTCGGCAGATTAGGGGTTAATTATTGTAAGTAGCTGGCGGCGACGTTGTGGGGGGCAGGTTAGGGGTTAATAAATATAATATAGGGGTCGGCGGTGTTAGGGGCAGCAGATTAGGGGTACATAGGGATAATGTAAGTTGCGGCGGTTTACGGAGCGGAAGATTAGGGGTTAATAATATAATGCAGGGGTCAGCGATAGCGGGGGCGGCAGATTAGGGGTTAATAAGTATAAGGGTAGGGGTGTTTAGACTCGGGGTACATGTTAGAGTGTTAGGTGCAGACGTAGGAAGTGTTTCCCCATAGGAAACAATGGGGCTGCGTTAGGAGCTGAACGCTGCTTTTTTGCAGGTGTTAGGTTTTTTTTCAGCTCAAACAGCCCCATTGTTTCCTATGGGAGAATCGTGCACGAGCACGTTTTTGAGGCTGGCCGCGTCCGTAAGCAACTCTGGTATCGAGAGTTGCATTTGCGGTAAAAATGCTCTACGCTCCTTTTTTGGAGCCTAACGCAGCTTTTTTTTGAACTCTCGATACCAGAGTTAATTTTATGGTGCGGCCAGAAAAAAGCCTGCGGAGCGTTAACAGCCCATTTACCGCCAAATCTAGGCCAAAGTTTGCTACTATTTAATAAAATTACACAAGGCTGATGTTGGTTGTCAAAGGCTAAGACTACCGTTTGCCCTTGTCTGAAGTCTCCTAAGTATAGGTATTGAAAAGTAATGATACCCTAGGTATAAATACTTGAAAGTAGCATTGATTTTTAACACCTTAGTGTTTAAATTGTGTCCCTATTAGTGTGGAGCTATATCGTTGCTAAGGTTCACTAGTTGGATACTGACAGGTAAAATGATTGTGGGTTGAGATCTAACACAGATCATTTTGCTTGTATTCTATCATCCACGTTTTCTATAGTTTGTCCTGTTAAATTACTGATCTCCTGTAAGTATAGATCATTAGATAAGGCTTAAACTATAGTATAGAGGTAGCGAAGGATTGCTCTCTCTCCCCCTCTTTTGCTCTATCTCTTCCCCTCTTCTGCTCTCTCTCCCCTCTCATTTTTGCTGTCTCTCTTCCTCTCTTTTGCACTCTCTCTTCCCCCCTTTCTTTTGCTCTCTCTCTTCCCCCCTCTCTTTTGCTGTCTCTCTCCCTCTCTTTTGCTGTCTCTCTCCCTCTTTTTATCCCCCCTCTTCTGCTCTCTCTATGTGATGCCCGGCCCCACCCACGGCACACCCACCCACGCCCGTGCCAAGCACGGCCACGCCTACATCATGTCTGACCCTGCCCACATCACGCCCGGCCATGCCCACTCTATGCCAGATGCCAGGTGAGGTCAGTTATATTAAGGACAGGTGTGTTTGTCCTCGCGCGCAGTCTCTACAGCACATGACAGCTTCGAACAAACACACTTGGCCTTTTATTATAAAGGATTTGTTTCTTAATAATTTTTTATTAAAAAGTTCTATTATGAGTGTAACTGTACTTTGTAATGTATTTTTAATGTATTTTTGATGTGTTTTGTGCAACTTTTTAGTTTCGCGAAACAGTTAACCAGAGCTCTGAAGTCGTAATAATCGCTCAAGCCCATTTACTTTCAATTTGTATGCTCCATCTGGCCCCTAATATGAATTTTCCTAGTGAATTTCTACAAATTATTTCTACATTTTAATCTTTCATGGCTGCTGTAGACAAAAGCAATAGCTCAATAGATGCAATGTTACAATTGTTAATTACATTATTTTTAAAATTTGAGCCGTTATCATTCCATATGAGCCCACACGCTTTGCCATAACATATATAAAAATACTCTTTCAGAAGTTTGATAAACCTAGGTTTAATTAGTGGCCTTCTCATTGCCAAAAGCAATAGTAAACCCCTAAATGTCTGCTAATTCTGAACACAGGGGATCCTAGAGAAGTTTTTGCAAGCATTTGTCTTATGACTGCACAAGTTATGTGTAAATAATTTCAGTGAGAAACCCAAAGTTTCTGAAAAAATGAATGATTTTTTTTTATATGTTTGCATTTGGTACACATCTGACTACAAACTTGTCACATGAAATATTGCCTAGATCAATATCTTGGGTTGTCTAATTTATAAATATATATAAATGTGGGCATTAATTTTGAGAATTTGAGACGTTATGTCATTCCAAATGGGCCCTGCATCCTTTTCCATAACGTGTCTAAAAATCCTTTTCAGATGTTTTGTGCGTAAGTGCAATTAGCGGCCTTCTCATTACAAAAAGCAATAGTATAACCATAAATGTCTACTAATTCTGCACATAGGGAATCCTAGAGAAGCTATTTGCAAGCATTTGTCTTATGACTGCACTTGTTATATGTAAATAATTTCTGTGAGAAAACCATTTGTGAAGAATTTTATGATTTTTTTTTATATGATCGTATTTTGCATACATCTGACTACCAAATGGTTAAATCAAATATACTAAAATGGGACTAGATCAATACCTTGGCTTGTCTACTTTATAAATATACACAGTTTAGGGGGTCATTTTTGAGAATTTTGGCAGTTCTGCTATACCAAATGAGTTACCCCATTGCATCATTCTAGAACATGGTATACATAGCTGCAGATAAAAACATAAAAAATCTCAAAAATAATGCAAAATATATTTGTTTGATCTCAGCTGAATCAGAGGATGCCAATGAACAAATTTTGAGATTTTTTGGGTAAATTTACAATAATCTCATAATTCTGTAAATAAATAACTAATTGAAACTGTTATCCACTGAAAGCTCTTTTATGACAACAATATATATATAAGTTTCATAGGTAAATAAAAAAAACAAAGCTTTTAAAGGGTTTAGTAAAACTGAGGCTGTGGGTATTTTACATAAAATGGAAAATTCAAGAACAAGGGGTCATGAGCTCAAGCTAAAGGGTAGTAGATTCAGGAGTAATTTGAGGAAGCACTTCTTTACAGAAAGAGTGATTGATTTATGGAATAAACTTCCTCAAGAGGTAGTAGCAACAAACGCTGTGGGGGACTTTAAAAATGCATGGGACAAGCATAGGGCTATCCTACAAACTAGATAAGTTTATACTGTTAGGTAAGGTCGGGCAGACTTGCTGGGCCTATGGCTCTTATCTGCCGTCAATATCTATGTTTCTATAGAATACAGATTTTAGGTATGTGTAAAACACACACCAAAGCAGCGCAATGATCTGGAAATAACAGATAGAATACTCTATATTAAAAATAAATAGCAATATCTGACAATTATATATATATATAGTTGTGCAAGATTATAAAGCAACAACACAAAGTCCAAAGAATTGTTTTAGGTATAAGGACAGTCCTTGATATTTATTCCAAAAATATATTGATAAATGAAATGAAGCAAAGGATCCAGCAGCTCCTCTGGAACAGGTGATTCCACAGACCTTGGTTGCAAACACGTTTTTCTCTAAAAATAGAGAAGAGAAGAGCGCAGACTCAAATGCAGAGTAACATCAATTTAATAATACACACGACAAATGGCCACTTACAAAATAAAAATATAAAATCAGCATATATATGAAATAAAACCATAGACTTATCGTCTCATGCCAGCATTCATCTGTGTTGATGAGATGTCAGAGTAAGCTTGTCCCTTTGTATCCTCTTTAGTATTGCCAGATTCAGGTATGTCAGAGTGGGTCCTTGAGGAGTTACCTCCAAACAAAGTTCATAAAGCCACAATCATAAAGCCAATTGTGGACCAAAGTTCTGAATCGATATTACAAGAGGTGACAAGTGAAATGGCAAGCTAAGTGTGCGTTATAGCTAAAAGTACAAACCGTTCCTCGGCTCTTTTAACCTCCAAGCTCGTAGCTGCAGACTTAGAGCTGGGGCGGCTTCACAGGAACGATTAGCTCAAAGGACCCACTCTGACATACCTGAATCTGGCAATACTAAAGAGGATACAAAGGGACAAGCTTACTCTGACATCTCATCAACACAGATGAATGCTGGCATGAGACGATAAGTCTATGGTTTTATTTCATATATATGCTGATTTTATATTTTTATTTTGTAAGTGGCCATTTGTCGTGTGTATTATTAAATTGATGTTACTCTGCATTTGAGTCTGCGCTCTTCTCTTCTCTATTTTTAGAGAAAAACGTATCTATGTTTCTATGTTTCTATGTTTTGTTTCTGTTTAAATGAAGTGATAGCAAAAATACAAAAAAATCTCAGATACTTTGAGAAAGTTTTTCTCTAAAATTCCCGGTTAGTGAAGGGATTAAAACATTTTATTCTATGTGAAAAGCATTGTAATGTAAAGTATTCATAACTACCTTCGTGTTTAGAGCAGTTGGTCTTATGGGGTGTTGGGTTATCACATAGGATTTTTTTTTTTAACAGCTCGCCCCATTGAAGTCTATGGGCAGAATAAATTATTACATTCTCTTTAAGTCCAAACGTTAGCACGCATCAGACTTTTGCTCTTGCGCCAACTTTTTAGTTTCAACTTGTAACAAATGTAATAACCTGGCTGCCTAAAAAATTTACTTTGAACACAGTTAGAGTGAGCAAAAAATGTAGTTAGCGCACCACTTGTAATCTGTCTTTATATGTTTTGGTGACAGATAGATACCTTATTTCCTTTCCTGAGATACCCCTGCCCTCTTTTTTTTTTTAATTTTCAAAAAAAGCTTTATTAAGTTCAAATATAATCATACAACATATTTAGTAAACAATGTCCCCTAAGGACTAAAGGAAGGTTATATTTTGTTAATGCTAACAAAATGATGCTGACAAATTGAAACTGTCCAGTTACAGGCTAATAGTCCATCTGTGTTTACCACATGAGATGTCGGAGTCAGCAGCCCAGGTGGGCATCTCTCGCTATAGTTCTTACAGCAGAGATTAAATAGTCTAATGTGGCAAGTGGAAGGTAGAGAAAGTTCCAACACACAACAATAATATCTAACAAGATGCCTGTCAAACAATTAAAAAATTTGCTTGGCACATAAAGAGTTAACATATGGGATAACATTGGTATGACCAGTCTCTGATTCTATATTGTGTGTAAGTTTGATTTTCCGGGTAGGTAAGCGTCCGTTTTTGGGGAATTAGTGTTGAGGAGAGGCATAGTGGCCTATCTATCAAGCTCCGAAAGGAGCTTGACGGCCCGTGTTTCTGACTTGCCAGAAACAGCAGTTATGAAGCAGCGGTCACAAAGACCGCTGCTCCATAACCTGTCCGCCTGCTTTGAGCAGGCAGACAGACATCGCTGGAAATCAACCCGATCGAGTATGATCGGGTTGATTCACACCTCCCTGCTGGCGTCCCATTGGCCGCAAGTCAGCAGGGGGCGGCGTTGCACCAGCAGCTTTTGTGAGCTGCTGGTGCAATGCTGAATACGGAGAGCGTATTGCTCTCCGCATTCATCGAGGTCTTGCGGACCAGATCCACACTGTCGGATCAGGTCGCAAGACCTTTGTTAAATAGAGGCCATATTATATAAATTCGAACTTGCTGAGGGCCATGCAGTCTATGTTTTCCAATGCAGCGAAGGCCTCCTATTTCCCCTGTCCCTCTGCCCACTCACTTATGTGATTCAGGTGTAAGTGTTGACTATATTGTTACGGTACCAACAGTGTACCAAGGTTAATATCAGATGAACAATGTCCTGCATAGGGAATCAGCAATTCACAACCCAGCCAGTTTTCAGGTTTAAAACAGAATGACATTTATTAAAAGGCTATGCCTAGTATTTATGCAGGTCTGACCCCCCCCCAGATGGGGGTTGAAAGGCTGTTGTACATTACATGGAGGGAACAAGCCCTTTGACATGATACAATAGAATTATATTACTTAAACACTTCAACCACAAGACACTCTTGGACCTTCTTATCACTTAGGCGTTTTCTCTCTGGAGGTGATCAAACAATAGAATGCTTAGCACTAATTAGATTATAGCTGGAGCCAGCAACTCTGTCTTTAGAAATTAGTTTCTTAGCTAAACACAATTAACTCCTTCAGTCCTGACAGAAGGGTCTGTCACATATCTCCCCCGTTGTGGAACACTCCGGCAGACCCGGCTTGACCCTTTGGCGGGTCAACCTGGGGATGACCGGACTAGGAGGTGGTAGGCATGTCAGTTTGCCAGGACAATCCATCTGTATTCCCGTTATGAGAGAGAATTCCTGTCCATACAAAGAAGGGTTCAACTTCCTCAGTGCCCAGACTAGGGCTAAACAGTCCTTCAAAATCCCATCAGCTTCTTTACGAGTTTTCTGTACCTGCTCTTTATAGGTATCCACAATCCCTTCATACTGACATAGGGTGCCCTTGAGTTGCTGCACCTCACTATGAGCCAGCGTCAGCTTCTCCTCAAGTGTCGCTAAGTTTGTCTTTAAGGTTTCATGTCCCACTCTCAAGCTGGTGTTTTCTGCAGTCTGTCGGTGCAGCTTGTCTAGCAGAGATTCACGTTCTAAACGTGCTTTTTCCTCTGCGCTCCTCTTCTCCTTCATCAGCGCATTGTAACGGGACCTCCACATATCAATAGCGGATAGAGATTTACTGAGCTCAGCGTCCTGGGGCTTAGCAGCAGGGGGGTCAGTCTCTGCTGCACGGATCTGAGCACGGGTAGTCACAGGGTTAACATCAGCGGGACCCATGGGAGCATAGGCAGAAACAAGGGGAGCCAAGTCATTTCCAAGAAGAACATCAGCAGGTAAGTCCTTCTTGACCCCCACATTCACAGGTCTAGCGCCCACTCCCCAATCCAAATGTACCCTGGCAACAGGTAGGCTGAACACATCGCCCCCTGCTACCCTCACAGCCACAGTGTCTCCAGTGTACTGTTTCTCAGACACCAAGTTCTTTTGGAGCAAGGTCATGGTAGCACCAGTATCCCGTAGACCACTGACCTTCTTCCCATTCACTTTAACCAGTTGCCGGTTATTCCGGTGGGCAGCTTGCACAAGGTCTGCCTCATGTAGGATGCTCCAGCATTCTTGCGCCTCTACGTAGCGGGCCGCAGGCTGAGAGTTACGTGGGATTCCGCCGGCGGGTCTTCTCCAGGACTGTGCTTGGTTCGCTGCATTTAGGGGACACTCTGGTCTTTTGTGCCCTAGTTGCTTACATCCAAAGCACCAAATAGGCTGTGAGTAGCCCCGTGAATTGAACCGGGCTCTCTGAGGGTAGTTCGTGGCCGGAGGCCGTGTGGTATAGCGGTGCGCCGGGGGTTGGTAACTGGCAGCTGCTGGGGTGACTGGGGGTCTGTACTCCACTCTAGCAGGGGGCTTAGTGGTAGCAGTGTCCAGTTTGCGGGCATCCATATACTCATCTGCCAGGCGAGCAGCTTCATGCAGGGTGGAGGGTTTACGGTCCCGAACCCACTCTCTAACTCCTGCTGATAACTTGTCAAAGCAATGTTCCAACAGGAATAGCTGCAGCACCTCTTCCCCAGATACGGCTTGGCACCCCGCTATCCAGTGAGCTGCTGTGCGGTGCACCTTACATGCCCACTCAACGTAGGAATCACCAGCTAATTTAACAGTGTCTCTGAACCGCCTCCGGTATGCCTCCGGTGTAACCGCATACTTGGAGAGCAGAGCCTCTTTCACAGTATTATAATCCCCAACCTCCTCATCTGGAATGGCCCGAAAAGCCTCACTGGCCCGGCCGGATAATTTTCCGGATAATATCGTGACCCAGTCCTCTGCGGGTACCTTGTGTAGTGCACATTGCCTCTCAAAATCCGCAAGGAACCCATCAATCTCTCCTTCTGTTTCCAGGAAGTTTTTAAAAGCTGCAAAATTTACTTTTCTCTTTTCCACTTGGGCTGCTGCAGCGCTGCTTTGGCGAAGTAGGTTGGCCTCCACAGCTGCTATGACCCGGTCAATAATTTCCGCAGATGGGTTGGGGCCATAATGTGCCAGTCTTATTTTAACCGCCCGATCAAAGCTTGCTTCTTCAGGGGTTCTGTCTGATATGCTGGGCCCATTGGTTCCTTCTGTCCCTGGTACTCTTTCCATCTTAGTCAGTATTGTAATAATCCCCCTCTTCCTGAGGTTACTGGCTTGTGTAGTTGCTCTTCTGGGCGATAAGGTTCATCCCGTCGCTTGCCACCAATTGTTACGGTACCAACAGTGTACCAAGGTTAATATCAGATGAACAATGTCCTGCATAGGGAATCAGCAATTCACAACCCAGCCAGTTTTCAGGTTTAAAACAGAATGACATTTATTAAAAGGCTATGCCTAGTATTTATGCAGGTCTGACCCCCCCCCAGATGGGGGTTGAAAGGCTGTTGTACATTACATGGAGGGAACAAGCCCTTTGACATGATACAATAGAATTATATTACTTAAACACTTCAACCACAAGACACTCTTGGACCTTCTTATCACTTAGGCGTTTTCTCTCTGGAGGTGATCAAACAATAGAATGCTTAGCCCTAATTAGATTATAGCTGGAGCCAGCAACTCTGTCTTTAGAAATTAGTTTCTTAGCTAAACACAATTAACTCCTTCAGTCCTGACAGAAGGGTCTGTCACATATATGATTCATGATTTACATTGCTCCCAGGATTCCAGCATATACTCATGTGTGTCGTCTGTCTACTTCTGCATATGGTGGTATCTTTCCAAATGTATCAGTGTGTCCACTTGTTGTTTCCATTCCTCTACTGTTGGTACTACCTGTGATTTCCAGTGTTTCTGTATTAGTAGTTTAATGCTATTTAGCATGATTAACATCAGAACTTTAAGTGCTTTATTCTCTATAGTGGGAAGTGACAAGAATAGCAGGGTTTTGGGGTTGTTGGGCAGTGGTTTTCCTATTGTCCATGTAATATGAGTGAGAATCTCGACCCAGAATGTGTCCAGTTTGAGGCATTTCCACCAGATATGTGAGAGATTTCCTTCTCCGTTATAATCTATTGAACTAGCTCAACAAGTGTAAATTGTTAAATAATGTAAAATAATATTGGTGGTGCAGACCCAAAAAACTATATTTATTTATACTAACAAAGATAGATTCCAAGGATACAATAAACCTTGTATAAAAGATTGGGAATCAAGAACTCTTCAAAATATATTCTCAAAGAATTTCATTTTATTCAAACACATTCATAGATAGACAGAATCCATTTCTGCGGCATAATGAACACACATAAATACCCTACAAACAACAGTGCAAAAATACAAATATTAAAAAGGCAATTCTGGCATCCTAGATTCAAGGTTAATAACATGCAACACCCTGCTGCACCAGATCCTGTATGTAAACAGGCCAACGTCTGGGCAGGTTAACTTGGGGATCTTGGCATGTAAGCAAGAGTGTAGTCACATGAGAGCTGTTCACAACTTTTAAATAATGGCCTTCTTTAGGCCTAGATTTGGAGTTTGGCGTTAGCCGTGAAAACCAGCGTTAGAGGCTCCTAACGCGGATTTCTTACGGACTCCGGTATTTAGAGTTCAGTTACCGACACTCAAAAAACACCTAACGCTCAAATTTCTACCGACACCTCAGACCCAGTAGTAAACATATACCGACAAAAAAAACATCCACGAATCACAAAACAAATATTACACAAAGTACACTTACACTCATACAAACACGACACTATATTTAATTTTCATATTTAATAATTTTTCATCAAAATACAAAGGTTTAAAGTTGCGAGATCTCGGGTGTTAGAAAAAAAACAACACAAATCCATTTTCCCATTGACTTACATTGACACACGGGAAAAGACCCTCATATACCTACATCTAACTAATAACATTATCACAAACATACACTCATCGATGCATACAAACAATATACACCACATGACATACAAAAAATATTTATTTATCACAAAAAGAACACGATTTAGTTACTTTTTCACAAAAGCTCATGACGTCATTCACTTTACGAGGAAAACCAGTCTTAGAAAAAAAACAAGAACAAATTTTAGAGCCTCCATTGACTTCTATTGGGAAGACGTGCTCGTGCACGCGAAACCCTCATTTCCCTAACGCACGCAAATAGCGTAGACAGAAAAACTCCAAATACCAGCACTAGAAAAGACATGATTTCATGCGTTAGACACAGCTATGATAAATAGATCAAGAAATGACTATTTCCCTATGGTGGATTTATGGATTTTACTGTTTGAATATTCACAACACCATTAAATTGTTTCAGACTTTTATATTACATCAACTACAAATCAACATCACTAGTAACAACATTTTTGTTTTAAAAATATTACATTTAAACGGACACAAAAATAATGTCAACTTTTCAGGATTCACAAACACTACACAATGGGAAACAATTCTCATTTACCTTTATTATTGCATTTCAGTTATTCAACTCATATGCTTGCAGCAACAGCATATCTACATAGGCTTAACACATGATCACTCATGGATGCACATACATTACTTTTAACATTCACTCATACATGTGCATTCAAATGATGGGGGAAAAACACATTACATTCTCTCGAGGAATCACAAAACACAACATATGGATTTTACTGTACTTTTAACATCATGATTCCATCACCAGAAACCATTAAGAATTACGTACAACAAGAACATCATTACACCAGATTACAGATGTCACTTTATGGGAAGGAACAACAATGCCAGACCGCTATATACAAGTCAGCATATGTGGGACACAATCACAATATATACGTATATGTACATAACACGCATCACCCATCACGCAACCACAAAGCACACATTTAGATTTTATTCAGCACACAATAACAATGTAGTCAAATACAACAACACAATGAGGATTTCAGAACTACATAGGCAGGTTAATAATATCATGACGTCATTAGAAGATTCAACCATACACATCACAGATTCACGACTGTACCGCCCCTTTCGGAACTTTAACACTCAATACTACAATACAACATATACGTAAACAACAGTTTGAAACAGCATTATTAAAGCGATTTCAATGGGACAATTAATAAATATTTTCAGATCGCAAATCACTTATATATACAATACTACAGATGACAGCCGGAAGTTCCTCAGTATTAGTGCAATTTGAAAGGGACGCATACAATATTGACAGCTCGGCAATCACTTATATATACAATACTACAGATGACAGCCGGAAGTTATTCAGTATTAGTGCGATTTGAAAGGGACACATACAATATTGACAGCTCGGCAATCACTTATATATACAATACTACAGATGACAGCCGGAAGTTATTCAGTATTAGTGCGATTTGAAAGGGACATATACAATATTGACAGCTCGGCAATCACTTATATATACAATACTACAGATGGCAGACGGGAAGTTCGGAATTATTATTGCGATTTGAAAGGGACGCATACAATATTGACAGCTCAGCAATCACTTATATATACAATACTACAGATGGCAGACGGGAAGTTCGGAATTATTATTGCGATTTGAAAGGGACGCATACAATATTGACAGCTCGGCAATCACTTATATATACAATACTACAGATGGCAGATGGGAAGTTCGGAATTATTATTGCGATTTGAAAGGGACGCATACAATATTGACTGCTCGGCAATCACTTATATATACAATACTACAGATGGCAGACGGGAAGTTCGGAATTATTATTGCGATTTGAAAGGGACGCATACAATATTGACAGCTCGGCAATCACTTATATATATACAATACTACAGATGGCAGACGGGAAGTTCGGAATTATTATTGCGATTTTAAAGGGACGCATACAATATTGACAGCTCGGCAATCACTTATATATACAATACTACAGATGGCAGCTGTTACTTTATCGTTTACAAACAATATTGCAGCAACATTGATCGATCACATTCGATGCACATTATACACAACTATGCACTTTCATTCATGTTAGCCTGGACGTGTGCTTGTTACTATAAGATCGCGTTTAAGAAATATTGATTACGCATATGAAAAAATATTACAAACATGCACTGTATGTGTGATATTTGACACTTTCACATTGAGATTCATTGTTTGAAAATAACATTTCAGCAAACAACAAATAAACGCCCACTGTGAAAGCATTCGCGCCGCTCACATACAAACAGGTGAATACAATCAGCAATCATTACAAACTCACTACCATTGGACTAATTGTACTATAAATCCCCCAAACAACATGGCCAATGCATCACTTGTGATCCACATCAGATCAAGTGCTTACCTTGTTACGCTGTTTTGAAAGATGGATGACGATGACATGGTAGACGCTGCTGGTGCTGCTATTGGCAAACTAGCTGTTGGTCGAATCAGGCAGCCTCGGCGGCTCAGACTGAGATGAAGGGGTCATCTGGTTCGAGGTCCTCGTGTCTACAGGGTGAGACCCACCTTGGAAAACATGAGCGACTTTGAGGTTTATGATAAGTATCGGCTCGATCGCGAACAGCTCATTGGCCTTTACGATCTTCTTAAACCTCATTTGGAGCCACGTATAAGAATAAGGACTGCTGTTCCCGCCATGAGTAAGATGCTAAGCTGTCTATACGTCCTGGCCTCCGGGAGTTTTCAATCCGGAGAACTGTACATGCATGGCCTGGCTCAAGGTACATTCTCTGGGGTGTTTGATAACTTTCTGGATGCCATGGTACGTATCAGTAAGCAATACATAGGATTCCCACAGAATGATGGTGATTGGAGGCACCTGAAGCGGGAATTCTTTGATATTGCTCAATTGCCCAATGTCTTGGGAGCCATAGATTGTACCCACATTGCGCTGCATGCTCCAATTGATGACTCGCCCTTCAGAAATCGCAAACATTTTCATAGCCTCAACGTGCAGTATGTTTGTGACGCACAGATGAGGATTATGCATGTGTGTGCGAATTTTGGAGGGGCTTGTCATGATGCCCGCATCCTCTCTCTGTCGTCCCTGTGGAGACAGTTTGAGGAAAGACAAATGCCCCCTGGTTATCTCGTTGGTGAGTATTTGTGCACAACATGGTTAATTAGTTTGACAATTGCCACTGTAGTTTTAAAATTTTAGCGTAATGTTCAGCTATAGGAGCAATTTAACCATATATTTTCCCCCCGCTAATGTCTACTTTTAGTTCAATGCAGATATGTAGCATGTCTTACCTTAAATGCTCAGATAGAGAATGTAATGTAACCATGTAGTTAGCATTTTACACAAGGCTTGATTTAGGAGAAATACGCATATGTAGCATGTCTTAGCTGAAATGGGAAGATATTAGCTAATGCAATTTAACCATGTCATTGTCTCTTTCCGCAAATGTCTTTTAGTTCAATGCAGATATGTAGCATGTCTTACCTTAAATGCTCAGATAGAGAATGTAATGTAACCATGTAGTTAGCATTTTACACAAGGCTTGATTTAGGAGAAATACGCATATGTAGCATGTCTTAGCTGAAATGGGAAGATATTAGCTAATGCAATTTAACCATGTCATTGTCTCTTTCCGCAAATGTCTTTTAGTTCAATGCAGATATGTAGCATGTCTTACCTTAAATGCTCAGATAGAGAATGTAATGTAACCATGTAGTTAGCATTTTACACAAGGCTTGATTTAGGAGAAATACGCATATGTAGCATGTCTTAGCTGAAATGGGAAGATAGAGAATAATATTGAACTAGATATTTTAAATTTAAAATAAACATTTGTTAATGGATTATTGTGTACAAAACTTTTTATTGTACTACAAATACTATTTTGAGGATTCTGTTAGAATTATGTTCTGTTCATAATTTATAGGTGATTCTGGGTACATGAGCCGGCCTTGGCTCATTACCCCCTTGCGTAGCCCGACTGATGTGTCTGAGGAGCGCTACAATAGGGCTCATAAGAGAACCAGGGCGGTGGTTGAACGGATGTTCGGGCTCCTGAAGATGAGGTTCAGGTGCCTGGACAGGTCGGGAGGAGCCCTCCAGTACAGCGGGCTGGGATGCTGCAGGCCGTCCGGCCGGACAGAAACCTCCTCAGAGATGAGGAGGATGATCCTGTTCTAGAGGGGCCATTCCGGGACGAGGGGCTCAATGTCAGAGCAGACATCATCAACCGCAACTTTAGACGGTAAAGAATAGAAGTTAGACTGGAGTATTATCAATAGATGTGAACTCTAGGGAAATGACAAGTAGAGAATTGTGCAAACATGTTAGGATTGTTCATTAAATGCTAAAAATGTGTTTCATTTATTAATATTGGTGATGCTCTGGCCATTGGGTCCTGTAGCGAGTCTTTTCCACCTGGTTTTTAAAGAGGACATCAGCTGGTAAGTATAAATGTCTGGACTGTTGCTGGCATGAATTGTACACAAATACATCATATGGCATACATTTTATAAACTAGTATTTAGTTTACACATTACTTAAAATGTAAATACTCAGAAAGGGATCCTCTAGCATGACTATGGTTCAATGTCACACATTAGAGGTTTGTTCTGCTCAATATGACTCATCTTCACACTTGATAGAACATAACACAAGATGCTACACAGTAAGCTAGTGACAGAATTTTTTTATGAAATGGGGGGTGGGAGAGGGCTACAGAAATGATTCACACACTTGTAGTAATTTTGAATAAACTTTTTATGCCATTAGGGAGCTGACTTAATCTAAAGACTGAAAGGGAAGAATTAGAAGCCTGACAGTGAAGATTGCCCAGACTGACAGTGGAAAAAGCCAAGATTGAAATTGAAGTATACCAATGGGATCATGTCTGGCATTATCTTTCAAATCTGCTGACCTTGAAAACCATACAAAGACATGTTCACATGGTAAGTGCCAACTATTTGATAGAATAAGGCTGTTGAGGCATCCTATTGGAGACACTTAGATGATTTTCAAATTTTTAGATGGTATTTCACAGTCCTCTATTTTTGAAATGATGAATAAGACACCTATTGAAGATCAACTGTTTACCCCTGAATTGACTTTCAAAGACCATGCATTATCAGGGTTGGTGTACCAATGCATGCTAGTTAAGAATCACAGGAAGAATGTTGAATATTAGTAGCTTACATACATTAGTCATATTTAGCATAAATAAAAAGAGAGAAGCGCTCAACCTGGGAACGAACAATAGCATAATAGCTTGTTCTATGGCTAGTTACCACCCTAGAAGCAGCCTCTTTTTGCTCAATATGTGCCTTTCACAGAGAAAAACTTTCCTGTAGCATATCAGTCTGATCCTGACTTCACAGTACAGTCCAGCCCCGAAATACCAGGCAATCCCTCTCTGAACAAGAGAAACAGCAAAACCCCAGACGTACGTTTCGGCCTATTGTGGGCCTCGTCAGTGAGGTGCAGCCATATCCCTCTAGGCACACTGAGCAACGGGTCCACGTCTGGATTCCCGCATCACACTTAGGGAGACTTCCCTAAGTGTCATAATTTGCATAAATAAAAAGAGAGAAGCGCTCAACCTGGGAACGAACAATAGCATAATAGCTTGTTCTATGGCTAGTTACCACCCTAGAAGCAGCCTCTTTTTGCTCAATATGTGCCTTTCACAGAGAAAAACTTTCCTGTAGCATATCAGTCTGATCCTGACTTCACAGTACAGTCCAGCCCCGAAATACCAGGCAATCCCTCTCTGAACAAGAGAAACAGCAAAACCCCAGACGTACGTTTCGGCCTATTGTGGGCCTCGTCAGTGAGGTGCAGCCATATCCCTCTAGGCACACTGAGCAACGGGTCCACGTCTGGATTCCCGCATCACACTTAGGGAGACTTCCCTAAGTGTCATAATTTGCATAAATAAAAAGAGAGAAGCGCTCAACCTGGGAACGAACAATAGCATAATAGCTTGTTCTATGGCTAGTTACCACCCTAGAAGCAGCCTCTTTTTGCTCAATATGTGCCTTTCACAGAGAAAAACTTTCCTGTAGCATATCAGTCTGATCCTGACTTCACAGTACAGTCCAGCCCCGAAATACCAGGCAATCCCTCTCTGAACAAGAGAAACAGCAAAACCCCAGACGTACGTTTCGGCCTATTGTGGGCCTCGTCAGTGAGGTGCAGCCATATCCCTCTAGGCACACTGAGCAATGGGTCCACGTCTGGATTCCCGCATCACACTTAGGGAGACTTCCCTAAGTGTCATAATTTGCATAAATAAAAAGAGAGAAGCGCTCAACCTGGGAACGAACAATAGCATAATAGATTGTTCTATGGCTAGTTACCACCCTAGAAGCAGCCTCTTTTTGCTCAATATGTGCCTTTCACAGAGAAAAACTTTCCTGTAGCATATCAGTCTGATCCTGACTTCACAGTACAGTCCAGCCCCGAAATACCAGGCAATCCCTCTCTGAACAAGAGAAACAGCAAAACCCCAGACGTACGTTTCGGCCTATTGTGGGCCTCGTCAGTGAGGTGCAGCCATATCCCTCTAGGCACACTGAGCAACGGGTCCACGTCTGGATTCCCGCATCACACTTAGGGAGACTTCCCTAAGTGTCATAATTTGCATAATTAAAAAGAGAGAAGCGCTCAACCTGGGAACGAACAATAGCATAATAGCTTGTTCTATGGCTAGTTACCACCCTAGAAGCAGCCTCTTCGGCGGGATCAGACTGATATACTACAGGAAAGTTTTCCTCTGTGAAAAGCACAATTGGGCAGAAAGAAGCTACTACCAGGTGGCAACCGGGCCATAGAACAAGCTATTGATGCTGCTGTTCGTTCCTGGCAGACTGCTTCTCATTCTGTTTTGCATATGTAAATATGACCCTGGGGATAGTCTCCCTAAGGGTGATGGGGGAAACCAGAAGTGGACTCCTTGCCCAATGTGCTTAGAGGGATATGGCTGCACCTCACTGACGAGGCCCAAAGGAGGCCGAAACGATCGTCTGGGGTTGTCAAGTTCCTTGTTCAGAGGAGAATTGCCTGGTATTTCGGTGCTGGACTGACCATGTCGGCGGGATCAGACTGATATACTACAGGAAAGTTTTCCTCTGTGAAAAGCACAATTGGGCAGAAAGAAGCTACTACCAGGTGGCAACCGGGCCATAGAACAAGCTATTGATGCTGCTGTTCGTTCCTGGCAGACTGCTTCTCATTCTGTTTTGCATATGTAAATATGACCCTGGGGATAGTCTCCCTAAGGGTGATGGGGGAAACCAGACGTGGACTCCTTGCCCAAAGTGCTTAGAGGGATATGGCTGCACCTCACTGACGAGGCCCAAAGGAGGCCGAAACGATCATCTGGGGTTGTCATGTTCCTTGTTCAGAGGAGAATTGCCTGGTATTTCGGTGCTGGACTGACCATGTCGGCGGGATCAGACTGATATACTACAGGAAAGTTTTCCTCTGTGAAAAGCACAATTGGGCAGAAAGAAGCTACTACCAGGTGGCAACCGGGCCATAGAACAAGCTATTGATGCTGCTGTTCGTTCCTGGCAGACTGCTTCTCATTCTGTTTTGCATATGTAAATATGACCCTGGGGATAGTCTCCCTAAGGGTGATGGGGGAAACCAGACGTGGACTCCTTGCCCAATGTGCTTAGAGGGATATGGCTGCACCTCACTGACGAGGCCCAAAGGAGGCCGAAACGATCGTCTGGGGTTGTCATGTTCCTTGTTCAGAGGAGAATTGCCTGGTATTTCGGTGCTGGACTGACCATGTCGGCGGGATCAGACTGATATACTACAGGAAAGTTTTCCTCTGTGAAAAGCACAATTGGGCAGAAAGAAGCTACTACCAGGTGGCAACCGGGCCATAGAACAAGCTATTGATGCTGCTGTTCGTTCCTGGCAGACTGCTTCTCATTCTGTTTTGCATATGTAAATATGACCCTGGGGATAGTCTCCCTAAGGGTGATGGGGGAAACCAGACGTGGACTCCTTGCCCAATGTGCTTAGAGGGATATGGCTGCACCTCACTGACGAGGCCCAAAGGAGGCCGAAATGATCGTCTGGGGTTGTCATGTTCCTTGTTCAGAGGAGAATTGCCTGGTATTTCGGTGCTGGACTGACCATGTCGGCGGGATCAGACTGATATACTACAGGAAAGTTTTCCTCTGTGAAAAGCACAATTGGGCAGAAAGAAGCTACTACCAGGTGGCAACCGGGCCATAGAACAAGCTATTGATGCTGCTGTTCGTTCCTGGCAGACTGCTTCTCATTCTGTTTTGCATATGTAAATATGACCCTGGGGATAGTCTCCCTAAGGGTGATGGGGGAAACCAGACGTGGACTCCTTGCCCAATGTGCTTAGAGGGATATGGCTGCACCTCACTGACGAGGCCCAAAGGAGGCCGAAACGATCGTCTGGGGTTGTCATGTTCCTTGTTCAGAGGAGAATTGCCTGGTATTTCGGTGCTGGACTGACCATGTCGGCGGGACCAGACTGATATACTACAGGAAAGTTTTCCTCTGTGAAAAGCACAATTGGGCAGAAAGAAGCTACTACCAGGTGGCAACCGGGCCATAGAACAAGCTATTGATGCTGCTGTTCGTTCCTGGCAGACTGCTTCTCATTCTGTTTTGCATATGTAAATATGACCCTGGGGATAGTCTCCCTAAGGGTGATGGGGGAACCAGACGTGGACTCCTTGCCCAATGTGCTTAGAGGGATATGATTGCACCTCACTGACGAGGCCCAAAGGAGGCCGAAACGATCGTCTGGGGTTGTCATGTTCCTTGTTCAGAGGAGAATTGCCTGGTATTTCGGTGCTGGACTGACCATGTCGGCGGGATCAGACTGATATACTACAGGAAAGTTTTCCTCTGTGAAAAGCACAATTGGGCAGAAAGAAGCTACTACCAGGTGGCAACCGGGCCATAGAACAAGCTATTGATGCTGCTGTTCGTTCCTGGCAGACTGCTTCTCATTCTGTTTTGCATTAGTCATATTTAGTTCTTAATTAGATATTTAGGGATCACAATCAGACACTTAGATGAATTTCTAATTTTTAGATGGGATTTCAGTCCTCTATTTTTGAAATGATGAATAAGACACCTATTGTAGATCAACTGTTTACCCCTGAATTGACTTTCAAAGACCATGCATTATCCAGGTTGGTGTACCAATGCATGCTAGTTAAGAATCACAGGAAGAATGTTGATTATTGGTAGCTTACATACATTAGTCATACATATTTCATCATTAGATATTTAGGGATCACAATCAGAAAAAGGAATACATATTATAGTTGATATAGAGGTATTTGAATGGACATGAAATATGACATTTATGTTCAACATATATATTATTGAAATGTGATATACATTATTATGTATAATTAGAAAATCAGATTTTTTTTTTATTTTATTACACAATATAATTGTTTTTTTTTTATTTTTTTTTATTTAATTAATAAATATCTTTAAAAAATGTTGAACAAAGTTAGAGCATAGACACAAGATGATTGTAAATGTATTTTATGAATCTTTGACTACGTGTGTATTAACTTTGTTAAAAAAAAAATTTAAATTTCAGATTGGCATCTGATGACTTCCAGGAATATTTTTTTCTTTTTGGTTCAGAAACTATTACATTTTAAAATGGTAATAATAAACATTTTAGTATTAAATACACTCTTTGGAACAGATTATAATAAATATCCATATAATCTGTCAATAAAAAACAATTTGACTCCCATGACTGGTAGTTGTCTATTTGACAAGCACATGCATAAGATCAAATAATGCATTAATTGTTGAAAATCCACTGATTCCGAGAATGTTACATTAAACTATCTTTTTTAACATTCATTGGGGAGTGAGATCCATCAATGCTTTTCTTTTGAAATTCTTAGATGTTAAAACAATTTCGGATATGTAGTCAATTTCTCAAAAATTAATTGTTTTCACTTTTAAGAAGGGGAAGTGGTTCAATTACATTAAAGTGACAGTGTTGTTGAATGTAAAATTAATTTTATAAGATCTTGTATCTTCCTTAGGTATCTCAAAACATTATTTGCTAAATTATTTTAATTTTTACATTTATAAATGGTAGGTCATTTAACTTGATATTTTTCACAAGCTAGTTATTGGATGGCAGGTTAATCGATTTGATTTTCTAGTGGAGTCATTTAACTATAGTTAATAATATTATGTAGTTTTTAAAATCTTACCTCTTGGGTTAGACATCACATATCTATATATAATTTTCATTCCCCTTTAGTTTATTTTGACAATGTTAAATCAACATTACAAATGTTTTTATCCTTAAAGGGACATTCACAAAGTATATTGTGTATTGATTTTTAAATAATTCATAAAATAATTTAAACATATTTAGAAAGTACTATAGAATTACATTCAGTCTTTAAATATACTTTGAAAAAAACCCATCAATGCACATATCTTAGTCAATTACATAAGGTATCTATGTGCAACCAACAATCAGCATCAAAATAGCCTATGTAGATATGTATTTAATCCAAAAATATATATAATTACAATCTAATGATTGAATAGCAAAACATATTAAGTTGTTCAAATATTATAATCTTATCCAAAATGCATACATAACATATAGCTCAATGTCCCTCTAAGCTGAAGACTCCGAAATACCTCCTTTACAATATATATTTCAGTCAGTGTGTAAAACAATCCAGAAGTTAATCTAAATTTTATTTACTCATATGTTATACTAATTTATCAAAAGGAAGGTGCCTAGGTTTCTGATATTTCAAGCATTATTGTGAAATGTTTATTTAAAGGGACATGAACTAAAAATATACTTAAAGGGAGACAGTTAAAAAATTAATGATTTATACATTCTGAATGAGTATTCTATTTTAAGCAACTTTAAAAATTGTCTCATATTATGAATGCTCATTGTGATGTTGCTATCATTACTTTAAAAATAATGCATTAAATAGATAATTTATTTGCTTCAGTACTCTGGACTGAACTTGGTTTTTTGTGGTGGATTAATTTATCCAACAATCATCAAGGACAACCCAGGTTTTTTGAAACAATTGTCCGTAATCTCAAATATCATTATTGATTTGCAAAGAAAGATAACAAGATAATTGTTAACATTTGAGAATCGGATTAAATTATAACGTTGATTAACATTTCATGCTCAATCTGAATCACCAACGCTAAATTTGTTTGTACAGTGTCCCTTTAAGAGATTTAAATAGTGCATTTACTTCTCTTCCTATCTTGACATACTTTGCTTGAAAAGCATATCGAGATAGGCTCAGTAGATGAAGATTGGTGGATGCACAGAGATGCCTTATGTGATTGTCTCAACCATGTGCATTTAAATTTCTTCTGTTGAGAAGAAGGCCCTCTGGGAGTCTATCACCAATGCGGTTAGATTGGTGTGTGACGTCCAGAGGACCCAGGATCAGATCATGAGGAGATTCGGAGATATGAGGTTGCGGTTAACAAAAAAAGTCAACCTCATAAGGGACTGGGTACAAGCCCGTAAAAGAGGTGGCAAAAGAGAGGCCCCGCGGAAACTGTACCTACTCCCTTATGAGGTGACTTTATGCGAGCTCCTCAATCTCCGGGTCCCCAAAAGATTCAGATCCTCGCCATCCTCGGCCTCCTCTTCTTCCCTCCCAGCTGCGGGATCTGAAAGTCCTGACGCGGGGGCCAGGGCAGCTGCTTCTACGTCCGGTGGCCTGGGAGGAGATGGAGAATCTGAACCAGGTAATTATCCAACTTCATATAATATCTTAATATTTTTTTTTTTATCAAAAAAGGTGTATATAGTCAGATACTAAACCTATACAGATCTCACAACATACACTACATATGATGTTTAGATATCTGATTTTAGATTAGTGACACATGAAATAGGAATGATGTGTCTTGCGCTCTACAGAATATGCGTCACAGAGCGAAAATGGAATTTCGCATACACGTTAACATGGCTTTGGTGTAAGTGGCATTGCTTTATACATGTTGGTCAAATGACGGATGCGTAATTCCACTTTGAATCATTGCGCAATGATCGCGAAAATGGAATTGCGCATACACGTTAACATGGCTTTGCTGTAAGTGACATTGCTTTATACATGTTGGTCAAATGACGGATGCGTAATCCCGCTTTGAATCATTGTGCAATGATCGCGAAAATGGAATTGCGCATACACGTTAACATGGCTTTGCTGTAAGTGGCATTGCTTTATACATGTTGGTCAAATGACGGATGCGTAATTCCGCTTTGAATCATTGCGCAATGATCGCGAAAATGGAATGGCGCATACACGTTAACATGGCTTTGCTGTAAGTGGCATTGCTTTATACATGTTGGTCAAATGACGGATGCGTAATTCCGCTTTGAATCATTGCGCAATGATCGCGAAAATGGAATGGCACATACACGTTAACATGGCTTTGCTGTAAGTGGCATTGCTTTATACATGTTGGTCAAATGACGGATGCGTAATTCCGCTTTGAATCATTGCGCAATGATCGCGAAAATGGAATTTCGCATACACGTTAACATGGCTTTGCTGTAAGTGGCATTGCTTTATACATGTTGGTCAAAATGAAATGTGAATTATTATATATGTGAAGAATACAGTATTCTTATTTTCAATATTATACATAATAAAAAAAGAAGAATCCAAATAAATTATAACATATGCCCATCAATTGATGAGAATGAAATAACACCAAAAAAATAATTAAAGCTACAGTAAACAACACAACTGATTGAAAATAAGAGTACAGGATATATTTATCATGAATTGAATTGAGGAAACAATTAACTCATGGGACTACCAAAGGATTAATAGTTTTAAATTGATTTGCTAATAATGTAAAGATTTTAAACATGGCATAATTTGTATTAATGATATGCAATCCTCATTTAATATATTACAGATATGGATGTTGCTGCTGGATCCTTAAGGCAGGGCTTGTCACAGTATGGTATGTCTCATTTTAATTGACATTTGTCTTAGAAACATGGACAGAACATTACATACTAAATCCACATTGTTCAATATTTATATGTAATGTCCCTTTAATAGATGAAAATTAAATAATTCTTCGGATATCCTTAAATAACATATTAGATTTGAATTGCATGCTCAATCCCATTCATTACATCAACATATGGAGTAGAGAATTCATTACCACCAACATTGTCAAATCAATATAATTTTATATTAAAGGGATACTGAGCTACAATTATTAATGTTGTCATTCAGATAGAGTATGCAATATTAATAAACATTTAAATATAATACTATCATCATATGTGAAATATTCTATTGCTAAATGTATTTTAAAATCAAGAATGTACGTTTATCTGCATCTCAATTTTGGTTGACCAACCTGGGTTTTTATTGATGATTGGTGGATACCTTCAACAAACAATATTTATTGAATACAATATTGCTTATCTGCCTTTAAGATTAAAATGTAGCAACATTCAAATTATAATAGGAGTCAATGTTAAATCATTTTGAACAGTTTGAACAGAGAAATCAATTATTTAAATAAATCATGTCAGTGTCCCTTTAATAAACAATAGATTCATTCATCTTTACATTCTTTGGATTAAACAATATTGATATATAATTCACATATTCACTGTTGGAGTTACTTTATAGATATCAGCATACTCTAACAGCACCATGATTACATATTTGTACTAATCAATTTGGTTTTGTATTGTGATAAATATGTGTTGTGTCCTAAACAAGATTACTGTACATTGCACAAATGGCTCGATGTGCCACATGTGTTTGTTTAGATTTGTCAACAGCTGTTCTTCAAAATGTGGTTTGTGTGTATTCTTTTAAGAACATTGATCAATGGGTATATTTAGATATGCAATAGCATCGTATGAGATGAGTTTGATGTCTAATATAGTCTGAAATTAAACATATGTTCAATACATCATTTTTAACAGAATTCCCTTGATTCAATCAAGCATTTTTTGGTTTAATGACTGCTCTATTCTTCACATTTTCAAGTTGATTAATCTTAAAATTCGATACAGATGTGATTTAGTGATATCCCAAATGTGTTTACTAATATATATCTATATCATTCATAGAGAGAGTTGGTGTGGGGAGCCCACAGGAATCCAGCAGTGACACAGAGCCACCTTTGCGGTCTCCTGGTAAGTCCATTGACTCATTTATATGTCATTGAAGGTGTATTGGTAATCAATATTATGAGCATGATTCTGATGAAGCATAACATTTGAAACAAACATATAATTTTCTCTTCTGATTATATATTAATTTTCTTTTAATATTGAAAGATTAATAATTAAAACTTTATTAGTCTAAACATTTGTTATTCAGAAGATGTATAGCATATCTTTGTTTCCATGTTCATTTTTGACAACAGTCATCAAGTGATACACACATGAGAAATCTTAAATGTTCTATGTACTATGCTTTTATGATTTTTAAATTAATACAAACAATACATCGAAAATATGAATCATTGAGAATAACAAATCTAATGTAATTTGTATGCTCCATCAAAATGATGTAAATCATAACTTTGGGTGTGTATATCTTTAATGCAACATTGATGTGTGTCTTTGAACAACAGTAACATATATTATAATATCTGTTCTTAACGTGTACACAACATGTTATGTTTTACAGAGATTGATTTAACATATGTGACGGAGGAGGAAGAGGCTGCCTTGGAGTCTAATGGTATGTGAAATATATCTATCATGTTTCCAACATGTTGCTTTATTTGAAATCATTTCATTGAAGACATTCAAAGTCTACAGCTTTTGCACTTTAAAAAGGAATATTATTTGTCTGTTCAAATACACTACTGCCCCCTTTCTATATCAGGCAGCATGAAAATATTTTTTTTTTTAAAAATGTATAATTCATGCCATCATTATGTCACATGCATATTCCAGGCCAAAACACAATAATAATGTTATAATTGTACAGACAGTAATTGATATTCATCTGAGTGCCTATATGCATACCATATCCTCATTTCATAATTGTTTACAAATTCAAACACACTTCGAAGTATATTGAAAACATAATCAATTTGAAATGCGTTGATTTGATTTCATGATGTATGAGATGTTAATATATATTTTTTAAATTTTCAGATGGATCCGCCACTTCTGGTCATCTGGTTTCCGCCCCTGCCCAGTCCCCTGACCAGTCACAGACCCCTGCCCATGCCCAGACCCCTGCCCATGCCCAGACCACTGCCCAGGCCCAGACCCCTGCCCATGCCCAGACCACTGCCCATGTCCAGACTCCTGCCCATGCCCAGACCCCTGCCGGCCCTTCCCATTTATCATTTCCTGCCCCTCCCAAAAAACACCCCTACAACCCCCTTCGCCGCTCTCCCCGTATTATGGCCCGTACAGCTGCCCAGACCCCAACTCCCCACTCCTCAGCTGTACAGCCTACCCCGGAGCAGCAGCTCATCCCTCCCCAAGCCAATCCCATCCCTCCCCAACCCAATCCCATCCCTCCCCCCTGTCTCAACCTTCATTGTCCTGGGTGTCGGATTGTCCTTCCCAGGCACAGCTGTAAGTATCATTCAAAATCAACATTATAAGATACTTAAAGGTACACTGAAGGTAAATATTTTCTATTGTGATTCAAATAGAGCATGCAATGTTAATCAAATTTATAATTTACTACTCTTATGAATTATTCTTCATTCTCTTGCTATCTTTATTGAAACAAAGAAATGCCTATAATTATTTTTAAATAGAAAATAATTGTGGACATCATTTCTTTATTGTTGGATGAATGTATCCATCAACCAGCAGGGACAAACAAAGTTGATAAACAAATATGGCCTGCCCTAAAAACCGACATTCTTGCATTCAAAATCTAGCTATAGAATTCTAACATTTAAAGAATATGTGTAATTTTTAAATATTTGTAATGTCATGCTCTATCTGAATCAGTCAATTAAATATTTAGGTTCAGTGTCCCTTTAATTTGATATCACTACATATACCAATCACCACTACTTGGATCCAACAATTTATGTACAAATGTTTATACATTATCTCTTGTCTAACCCAGTGGGAATGTAATTTCTTCAGGTTGCTATGTTTACACAGCTTGTCCTCAATGCCAAAATGTTTAAGGATAGGTGTGCCTACCACAGTATAATTAAAATATTAAAATTGCTAATGTAAGTACAATGTAAATCCTTTAACAAGATTTGATACACTCAAGCTGTATAAGTGGATCATCGAAAACCAATTAAAGGGGACAACATGTTTGAGTAAACTGTCCCTTTAATGATTTCGGTCTGTCTGAATAACATATATCATGTGTAAAGAATCAATTTAAACTAATTGATGTAAAGAATGATTTGTCTTTATGATGACAATGTATCTTTGCTTATTTTTTCGTCTGTTGTGTAATTATCCTTAATATTTAATTTATTCTTTATTTTAGGCTGTGACTCAGCATGGCTCATGCTAGAAGGTATAGCAAGAGTAGAGCAGGCCGTGTTGAGGAACACAGCTGTCCTGAGAGGGATGAACGACACCATGCAGGCCCAGCTCCGGGTTCAGGACTTGACTCTGCGTGAAATCATGCGATTAAGTTCAAGGCCTGAATCTGGAGCTGGACATGCACAGGACGATGAAGAGGATGACCAGTAAGTGGAGGATCTGGAGATGCTCCAAGGTGGCAGATAAGAATCCTCCGTTCACATGTTTTTTTTTTTTTTTATTGTTGCCATTTGGCCTTTTTCAAAGTTTATTGTTGTGCCTGTTGCACTCTTTTACCTTGTCATATGTCTCCAATGGGGCTATGGTGGCCCTTGTCAACTCTCTTCATGGACTGTGATGCACTCTGTTACCTTGTCATATGTCTCCAATGGGGCTATGCTGGCCCTTGGTAACTTTCTTCATGGACTGTGATGCACTGTGTTACCTTGTCATATGTCTCCAATGGGGCTATGGTGGCCCTTGGCAACTCTCTTCATGGACTGTGATGCACTGTGTTACCTTGCCATATGTCTCCAATGGGGCTATGGTGGCCCTTGTCAACTCTCTTCATGGACTGTGATGCACTCTGTTACCTTGTCATATGTCTCCAATGGGGCTATGCTGGCCCTTGGTAACTCTCTTCATGGACTGTGATGCACTCTTTTACCTTGTCATATGTCTCCAATGGGGCTATGGTGGCCCTTGGCAACTCTCTTCATGGACTGTGATGCACTCTGTTACCTTGTCATATGTCTCCAATGGGGCTATGCTGGCCCTTGGTAACTCTCTTCATGGACTGTGATGCACTCTTTTACCTTGTCATATGTCTCCAATGGGGCTATGGTGGCCCTTGGCAACTCTCTTCATGGACTGTGATGCACTGTGTTACCTTGTCATATGTCTCCAATGGGGCTATGGTGGCCCTTGGCAACTCTCTTCATGGACTGTGATGCACTCTGTTACCTTGTCATATGGCTCAAATATTCCTTATTTTTACAAGATTATTTCTAAACGTTGTTGATGTTTTCTTACATACTAATATAAGACATGTAATTGCACGATTCTTTGTCCTCATTCTTCATGTTATTTTTTGAAAGCTCTAGTTTATCTTGTTGATCCTTAAAGGGACCTACCAAAAATATTTTTTTATAAAAAAATCATATATGTAAGACAATTGTAAATGACTTTAAGATTAACATCTCCAATGTAATCTTATTATTTGTCTTTATATATTTTTCTCTTAGCTTTATCATTACATGATTATGATTAGCATAGTAATTGTTTTATATCTGTATATATAGATTGTTATTTGTGTATATATGTATATTTCAATTTTCACATCCATGTGTGTATTTAGAAACTCTGCATGAATTGATGCACCTTTAACAAATGATCTGAGGATTGATACAATGATATAATCCCTGTAAAGTGTTCATTTTATTGAAATAGTATTGTCTATGTGTATCCTCTTTTTAAAAACAAAATCATGTCCCTTTAAGTGATGGTGAGCACAATTGTTAATGAATGTATTTCCATTTCTAAAGCGTTTTTGTCCTTTTTACATGAACAAGGACATATAATCTTATTAATAAACAATCTTATTGTAATGTTGACAGCACATGTATTTCATTTTCAATTCTATCTTATTGTAAAAGTGTAACCAAATAAATCTCTGTGTGTAATGCAAATATTTTAGATGATGAATATTTTTTAACAAATATGTTTACAAAATACTTCTCCTCCCATATATGGCTATAGGTAGGCTGACCATATTTAAACTTAAATAAATGACACGTTTAATCAATCCATGTATAATTATTGTTATTCCAAAACAATCAAAACATATCTTAAAACATCAATGGCATATGTATTTCTCATGTGTATCTTTTAAATGTTAAAGATATACACCATAGCTATATTTCAAGGGACAGTCAAGTCCGAAAAGATGATTCATGATTTGTTGACATTCCTAGATAGCAATCTAGACACATACTAGTTCCTAAAATATAAATACGTTTCTTAGTGATATGCCAAGCTGTCAACTGAGTCCTTGTATTGGCTGCGGTTTTTCAGCGATCTCGGATGCGCCATGTTGCTTAAGACGTCACCTGCCAGGTTGTCCAATGATTCCTTATATTGACTGACGTTCTTACGTGATCAAGAATGTGCCTTTTATTGGATGGCGTTTTGACGCGATCAAGGATGCGCCTTTTTTTTGGGCGTTCTTACGTGATCAAGAATGTGCCTCTTATTGGATGGCGTTCTTACGTGATCAAGGAAGCGCCATGTTAAGACGTCACATGCAAAGGTAAAAAAACGTCTGATTGGATTACGTAGTCCCGCAATATTTGTTTGTGCACGTTAAACACGTTTGTGACTGCAGCCAATTTTAAAAAACCTTGCGAATATGTATTATTTGCATCATGTTACATTGTTGACCCGTAGCTGATAAAGACCACCACATTCTCTTTTGCTGGATGTCTGGTTGAATAAACGAACGAAAGCAAAATGTTTTCATGCATATGATATTTCGAGGCAAGTGCAAATCTCTATAGTCCATGTTGTTTAATATGTTTGTCAACAATATGTTCCTTTTTCTGAAAAATGACTGTTGTGTTTAATGTTAAAGATATCTAATTAATAAATATGCGCTATTGTGTTAGAATAAAGTAATCAATATGCATTTAGCTTTATCATATGCTAAATATATGATGCGGACTTCTTCTAAATGTAATTTCGTTGTATATTTTATTAAAGGTTCATTAGACACTCACATTATAAATGAAATCTTTTAATTTGGTCTCTAGTTAGATAGTCCATTGTTTAACAAATACACGTTTCATTTTGCTTCTGTTCAAATAAAATGTAATTAATTATCAGACTCCTCGCCAAGCCTCTAAGTTTCATGTGAGTACCATCTCCAGCTTTCTCCTGTTTTGTGTATGATGGTGTTTTGTCTTGTTTTACGGTTGTAATGGGGGTTCATCTATATTTTCAATAGAGCTAACCCGATTTTCTTTGAAAGTGTTTGAAGCTTTGTAATATTGATATCAGTATATGTTAATCTTGTTGTTTGTAGTAGTGTCTATTACATACAGTTCTGTTAAAAATATAGTATACTGTCCCTTTAATGTAAATGTTGATTTTTGTATCATGTATGAGTTCCACATTGTTTAATCTTCAAATATATTATTGTTAGCATATTTTCACCCCCCACTCCTAAAAGGACTTTAAACCATATTCATTGTTAAAACAAATGTCTTTCTAAAAAAAAATTAACACAATAATGTCTCTTTAAGAAAATAGACTTTATTTAACACGTCAATATAAATCTGATTTCAATATTTATTTTTTGAACAAGTACATGTAGATATACCAACAAGCTTCAAATATGTGTTAGCATATGTAATTTTGTTAAAGGGACAGTTTAGAAAACAAATAATGTTTTGCATTATTCTAAAAGTCAATTTTGTAATATCAATGATTTCAAATGTTTCTCACCAATTAATCATTTGTCTGTGTTTATTTAAATTTGCTAGCTAAACCTATGAGGTTCGTGTGCTCATTTCTTCGAGCTTGAAGAGTGCATGTAATCATTATACAATTTGACCACTAGAGGGCATTTGGATAGCATTTGTATATGTAAAACCTTGTGCTCATACAGCATATTATTTACCATGTATTGATCATTGATATCTAAAATGTTGTTATGTCAGAACAACAAATAAGTGGTCATTTTTCCTAGTCATAGATATAAGGTTAAGCACATAAGTCACACGTATTTCTCCATATTTTGTTGTTTCCAACTTGATAATGCGTAATACAGTGTTTTCTTTGTAATCAATAATTTTCTGACTGTCCCTTTAAGCTGTGTTATTGGCATTCAAACAGTAATATGCCATCATGGATAATTGTAATGGTAATTTTGTTTGCGATTCGGGAAACAGTTTGGACATCACATCACAGAAACCAATCAATATCATGAACAAGGATAGGTATGTGATGATGTGGTTTTCACACACTTATAACCCACACTCTGCAAACAATCTGCCTCCATGGACCCGGTCCCATAGAAGTAGATTATATACAGAGTGTGGTCCACAAGTGTATGAAAACCACATCATCACATACCTATCCATTACACATTAAATAAAAAAAAACATTAAAGATGAAAATAAATACTTACTTCCTCTTCCTTCCCCTCTTCCCACAGGGCTGAGGCTCTGGGAGGGGCAACTGCCGACTCCGAAGAGTTCTCCTTGGAGATGTTGTGGGAAGAGTGGAAGAAAGAGTACTGGGACGACCAAGGTGAGGAGGAGAAGATGGCTGAGGAGGAGAAGATGGCTGAGGAGGAGAAGATGGCTGAGGAGGAGAAGATGGCTGAAGAGGAGGAGATGGCTGAAGAGGAGGAGATGGCTGAAGAGGAGGAGATGGCTGAAGAGGAGGAGATGGCTGAAGAGGAGGAGATGGCCCGGCAGGAGTAGATGGGCCGGCAGGAGGAGATGGCCCAGCAGCAGGAGGCCCAGCAGCAAGAGGCCCAGCAGCAGGAGGCCCAGCAGCAGGAGGCGGACCAGGAGGTAGACCAGCATGCGCCTCCCGGAAAAAATTGAACATCTCTTGGTGCAGATTAATGATTCGGTTTTGGCCTTGTTCGATTCTATTAAGTATGTTTATTATTTGGTTTTGGCCTTCAATTATTTGATTTTGTCCATCAAGAATTCGAGTTCGGCCTTCGATATTTTGTGTCCGGGAGTTACGCATCTGGTCTATGTAGTCCAGTAGAACCTGCACCTCCGCTATTTCCTCTTGTTGTGCTTGGCGGGGTACCCGTGCACGGCGGGGTGCCCGTGCACAGCGGTGTGCAGGTCCTTGAGGCTCCTCTGGTTCCGCGGGCTCCTCCTCTGCTTCCGGGGCCTCTTCATCAGCTTCCGTGCGCTCTTCATCACGGGGGGCCTCTTCCCTCCGAAGTGGAAATTTCTCCCCACCACTCTCATCCCGGGGAGATGGATGAGGCTGTGTTTCTTGTGCTGCCTCCTCCCCAGACTCTGTATATTTAAAAAAAAAAAAAATGTATATATTAGCATATTTGCAAATCAAGCTTTAAATGACATAGCTTACGATACAATTACAAATGCAGAATCATTAATCCACTTTGAAATCTAACAAACAATCAATACGATTTCCGCATTTTCTAAACCGTGTTTGTGATATCTCTGGTCAATCTGAATGTTTTCGCGTTTGTTTTCAGTCTTTTTAAATGCACACCTAACCTATAGCCTAGATAGTGATGAAACCGCAAAGTAATTGAATGCGTGTAAACAACGTTATAGCATTAATCTGATCCTTAAAGGGACATGAAACCCAATGTTTTATCTTTCATGATTTAGAAGCATACATTTATTATCAACTTTCTAATGTACTTTTCTTATCTAATTAGCTTCATTCTCTGGATATTCTTTGCTGAAAAGCATATCTAAATATGCTTATAAGATGCTGATTGTTAGCTGAATATAGCTGCCTCCTGTGATTGTTTCACCGTGTGCATGGCTATTTCTTCATTAAAATATATCTCAAGAATGATTCAAATTAGGTAATATAAGTACATTTGAATGTTTTGTCAAATTGTATTCGCTACCTCAATCATGAAAGTAAAGGTTTGCGTATAGTGTCCCTTGAAATACATTTGTATGTGAATTTATTGTTCAATGAGCTTACCGTCAGATGAAAGTGGCAGGTTCCCGGTATCAATTCCTCCGATACCGACTATTTCCACCTCGGAGATGCTGGGCCGCAACATTTCCTCCCATCGGCAGTACTCTATTTCCAGGGCAGGTCCGCCACCGGTTCCTGCGGCATGTCGGGCCTCCAGGCTTAACTTTTCTTGAGATCCATCTTACAGTCCCGGTAGCGATGTTTTATCGAATCCAGATCTCTGTTCCGGCCACCCACTGCATTGACTGCATTTCTTATCTCATTCCAGAGCCTCCTCTTGTCAGTCGGGGAAGTCTTCTGGTGCTGCAGCCTCCTATACCTGGCCATATAGGCCTCTACGAGGGCCTCCTTCTCCTCCATCGAAAACCTCGCCTCCCTAGTCGCCTTGGCCTTCCCCTGTGACGATGCCCTCTGTTTCCCGGACTGTGAAGCCCTACTCTGTCCGCCACTGGGCCCAGCCACTTGTTCATCTTGAACCAAGTGGCTGGGTCCACCCACCGCTTCCACCCCCGCTTCCTGCCCCCCTTCCTGCCCTGTTCCTCTCCCCCTCCCTCTCCTCCCCCCTCTACCTCTCCCCTGCCTGCCCTCCATCTGTTCCCTAAACTAAACCCCAAATAATCAAACAAAAAGTGAGTGTGATGAAATAAAAGGGGGTCAAAATAAAGAACTAAAAAGACAAAAAAAGTGCTGAAAGTGTGAGTGGGATGTAAAAAAACAAAGAGGGTAAGGAGTATTTAAATAAACCAAAAGAAGAATAAGACTAAAAGGAGGATATGTAAACTAAATGTAACTAGGGGATGGGTATGGGATGGGTATGGGGTATGGGATAAGAGTAAATGGGATGAAAGGGAATGGGACTACAGGGAATGGGGTATGGAGTGTAGTATGAGGGGGTAGGGGGTATGGAGTGTATGTAGTGTTATTGATAAGTGTATGTATGTATTGAATGTGTTTGCGTGTAAATGTGTTACGTGTACAGAAAAATCACTCGCTCGCTAACTCACACTACTACTAATTCTCACTAACAAACACTCCCACTAACTCTCTCTAACTACCACTAACTCACGCTCCCACTAACAACTCTCACTAACAACTCCCACTCCCACTAACTCACTCACGCTCCCACTAACAGACTCTCTCCCACTCCCACTAACTCCCACTAACTCACTCACGATAACACTAACAACTGACTCTCTCACGCTAACACTAACTCACTCACAATAATGCACCAACTCTCTAATCTTAAACCTCCAATCTCCAAAGACCCACCAGCAACACAGTCAAAGAAGCCCTGCTTGTGTGGTGCTTATATACCCTGTGTAAATGTTTAATGATGTACCAATTTCCGTTGTAAATTGTGTTCAGGTGTGCTTTATTAGCAATTAATATTAGTGCAATGTGTATTAGTTGTGTGAATTTGCACATGCTCATTTTGAGTTAGTATTTGTGGAATGTGTATTAGGTGTGTGAATTTGCGCATGCTCATTTGGAGTTAGTATTTGTGGAATGTGTAGAATGTGATGATGTCATAGTGGTCGTTTTCTCTAACATTGTCCAATAGTATTCTTTTTAAATGTGAATTTGCGATGGTGTGGTATTAGTGAAGTGTTGTATATGTATGTTTGTCCTAATATATAGTGATATTGAATGCGATTATTTTTCTAGTGTATGTATATATTTTTTATTCCATGTTGCTCCTCTTCCATTAACAATTCCCTTATCAATACCTATGAATTTCAATGATTCTGGATTACTTTGATGGAATTCCATGAAATGTCTAGCCACACTACTGTCCATATCTATATTTTTAACATCATCTCTATGTTCTCTAATACAATCTTTTTAATTTTCTTTTTTTTTCCTACATAGAATTTTGGGCAACAGCAGTGTAAGAGGTGGACCAAATCGTCACTAATACAGTTGAAAAAGTATCTAATGTCAAACATATTACTTTGATTGGTAGAAAATCGTCTGTTTTTTTCCATATATTCACAAGTTACACATTTTCCACACAGAAAATTTCCTTTAACCCTAACACTTGACAACTAATTTGTAGGTGATGCCACAAAATTGCTGTGTTTTAATTTATCTTTGAGATTAGGGCTCTTCTTGCTGTTAATACTGGTCCCTCTCCTAATTCTTCTGCTAAACTCTCATCAGCTAACAGAAACTTCCAATTTGTCCTTACAATATCTTCCAAAGTGCTCCAGTGACAATTAAATTTAGTCACCAATCTAGGTCTATTGTCCTTTTCCTTTTCTGTTTTTTTATATAATAGTTCATCCCTCTTTTGTTGTTTCGCTCTTTTATATGCTATATTAATGCACTTTGTTGAGTAACCTCTTGCACTAAATCTGTTCTTCATTTCATCAGCATGATTTTCAAAAGAAGATCTGGTTGAGCAGTTCTTCCTAATCCGGAGGAACTGTCCAACTGGAATACCCCTCTTGAGATTCTCAGGATGGTGGCTAATAGCCTGTAATAGGCTATTTGTAGCCGTAGGCTTTCTATAATTCTCAGTAACCAAGACACCTCTTTCTTTTTTAATTTTGATATCCAAGTAAGTTATTTCATTCAAATCATACCGGTACATTAAGATGATATTACTCTCATTGTTGTTTAACTCACTTATAAACTTTAACAAAACTTCTTCAGTACCATTCCACAATAGTAGTATATCATCTACATACCGTAACCAAATTTGTACGAAATTTTCTGTATAATAGCTCCATTGTTCAAGAACTACTTGATTCTCCCATGCACCTACAGTAAGTGTAGACATGCATAAGTGGGAGAACAAGTTGCTCCCATTGCTGTTCCTCGAACCTGCTTAAATATTGTTCTTATTGAAAGAAAAAACATTATTTTCCAGAATAAATTCCATCAATTCAATGACAAAATTGGTATGCCTTTAATATTGTCTACCCGACCTTCCAGAAAATGTTTACAAGCTTTTAAGCCAATATTGTGTGGAATAGATGAATAAAGTCCTTCTACATCCAATGAGACCAAAATTGTCTCTTCCGATACAATAATTCCATCTAGTTTTCGTAGAAGGTCAGAGGTATCCAAAACAAAGGATGGCAGGGTATTTAAATACGGTTTCAAAAAATTATCCACATGATTACCTATCCTTTCAGTTAAACTGCCAAAACCGGCAATTATTGGTCTTCTGGGAGGATTCTTAGGATTTTTATGTATTTTCGGAATACAATAAAACACTGGCATTACGGGATGTAATGGATATAAATATTTAAACTCCTGTAACGTAATTACTCCTTCATTCTTAGCATCATTCAATATCTTTAATAGAGAGGATTGTAAAGTTTTCAATGGATTGTTGGGTAGTTTCAAATACTGATTCCTGTCTAGTAGTTCTCTTTTCACTTCCAATACATATTTATTTTCATCTAAGAGGACCAGATTTCCTCCTTTATCCGCTGATCTAATAATCAAATTTGGTGCGTTCTCTAAATCTTTTAAAGCACTTCTTTCTGCTTTTGTAAGATTATCATTTATTATCCTTGTATTAACAATTTTTTTCAATATCTTTCTCAACTGAATATTGCACTGCTGGTACAGTTGACAAGGAAGGCATAAATAATGACTTAGAATTGAAATTAGTTTTAACATTTAGAGGTTGTTCATTTTCTACTGTCAATATATCTGACATACTTGAAATCTCATTTTCATCTAAGAGACTTTCTAAATTTGAAATTGCCAACATATCCTCACTACCAAAAACTGTGACTTCAGCAGGCTCCTTTTTTAAAACATTTGTGACAATATGATCTTTCCTGCAAAATAATGCAAGTCCTTCAAAAATTCAAACTTGTCTAAGTGTGTTTTAGGACAAAAGGACAAGCCTTTTTTCAGAAGACTAATGTGGGAAAAATTAAGTTTAAATGAAGACAAGTTGAAAATTTGAAATTCGTCTTTAAAGGGACACTGAACCCAATTTTTTTTCTTTCATGATTCAGATAGAGCATGTCATTTTAAGCAACTTTCTAATTTACTACTATTAACAAACGCCTAGATTTAGAGTTCTGCGTTAGCCGTCAAAACCAGCGTTAGGACCGCTGGTATTTAGAGTCGTGTAGGTAAGGGTCTAACGCTCACTTTCCAGACGCGACTTTTCCATACCGCAGATCCCCTTACGCCATTTGCGTAACCTATCTTTTCAATGGGATCTTTCTAACGCCGGTATTTAGAGTCTTGGCTGAAGTGAGCGTAAGAAATCTAACGACAAGACTCCAGCCGCAGAGAAAAGCCAGGAGTTAAGAGCTTTCTGGGCTAACGCCGGTTCATAAAGCTCTTAACTACTGTGCTCTAAAGTACACTAACACCCATAAACTACCTATGTACCCCTAAACCGAGGCCCCCCCACATCGCCGCCACTATAATAATTTTTTTTAAAGCCTAATCTGCCGACCGCACACCGCCGAAACCTACGTTATCCCTATGTACCCCTAATCTGCTGCCCCTAACACCGCCGACCCCTATATTATATTTATTAACCACTAATCTGCCTTCCCCAACGTCACCGCCACCTACCTACAATTATTAACCCCTAATCTGCCGACACCTACCTACAATTATTAACCCCTAATCTGCCGGTAGTGAGGCCGGACCTCACCGCTACTATAATAAAGTTATTAATCCCTAATACGCCTCACTCCCGCCTCAAAAACCCTATAATAAATAGTATTAACCCCTAATCTGCCCTCCCTAACATCGCCGACACCTAACTTCAATTATTAACCCCTAATCTGCCGACCGGATCTCGCCGCTACTCTAATAAATGTATTAACCCCTAAAGCTAAGTCTAACCCTAACCCTAACACCCCCCTAATTAAATATAATTTAAATCTAACGAAATAAATTATTTCTTATTAAATAAATTATTCCTATTTAAAGCTAAATACTTACCTGTAAAATAAACCCTAATATAGCTACAATATAAATAATAATTATATTGAAGCTATTTTAGGATTAATATTTATTTTACAGGTAACTTTGTATTTATTTTAACCAGGTACAATAGCTATTAAATAGTTAATAACTATTTAATAGCTACCTAGTTAAAATAATTACAAATTTACCTGTAAAATAAATCCTAACCTAAGTTACAATTAAACCTAACACTACACTATCAATAAATAAATTTAATAAACAACCTACAATTATCTACAATTAAACCTAACACTACACTATCAATAAATTAATTACATACAAATACCTACAAATAAATACAATTAAATAAACTAACTAAAGTACAAAAAATAAAAAAATAACTAAGTTACAAAAAAAAATTAAAATAATTTACAAACATTATAAAAATATTACAACAATTTTAAGCTAATTAAACCTACTCTAAGCCCCCTAATAAAATAACAAAGCCCCCCAAAATAAAAAAAATGCCCTACCCTATTCTAAAATAAAAATTGAAAAGCTCTTTTACCTTACCAGCCCTTAAAAGGGCCTTTTGAGGGGCATGCCCCAAAGAATTCTGCTCTTTTGCCTGTAAAAAAAAACATACAATACCCCCCCCAACATTACAACCCACCACCCACATACCCCTAATCTAACCCAAACCCCCTTAAATAAATACTAAGCCCCTGAAGATCTCCCTACCTTGTCTTCACCACGCCGGGTATCACCGATCAGTCCAGAAGAGGCTCCGAAGTCTTCATCCAAGCCCAAGCGAGGGTTGAAGAGGTCCATCATCTGGCTGAAGTCTTGATCCAAGCGGGGGCTGAAGAGATCCATCATCCGGCTGAAGTCTTGATCCAAGCGGGGGCTGAAGAGATCCATCATCTGGCTGAAGTCTTGATCCAAGCGGGGGTTGAAGAGGTCCATCATTCGGCTGAAGTCTTTTATCAAGCGGCATCTTCAATCTTCTTTCTTCCGGCTCCATCTTCATCCCGCCGACGTGGAACATCCATCCTGGCCGACAACTTCCCGACGAATGACGGTTCCTTTAAGGGACGTCATCCAAGATGGCGTCCCTCAAATTCCGATAGGCTGATAGGATTCTGATCAGCCAATAGAATGCGAGCTCAATCTGATTGGCTGATTGGATCAGCCAATCGGATTGAACTTGAATCTGATTCCATCAGCCAATCAGAATTTTCCTACCTTAATTCCGATTGGCGGGATGAAGATGGAGCCGGAAGAAAGAAGATTGAAGATGCCGCTTGATAGAAGACTTCAGCCGGATGATGGACCTCTTCAACCCCCGCTTGGATCAAGACTTCAGCCGGATGATGGATCTCTTCAGCCCCCGCTTGGATCAAGACTTCAGCTGGATGATGGACCTCTTCAGCCCGATGATGGACCTCTTCAGCCCCTGCTTGGGCTTGGATGAAGACTTCGGAGCCTCTTCTGGACGGATCAGTTATACCCGGCGTGGTAAAGATAAGGTAGGGAGATCTTCAGGGGCTTAGTGTTAGGTTTATTTAAGGGGGGTTTGGGTTAGATTAGGGGTATGTGGGTGGTGGGTTGTAATGTTGGGGGGTATTGTATGTTTTTTTTTACAGGCAAAAGAGCAGAATTATTTGGGGCATGCCCCGCAAAAGGCCCTTTTAAGGGCTGGTAAGGTAAAAGAGCTTTTCAATTTTTATTTTAGAATAGGGTAGGGCATTTTTTTATTTTGGGGGGCTTTGTTATTTTATTAGGGGGCTTAGAGTAGGTGTAATTAGCTTAAAATTGTTGTAATATTTTTATAATGTTTGTAAATTATTTTTTTATTTTTTGTAACTTAGTTCTTTTTTATTTTTTGTACTTTAGTTAGTTTATTTAATTGTATTTATTTGTAGATATTTGTATGTAATTAATTTATTGATAGTGTAGTGTTAGGTTTAATTGTACATAATTGTAGGTATTTTATTTAATTAATTTATTGATAGTGTAGTGTTAGGTTTAATTGTAACTTAGGTTAGGATTTATTTTACAGCTAATTTTGTAATTATTTTTACTAGGTAGCTATTAAATAGTTATTAACTATTTAATAGCTATTGTACCTGGTTAAAATAATTATAAAGTTGCCTGTAAAATAAATATTAATCCTAAAATAGCTACAATATAATTATTATTTATATTGTAACTATATTAGGGTTTATTTTACAGGTAAGTATTTAGCTTTAAATAGGAATAATTTATTTAATAAGAAATAATTTATTTAGTTAGATAAAAATTATATTTAATTTAGGGGGGTGTTAGGGTTAGGGTTAGATTTAGCTTTAGGGGTTAATAAATTTATTAGAGTAGCGGTGAGGTCCCGGTCAGCAGATTAGGGGTTTAATACTTGAAGTTAGGTGTCGGTGATGTAAGGGAGGGCAGATTAGGGGTTAATACTATTTATTATAGGGTTATTGAGGCGGGAGTAAGGCGGATTAGGGGTTAATAACTTTATTATAGTAGCGGTGAGGTCTGGTCGGCAGATTAGGGGTTAATAATTGTAGGTAGGTGGCGGCGGCGTTGGGGGCGGCACATTAGGGGTTAATAAATATAATATAGGGGTCGGCGGTGTTAGGGGCAGCAGATTAGGGGTACATAGGGATAACGTAGGTTGCGGCGGTGTACGGAGCGGCAGATTAGGGGTTAGTAGTATAATGCAGGGGTCAGCGATAGCGGGGGTGGCAGATTAGGGGTTAATAAGTGTAAGGTTAGGGGTGTTTAGACTCAGGGTACATGTTAGGATGTTAGGTGCAGACTTAGGAAGTGTTTCCCCATAGGAAACAATGGGGCTGTGTTAGGAGCTGAACGCTGCTTTTTTGCAGGTGTTAGGTTTTTTTTCAACTCAAATGGCCCCATTGTTTCCTATGGGGGAATTGTGCACAAGCACGTTTTTGAAGCTGGCCGCGTCCGTAAGCACCGCTGGTATTTATTATGCTCTACGCTCCCTTTTTGGAGCCTAACGCAGCCATTCTGTGAACTCTAAATACCAGCGGTATTTAAAAGGTGCGGGGGAAAAAAAGCATGCGTAGCTAACTCACCCCTTCTAACGCAAAACTCTAAATATAGGCAACATTTTCTTCATTCTCTTGGTATCTTTATTTGAAATGCAAGAATGTAAGTTTAGATGCTGGCCCATTTTTGGTGAACAACCTGGGTTGTTCTTGCTGATTGGTGGATAAATTAATCCACCAATAAAAAAGTGCTGTCCAGAGCCTGAACTAATTAAAAAGCTTAGATGCCTTCTTTTGCAAATAAAGATAGCAAGAGAAAGAAGAAAAATTGATAATAGGAGTAAATTAGAAATTTTCTTCATTCTCTTGGTATCTTTATTTGAAATAACTTTAGATGCCGGCCCATTTTCGGTGAACAACCTGGGTTGTTCTTGCTGATTGGTGGATAAATTAATCCACCAATAAAAAAGTGCGGTCCAGAGTCCTGAACTAATTAAAAAGCTTAGATGCCTTCTTTTTCAAATAAACATAGCAAAAGAATGAAGAAAAATTTATAATAGGAGTAAATTAGAAAGTTGCTTAAAATTGCATGCTCTATCTGAATCACAAAATATTTTTTTTTGGGTTCAGTGTCCCTTTAAATTCAAATTCAGAAGTTCCTCTGTCTCCCTCTTCTCCTTCTGTAATTCTGTCCCCTCATCTGAAATTGCCCCATATTCCCTGTCCTGCTGAATCATGTTGGTATCTCCTCTCTTGTAAATTTGTATTTCCTCCTTTTTTCTCTTCGTCTCCTACCTCCCCTCCATCTGGAGCCTAACCTTTCCGGTTTTTTTATCTCATCCCATCATTTTCTATATCAGAATTATCTGTGCCTGAGTCATAAGAATTCTTTGCTGTATATTATGTGTATACTTTGTTCTTCTTAAAATCATCTTGATCACAAGCCAACTTTCGTCTCTTTCTTAATTTGATGTCAGTTTTTAACTTAGCTATTATTTCTCTAACATCATTATTTAATTTAGTGAAATATTTGTCTTTTTCAAACAATATCACCTCCTTTAAAGTTCCTTCTCCCCCCACAATATATACAGTATCTCACAAAAGTGAGTACACACCTCACATTTTTGTAAATATTTTTTTTATATATTTTCATGTTACAACAACTGAAGACATGACACTTTATTACAATGTAAAGTAATAAGTGTGTACAGCCTGTAAACAGTGTAAAATTTGCTGTGCCCTCAAAATAACTCAACACACAGCCATTAATGTCTAAACCTTTGGCAACAAAAGTGAGTACACCCTAAGGGGAAATGTCCAAATAGGGACCAAAGTGTCAATATTTTGTGTGGCTACCATTATTTTCCAGCATTGCCTTAACCTTCTTGGGCATGGAGTTCACCAGAGCTTCACAGATTGCCCACTGGAGTCCTCTTCCACTCCTCAATGATGACATCACAGAGCTGGTGGATGTTAGAGTCCTTTGCGCTCCCCCCACCTTCGGTTTTGAGTATGCCCCACAGATGCTCAATAGGTTTTAGGTCTGGAGACATGCTTGGCCAGTCCATCACCTTTACCCTCAGCTTCTTTAGCAAGGCAGTGGTCGTCTTGGAGGTGTTTTTGGGGTCATTATCATGATGGAATACTGCCCTGCGGCCCAGTCTCTGAAGGGAGGGGATCATGCTTTGCTTTAGTATGTCACAGTACATGTTGGCATTCATGGTTCCCTTAATGAACTGTAGCACCCCAGTGCTGGCAACACTCATGCGGGCCCAGACCATGACACTCCCAACACCATGCTTGACTGTAGACAAGACCCATTTGTCTTTGTACTCCTCACCTGGTTGCTGACACACACGCTTTGACACCAGTCTGAACGAAATTATTTTAATCTTGGTCTCATGTTCCAGTAATCCATGTCCTTAGTCTGCTTGTCTTCAGCAATCTGTTTGTAGGCTTTCTTGGGCATTATCTTTAGAAGAGGCTTCCTTCTTGGATGACAGCCATGCAGACCAATTTGATGCAGTGTGCGGCATATGGTCTGAGAACTGACAGGCTGACCCCCCCACCCCCTTTAACCTCTGCAGCAATGCTGGCAGCACTCATACATCTATTACCCAAAGACAACCTCTGAATATGACGCTGAGCATGTGCACTCAACTTCTTTGGTCGACCATGGTGAGGCCTGTTCTGAGTGGAACCTGCCTGTGAAACCGCTGTATGGTCTTGCCCACCGTGCTGCAGCTCAGTTTCAGGGTCTCTGGCAATCTTCTTATAGCCTAGGCATACTATTCTTTTTTTTCAGTTTCTCAGAGAGTTCTTTGCCATGAGGTGCCATTGTTGAACTTCCAGTGACCAGTATAAGAGAGTGTGAGAGCCGATAACAACAAATTTTACACACCTGCTCCCCATTCACACCTAAGACCTTGTAACACTAACAAGTCACATGACACCGGGGAGGGAAATGGCTAATTGGGCCCAATTTGGACATTTCTACTTAGGGTGCACTCACTTTTGTTGCCAATGGTAAGACATTAATGACTGTGTGTTGATTATTTTGAGGGGAACAGCAAATTTACACTGTTTACAGACTGTACATTACAGCTTGCCCACTAGCCATTGGCAAGTAGAAATTAAATTGTGGTGAGTAATATCCTAGTAGGAACATAGAGAAAATTACATGCTGATAAATGGAAAGAACCTACAGTCAACCTCTGTATACCTTTAAAATGAGAGGGTGACTTGCTATGGGATTACTATAGCTAGTAGTGGTTGTGTGTGTCACACACAACTTTGTATGCAGAATAAAGGCAAACATCCAACCTCTATGTGGATATGCTTGCATTCAGTGGGGAATTAAATAGTACACTGCGCTTTAAGATACCCCTTCCCACACATAAATCAAGTGAGCTAATGCTGTTCAGTACTTCAAACAGTCTATACGTGATGCACTGTGTGCCCCCAAAACACAGAAATAATAAATAACTTCCGTATATGGATAATTCGGGCTGAAAGTGATGGAAGAAGGGGCTCAGTCAAAGTAAACACTGTACTCACGTTCAGCGTACCATTGCAGGGGTCAGGAACTGTGGCAGTCTTGGGCGTCCTCTCACTTCCATGTTTCCGGAGCTCCTCTCTGGTGTGGCTTAGCCTGTTCCGCCACTCGTCTGGGATTCTCTTTTCCCTCAGGTGAATATTGGTATAGGAAGCGCCATTGTCTGAAATGTCACCGATAGGCTTACTAGCGTGACGAAAATAAGTGACACACACGTGCTCTATCCACTGCCGATTGGCTGTATACTCTCATAGCAAAATGCTCCATTGCTCAATATAATGATTCTTGGTATGAAACTGGCAAAGACATAAAGTTAATATGGTGTAAGAATCATTGAGCCAAAAATGTATTGAGGTAAAATTCCAATGCTTTAATAAGCCAAATTTTTAAAAGCAAATATCAACAACATGGGTATTTCCAAATATGCCAAATATGACTAGAGAGCAAGCTTACACATTTTCAGCCGTAGCCTTACTCATAGCTTGTTAAATATACACTCACTAGCTGTGTATTTATGGTGATTCACAATGCTGTGATTGGACTAAAAATAAAAGGCGGTGCTAGGTTTAGTGACACAACAGCAGAAAGCACCTGTGTGCTAAATACATGATCATTAACACATACTCTGTTAATTTACAGTGTAAAAAAAATGATACATAGAACAAGGTGAGGTTATCTAACGGAGCATATCGGTAAATATCTATATCAGTCAAAAAACTGTATATGGAGGTTATAACAAGTTGTTACTTGTACCCGAGTGTAACATTACAGATCAAGCCCTAAAGATATCTCTCATATATAAGATAGAGAGAAAAAGTGTGAAAAATACACTATGGGGCAGAACTATATAAATAAATAAAGTTACATTGCTAGACACATTAAAGATGAATAGAAAAAATGGACAGTTGGCTTAGCTATAATATGGGTAGATTACGAGTCTTGCATTATGAGGGGTGCGGTGCTAACTTGCAGTTTATTGTCACCGCTCACTTACCTGCAGCGCTGGTATTACGGGTTTTTATAAACCCGGCGTTAAGAGGCAAGAAAGTGAGCGTATAGAAAATTTGCGCTCCACGCTGTCATTCTAATACCAGCGCTGCTTAAGTGAGGCGGTGAGCTGGTTATACGTGCTTGTGTATGATTTCCCCTTAGACATATATGGGGAGAGCCGGCTGAGAAAAAGTCTAACCACCTGCAAAAAAGGCAGAGTAAAACTCAGTAACGCCGGCCCCATTGATTCTATGGGGAAACTAAAGTTATGTTTACACCTAACACCCTAACATGAACCCTGAGTCTAAACAACCCTAAGTCTTACACTTTATTAACCCTTAATTCTGCTGCCCCAACATCACTGACACCTGTATTATACTTATTTAACCCTTAATCTGCTGCTCCGGTCACCTGCCGCCACCTACATTATACTTATTAAACCCCTAATCTGCTGCCCCCAACATCGCTGACTACCCTACATTATACTTATTAAACCCCTAATCTGCTGCCCCCAGGCATCGCCGACACCTACATTATATTTATTAACCCTAATCTGCCCGTCCAACGTCGCCGCCACTATTCTAAATTTAAGTAACACCCCTAACACCTAAGTCTAACCCTAACCCTAACACCCATACCTTAATATAATAAAAATAAATATAATAAAATTCCTATCATTACCTAAATTATTCCTTTTTAAAACTAAATACTATAAATAAACCCTAAGCTAGCTACAATATAACTAATAGTTACATTTTATCTAGCTTAGGGTTTATTTTATTTTACAGGCAAGCTTGTATTTATTCCAACTAGTAGAATAGTTACTAAATAGTTATTAACTATTTATTAACTACCTAGCTAAAATAAATACAAATTTACCTGTAAAATAAAACCTAACATAAGTTACACTAACACCTAACACTACACTACAATTAAATAACTTACATAAATGTAATACAATTAAATAAATTAAATACCATTAGCTAAATTACAAAAAAAAACAAACACTAAATACAGAAAATAAAAAACAAATTACAAGATATTTAAAACTAATTACACCTAATCTAAGAGCCCTATCAAATAAAAAAGCACCCCCAAAATAAAAAAAAACCCTAGCCTAAACTAAATTATCAATAGTAATTAGATAAGGGCCTTTTGCGGGGCATTGTCCCAAAGAAATCAGCACCCACCACCCACATCACACCAACCCCCAAAAATGATAATAGGAGTAAATTAGAAAGTTGCTTAAAATTGCATTTTTTATCTGAATCACAAAAGAAAAAAATTTGGGTTTCAGTGTCCCTTTAAGGTTGAAAAAATCCTATTTGCTGATCAATCAGCCAAAAGGATTGAGCTTGCATTCTATTGGCTGTTACAATTTGCCAATAGAATGTGAGCTCAATCCAATTGGCTGATTGGGATCAGCCAATAGGATTTTTCAACCTTGATTCCGATTGGCTTATAGAATTCTATCCAGCCAATTGGAATCTAAGGGATGCATCTTGGATGACTCCACTTAAAGAGATATTCATTCAGCAAGAAGCCGTTGGAAGAAGAGGATGCTCCACGCTGGGATGTCTTGAAGATGGAGCCGCTCCGCGTTGGAAGGATAAAGATAGAAGATGCCGTCTGGGTGAAGAATTCTGCCTGTCTGGAGGACCATTTCTGCCCGTCTGGAGGACCACTTCTGCCGGCTTCGTTGAGGACATCTTGCCGCTTGGATGAAGATTTTTCCTGGTAAGTGAATCTTCAGGGGTTAGTGTTAGGATTTTTTAAGGATGTATTGGGTGGGTTTTTTATTTTTAGTTTAGGGCTTTTGGGCAGCAATAGAGCTAAATACCCTTTTAAGGGCAATGCCCATCCAAATGCCCTTTTCAGGGCAATGGGGAGCTTAGGTTTTTTTAGTTAGGGTTTTATTTGGGGGGTTGGTTGTGTGGGTGGTGGGTTTTACCTGTTGGTGGGTGTTATGTATTTCTTTTTCAGGTAAAGGAGCTGATTTCTTTGGGGCAATGCCCCACAATAGGCCCTTTTAAGGGCTATTGATAGTTTAGTTTAGGCTAGGGTTTTTTTTTATTTTGGGGGGCTTTTTATTTTGATAGGGTTATTAGATTAGGTGTAATTAGTTTAAATATCTTGTAATTTGTTTTTTATTTTCTGTAATTTAGTGTTTGTTTTTTTGTAATTTAGCTAATTGTATTTAATTTATTTAATGTATTTAATTTATGTAAGTTATTTAATTGTAGTGTAGTGTTAGGTGTTAGTGTAACGTAGGTTAGGTTTTATTTACAGGTCAATTTGTATTTATTTAGCTAGGTTGTTATTAAATAGTTAATAAGCTACTTAGTAACTATTCTACATAGTTAAAATAAATACTAACTTGCTGTAAATAAAAATAAACCCTAAGCTAGATACAATGTAACTATTAGTTATATTGTAGGTAGTTTAGGGTTTATTTTATAGGTAAGTATTTAGTTTTAAATAGGAATAATTTAGGTCATGATAGGAAATGTATTTATATTTATTTTAAATATATTTTAAATTAGGAGGTGTTAGGGTTAGGGTTAAGACTTAGGTTTAGGGGTTAATAAATTTAGAATAGTGGTGGTGAAGTTGGGGATGGCAAATTAGGGGTTAATAAATATAATGAGGTGTTTAACAATGTTAGGGCTGCAGATTAGTGGTCAATAAGTATAATGTAAGTGGCGGCGATGTTTGGGGACAGCAGATTAGGGGTTAATAAGTATAATGTAGGTGGCCAGCGATGTCCGGAGTGGCAGATTAGGGTTAATAATTGAATTTTAGTGTTTGCAAACGTGGAGGAGGGCCTCGGTGTATTAGGGGTTAATAGGTAGTTTATGGGTGTTAGTGTACTTTTTAGCACTTTAGTTATGAGTTTTATGCTACAGCTTTGTAGCGTAAAACTCATAACTACTGACTTTAAAATGCATTAGGAATCTTGGCAGGAGAGGGTGTACCGCTCACTTTTTGGCCTCCCAGGAAAACTCGTAATACCGGCGCTATGGAAGTCCCATAGTAAAAAGCCTTTATGAAATTTACGTAAGTTGGTTTGCGGTAAGGCCAAAAAAGTGTGCGGTACACCTATACCTGCAAGACTCGTAATAGCAGCGGGCGTAAAAAGCAGCGTTAGGACCTGTTAACTCTGCTTTTTCACCTTACCACAAAACTTGTAATCTAGGCGATAGTTAGTTGTACAAACCTTTGTCTGATACATAGGATAGTATACATATTGCTTATTAGAGTGTATTGATTCTGTACACAAGCATTGACTGTAGAATTCTGTCTATGCTCATTTGCCTATAGGAACACTGAACCCAATTTTTTTCTTTTGTGATTCAGATAGAGCATGCAATTTTAAACAACTTTCTAATTTACTCCTATTATCAATTTTTCTTCGTTCTCTTGCTTTCTTTATTTGTGAAAAAGAAGGCATTTCAGCTATTTTTTGTTCAGAACAATGGAAAGCACTTGTTTATATGGTAGGTGAATTTAACCCACCAATCAGCAAGAACAACACAATGTGTTCACCAAAAATGCCGGCATCTAAACTTACATTCTTACATTTCAAATGAAGATTCCAAGAAAATGAAAAGAATTTGATATTAGGAGTAAATTAGAAAGTTGCTTAAAATTGCATGCTCTATCTGAATCACGATAGAAACATTTTGGGTTCAGTGTCCCTTTAAGCTTTAAATAATGTTCCTAATATACGGCCAGATTACGAGTTTTTGCGGTAAGAGGGGTGCGTTGCTAACTTGCACGTATAACTTGCACATTATTGTCACCGCTCACTTACCTACAGCGCTGGTATTAAAGTTTTTCATAAACCCGGCGTTCAAAGACAAGAAGTGAACGTAGAGCAAATTGAGCTCCATACCGCACTCCAATACCAGCGCTGCTTAAGTCAGCGGTGAGCTGGTTGTACGTGTTCGTGCATGATTTCCCCATTGACATCAATGGGGAGAGCCGGCTGAGAAAAAGTCTAACACCTGCAATAAAGCAGCGTAAAGCTCCGTAACCCAGCCCCATTGATTCCTATGGGGAAACACATTTTATGTTTACACTTAACACCCTAACATGAACCCTGAGTCTAAACACCCCTAATCTTACACTTATTAACCCCTAATCTGCTGCCCCCGACATCGCCGACACCTACATTAAACTTATTAACCCCTAATCTGCCGCTCCGGACATAGCCGCCACTATAATAAACATATTAACCCCTAAACCGCCGCACTCCCGCATCACAAACATTAGTTAAATATTATTAACCCCTAATCTGCTGTCCCTAACATCGCCGCCACCTACCTACAATTATTAACCCCTAATCTGCCACCCCCGTCACCACCACTATACTATATTTATTAACCCCTAAACCTAAGTCTTACCCGAAACCCTAACACCCACCCCTAACTTAAATATAATTAAAATAAATCTAAATAAAACCTACTATTAATAACTAAATAATTCATTTTTAAAAACTAAATACTTACCTGTAAAATAAACCCTAAGCTAGCTACGATAAAACTAATAGTTACATTTGTAGCTAGCTAGGGTTTATTTTTTATTTTACAGGCAAGTTTGTATTTATTTTAACTAGGTAGAATAGTTACTAAATAGTTATTAACTATTTACTAACTACCTAGCTAAAATAAATACAAATGTACCTGTAAAATAAAACCTAACCTGTCTTACACTAACACCTAACCTAACACTATAATTAAATACAATTACCTAAATTAAATACAATTAACTAAATTAATACATTACCTAAATTACATAAAACCCCCCATTAAATTACACAAAATAAAAAACAAATTACAAGATATTTAACTAATTACACCTAATCTAAAAGCCCTATCAAAATAAAAAAGCCCCCCCAAATGAAACAAAAAACCCTAGCCTAAACTAAGCTACTAATAGCCCTTAAAAGGGCCTTTTGTGGGGCATTGCCCCCAAAAACTCAGCTCTTTTACCTGTAAAAAAAATACAAACAATTCCCCAACAGTAAAACCCACCACCCACACAACCAACCCCCCAAATAAAACCCTAACTAAAAAAAACTAAGCTCCCCATTGCCCTGAAAAGGGCATTTGGATGGGCATTGCTCTTAAAAGGGCTCTATTGCAGACCAAAGCCCTAACCTAAAAATAAAACCCACCCAATACACCCTTAAAAAAACCTAGCACTAATCCCTGAAGATCCACTTACAGTTTTGAAGAGCTGACATCCAAGCCGGGAGAAGTGGTCCTCCAGACGGGCAGAAGTCTTCATCCAGATGGCATCTTCTATTTTCATCCATCCGGCTCGGAGCGGGTCCATCTTCAGGAAGAACGCAGAGCATCCTCTTCTTCTGATGACTACCGGACGAATGAAGGTTCCTTTAATTGACGTCATCCAAGATGGCGTCCCTTAGATTCCGATTGGCTGATAGAATTCTATCAGCCAATCGAAATTAAGGTTAAAAAAATCCTATTGGCTGATGCAATCAGCCAATAGGATTGAGCTTCAATCCTATTGGCTGATCCAATCAGCCAATAGGATTGAAGTTCAATCCTATTGGCTGATCCAATCAGCCAATAGGATTGAGCTCACATTCTATTGGCTGTTCCAATCAGCCAATAGAATGCAAGCTCAATCCTATTGGCTGATCCAATCAGCCAATAGGATTGAAGTTCACTTTTTGGCCTAAAAAAAAAAGCTTGTAATACTGGCGCTATGGAAGTCCCATTGAAAATAGACTTTATGCAAATTGTGTAAGTTAATTTGCAGTAATGCCAAAAAAGTGTGCGGGACAGCTGTACCTACAAGACTCGTAATAGCAGCGGTAGTAGAAAAGCAGCATTATGAGCCTTAACGCTACTTTTTTACTCATAACACAAAACTTGCAATCTAGCAGAATGTTAATATTTATCAATTAATTGTACTTATTAGCCAAAGAAGTATGGGGTCCATGGTTGCTGGATAATAAAGCAATCCCTACTCCCAATAATTTATCAAATCATATTGGGAGTTCAAACCCACAGGTACCTGGTTTCCAAATGGAAGATCCAGTACATCACCCTTTTGTACAGGTTGTCTCCCCCTCTTTTGGGGGTAACAACCTGTTCGATGGCCTTCCATCTAAAAGTTGACACATCTTTATGATGTTTCAGGGCAAAGTGTGTTACTATTGGTGTAGTGGCTTTAGATACATTTATGGAGCTAAAATGTTCCAGAATATGGGATCTGATGTCTCTAGTAGTGAACCCTATGTACTGTACCCTACACTGAGTGCACTGGATCATGTAGATCACATTAGAGGAAGAGCAGTTTAAGCATTACTTAATATCATGTGTGTTGTGATTTACAACTGATGTGAAAGTTGGAGTTATTTCTACATAGTCACAAGGCTTGCATTTGTTGTGAATACATTTATACATGCCTCTGTGTGTAAGCCATGAACTCACTGCTCCTGGTTGTGTTCTTAGCTTTGATGGGGACACAATATTCCCTATTGTACTTGCTCTTCTGTAGGAATATCTGAGACCACCCTCCACTGTAGTGACCAATTTATCTTCTGCTTTTAAAAGGCAAAAGTGTTTTCAAATAATACCACAAATTTGCTTATACTGGGCACTATAATTTGTTACAAAAGTCACACCTTTGTTATGAGCCAATCTTTGGCTTTTCTTAGTTAACAGGGATTTCCTATCAATCCTGTCTACTTCGGATTGGGCCTTTTTGATGTCTGAGTTTTTATACGTTGCTTTAAACGTTCTACCAGTGCCTGTGATTGATCTTTGAAAGATGTTGCATTAGAACAATTTCTTTTCAGCCAGTATGAGCTGGCCTTTGGCTATTGCATAAGGCACATGAGGCGGGTGGATATCCTAGTCAGGTTGCAAAGTAGGGGAATGTGCTTAAAACATTCATTTAAATGAATAATGTGGGTAAATAAGAAATGTTTTTTACCCATAGAACAGTTATTTTTAGCAGATACTGTATTGAGGCAAGCCAAGCAGCTAAGTTATTTATATTCACATACCCCCATTGCCACTACCTCTTGGTTACATAGCCTTTCTATAGCAAATATTGCAGTATTGACATGGTCAGTATAGGTGGCAATTTCCACAGGCAAAATCAGCTTTTTAAAATAATTCCCCCCTTTATTAAGCTAAAGAACATCCATGTTTACTTGTCCAGGTAACAACTCATGCAAAACTAAAACAAAAAAATCAAACTGGACATCAAAGAGACTTGTTTCATGTCCCTGCTGCCTTAGATTGAACTGCCCTCTTTTACACAAATTTGCATCATGTGAAAGGGAGATACATTCTGTCTATACAGCTTAATAGCTCTATTTAAATGACAATCACCTAGATAATACATTTTGTGGTATGGTGCGGTATGACTATGCCGCTAAAAAATTGGCCATTGCGCATGGAATGGCAGGTCTCCCATATTACAAGTTGCGGTGGTATAGCTATAATGCAATCGTTTTAGCCTGTAACGCAACTCTCCATTCCACACTCAAAAAATGACGTTATAGCCTATACCGCCGTGATCCATACCCGATCTGAAACCAGTAGTTATGGATTTTGAGAAACAAAAATGGTTCACAAAACTCATAACTAAAATGTTACAAAGTACACTAACACCCATAAACTACCTATTAACCCCTAAACTGCCACCCACCTGCATCGCAAATACTATATTAAACTTATTAACCCCTAATCTGCCACCCACCCACATAGCCAACACTAAATAAAGCTATAAACCCCTAAACCGCCGCCCCCCCCCACATCACTACTACAATAATAATTATATTAACCCCTAAACCGCCAGCCCCCCACATTGCAACTGCTATAATAAATCTATTAACCCCTAAACTAGCCCCCACATCGCAACACACTAAATTAAACTATTAACCCCTAAACCTAATACCCACCTAATTTTAAATTAAATTTACAATATAACTATCCTTAAATAAATAAAAACTTACCTGTGAAATAAAAAAAAAAAAAATCAGTTTATACTATATCATAACCTAACATTACTATTTTAAAATAATAAAATAAATGAAAACTAAAAAAACTAAATTACAAATTAAAAAAAAAAACTAACACTACGAAAAAAATAAAAAAATATTACATTACAAAAAATAAAAACTCTAAAATTACGAAAAATAAAAAACTCTAAAATTACAAAAAATAATAAACAAAATGATCCAAAATAATAAAAACTACACCTAATCTAATACCCCTATAAAAACAAAAAAGCCCCCCAAAATAAAATCACCCCCTAACCTAACAATAAACTACCAATAGCCCTTAAAAGGGCCTTTTGTAGGGCATCGCCCTAAGTTAAACAGCTCTTTTACCTAAAAATTACAAAGTCCCCCTAACAGTAACCCCCCACACCCAACCAACCCCCCAAAATAAGAAAACCTAAGTATAAAAAAACCCCTAAGCTACCCATTGCCCCTAAAGCATTTGTATGGCATTTAACTCTTTTTCAATCAGCTCTTATACTGCCAATCCCTTATTTAACCCCCCCCAAAAAAAAAACCCTAACACTAACCCCAGAAAATCTACTCACAGTTCCTGAAGTCCGTAAATCCATCTTCATCCAGGCGGCGAGAAGTCTTCATCCAAGAGGCGACATCTTCATCCATCACAGTGGCATCTTCTATCTTCATCCCGGTGGCGCGAAGCTGTATAGGTGTGGAGCTGTGGCGGCGCGGAGCATCGTCGCCGGCGGCGCAGACTTCCACCGTGGAGGATCCTCTTCATACGATCACTGAAGCTTGAATGCAAGGTACCCGTTTTAAAATGGGGTAACTTGCATTCCTATTGGCTGACGTTTTAAAATCAGCCAATAGCATGAGAGCTACTGAAATTAAAAAAAAAAAACATAACTTTTCTTTTCCCCATAGACATCAATGGGGTTGCGTTACGGTGATCGCTATTCCGCGTTTGCAGGTGTTATTTTTTTTCTAACACTTTCTCCCCATTGATGTCTATGGATGAAAGCGTGCACGAGCACGTAAAGTCAGGCCTTGGTTTTTGTGCGGTATGGAGCTTAACGCACCATTCCGCACAAGAGAAGGTTTTTAAGTAACTTGTAATGGCAGCGCTATGGAAAGTGCAATATCGCTAATTTTTTTGTGTTATTTACGCACCCGATATAGCGCAAAACTTGTAATCTTGGTTTTAATTTGTTATGGTTTAAAATTGAAAAAATAAATAAAATTGACTGCACATTAAGGTGTTTCACAATTTCTAGAGGGGGTGTGGTGTGGGTGGGTGATGGGTGGGACCAGTGACAAGTAACATTTTGGCCTGGCTAGTAGCTTAGGACGTGAATTTTAATCTTAAAGCCCTTTGCCTTCTTTTTTTCTAACATCTGAGACCTCATATCATTGAGCCCTTATAACTTTTGTATGCAATTTTCTAAAACTATTTTTTTATTATATAGTGTAATTATGAATGTAACTGTACTTTTCAATGTATTTTTCATGTGTTTTGTGACATTTTTTTGTTTCGAGAAACAGTTAACCAGAGCTCTAAGCACCTATTACCTTCTATTACGCTCAGATGATCACCTTTACTTTTAACTTTTAATACGACGTGCACAAACAGCCGCAATAAACTCCTTTTCACTCATGTGCACTGCTCGTAATCTGGCCCTTAATCAGATGTAAATTATTATTTCAAACTGTACCAAATCTCCTTGCCTTTTGAAAAAAACACAACTATTAGATTTTCCTATTTTTTTATCTCTTAATAAAATTTTGGAAAACTGCAATTTTAATAGTTTTTAATAGCTCAAATCTACTGATTAGATTAACGTCAAACTTTCAGTGTGTCTGTATTCAAGCTCCCATGCAAGTAAAATAACAGTTTAATAATTAAAGTTGCAGTCTAGTCAAAATTAAGCTTTCATGATTTAGATAGGCCATGTAATTTTAAACAACTTTCCAATTTGTTTTTATCATTAAATTTGCTTTGTACTCTTGGTTTTCTTTGTTGAAAGATAAACCTAGGTAGGCTAATATTGTAATTTCTAAGCCCTTGAAGGCCACCTCTAATCTCAGTGCATTCTGACAGTGTTTCACAGCCAGACAGCAGTAGTTCATGTGTGCCATAAAGATAACATTGTGCTCACTCCCGTGGAGTTATTTATGAGTCAGCACTGATTGGCTAAAATGCATGTATGTAAAAAGCACTGAAATAAGGGGCAATGCAATAATGAGCACTCTCACCTTAATGGCAACTGCCAGGGTGCCAGGGTGCCAGCGGTTAAATATATCAAGTAGAAGGAGGCACTCACTGGTTTTATCTAGTGTACTTTATTTAAAAAGCATGACGAGTGTGTCCCCGAAACGTTGCGCTTTTGAAATAAAGTACACTTGAAAAGACCAGTGAGTGCCTCCTTCTACTTGATATACTGTATATATGTATAGATAGGAATATCTACTTATAAATACTTAGAACATATTCTGCTATGTGCAGAACATTGGAATGTGAAATATGTAAATAAATACACAGTAGAAGACATTATTAAATATGAATTTTGCATAAATGTTTTACATGTTATATATATATATATCTACATGTGTGTACATATGTATTTATGTGTTTATATGTGTATATATCTGTAAATACAAAAATACACATAAATACATCAATACATATCTATACATACCGTATATATATATATATATATATATATATATATTTATATACATATATATATATATATATATATATATACTGTAGATGTTGTATATATATATATATATATATATATTATATACACTCACATACATATACATCTTTCGATATGTATATGCATGTATCTCAATGTAAAAGCTCTTATGCCTATTTTTTCCTAACACCTGATACCTCATATACTTGAGCCCTTATAGCTTTTCTGTGCAATATTTTTTGTGAATAATGTTTATTAGATTGTGTTATTATGAGTGTAGCTGTACTTGTAATGTATTTTTGATGTGATTTGTGCAACTTTTTGTTTTATGAAACAGTTAACCAGAGCTCTGAAGTCACTGTAATCATTCTAGCATAAATCACGATTGCACTCTCGTGACCGAGTTTACTTTCAACTTATATTAGCGGTAAACCTGACGAGCACAAACACCCACAATAAACCCCTAATCGCTCGCGCACAAAGATTTGAGCTCCACTCGTAATATCGCCCTTATTTTGTAAAATAACTACATTAAAGGGACATGAAACCCCAACTTTTTTCAATTTACTCTATTTTGAAATTTGCTTCATACTCTTAATATCCTTTTGTTAAAGAAGCAGCAATACACAACCCGGAGCTAGCTGAACACATTGGGCGCTAATAGCATGAAGCATATATGTGCAGTCACCAATCAAAAGCTAGCTCCCAATAGTGCATTGCTGCTCCTGAGCCTACCTAGGTATGCTTTTCAACAAAGAATACAAAGAGCACAAATACAATTATAGATAATAGAAGTAAATTGGAAAGTTGTTTAAAATAACATGCTCTATCTGAATCATTAAGAAAGATTTTGGGTTTCCTGTCCCTTTAAAAATAAAGATTTTAAGCACTTAGTATATTAAAAAACTATAAAATACAATTGCCTTTAATAATGTACACATACTTTGGGATCTTATAGTCATGAATTAAAAAAATAAACTTGAATATGATAAATGCATCTGGGAGACGTTAAATGAGATAAAAGATAACATTATGTGCTTGATGTTGGCTTCTTACTGATATTATCAGACGTAGAGCAACATTAAAAAGATGTTTTTTCAAATATAATTTCTGCTTTTGAAGTGTCCCTTTATTCTATTTTCTAAGCCAACTTTTCTGCCTGTAATTTTTTTTCTGTGTTTTAGAATGTTGATAAAACAGACACTTCCTTAGATCTCAGAGTTGAATTTCACAGATGTTCTTTTACAAAGCGCAGGGAAAAAATGAGAAAACCATTTCAAGCATATTTTTACTTAATTTGCACTGCTCATACAAATCAAATAAAGATTGTTGTAGGCAATACAATAAAGAGATGAAGGCAGTCATGCCAACCTAAATTATAGGTTTAAATTTATATGTGGGTACATGCACAAAGACATTCATATACATTTCTGTACAGTTCGGAACTACATAGCTAGCATTTAACAATGATATGCACGGGGTATTTGTGTATATAGTAAGCTGATGCTGTTTCTTGACATAGGCATCTATATTTATTTAATACTTATGGTAATGAATACTAATATCTCTTTTCTTAAGTTGCTACATTTGTTTGTTCCCATTCTTAATTATACAGGGAGTGCAGAATTATTAGGCAAGTTGTATTTTTGAGGATTAATTTTATTATTGAACAACAACCATGTTCTCAATGAACCCAAAAAATTCATTAATATCAAAGCTGAATATTTTTGGATGTAGTTTTTAGTTTGTTTTTAGTTTTAGCTATTTTAGGGGGATATCTGTGTGTGCAGGCGACTATTACTGTGCATAATTATTAGGCAACTTAACAAAAAACAAATATATACCCATTTCAATTATTTATTTTTACCAGTGAAACCAATATAACATCTCAACATTCACAAATATACATTTCTGACATTCAAAAACAAAACAAAAACAAATCAGTGACCAATATAGCCACCTTTCTTTGCAAGGACACTCAAAAGCCTGCCATCCATGGATTCTGTCAGTGTTTTGATCTGTTCACCATCAACATTGCGTGCAGCAGCAACCACAGCCTCCAAGACACTGTTCAGAGAGGTGTACTGTTTTCCCTCTTTGTAAATCTCACATTTGATGATGGACCACAGGTTCTCAATGGGGTTCAGATCAGGTGAACAAGGAGGCCATGTCATTAGATTTTCTTCTTTTATACCCTTTCTTGCCAGCCACGCTGTGGAGTACTTGGACGCGTGTGATGGAGCATTGTCCTGCATGAAAATCATGTTTTTCTTGAAGGATGCAGACTTCTTCCTGTACCACTGCTTGAAGAAGGTGTCTTCCAGAAACTGGCAGTAGGACTGGGAGTTGAGCTTGACTCCATCCTCAACCCGAAAAGGCCCCACAAGCTCATCTTTGATGATACCAGCCCAAACCAGTACTCCACCTCCACCTTGCTGGCGTCTGAGTCAGACTGGAGCTCTCTGCCCTTTACCAATCCAGCCACAGGCCCATCCATCTGGCCCATCAAGACTCACTCTCATTTCATCAGTCCATAAAACCTTAGAAAAATCAGTCTTGAGATATTTCTTGGCCCAGTCTTGACGTTTCAGCTTGTGTGTCTTGTTCAGTGGTGCTTTTGGGCACTCCAGTGATGTTGCAGCTCTGAAATATGGCCAAACTGGTGGCAAGTGGCATCTTGGCAGCTGCACGCTTGACTTTTCTCAGTTCATGGGCAGTTATTTTGCACCTTGGTTTTTCCACACGCTTCTTGCGACCCTGTTGACTATTTTGAATGAAACGCTTGATTGTTCGATGATCACGCTTCAGAAGCTTTGCAATTTTAAGAGTGCTGCATCCCTCTGCAAGATATCTCACTATTTTTGACTTTTCTGAGCCTGTCAAGTCCTTCTTTTGACCCATTTTGCCAAAGGAAAGGAAGTTGCGTAATAATTATGCACACCTGATATAGGGTGTTGATGTCATTAGACCACACCCCTTCTCATTACAGAGATGCACATCACCTAATATGCTTAATTGGTAGTAGGCTTTCAAGCCTATACAGCTTGGAGTAAGACAACATGCATAAAGAGGATGATGTGGTCAAAATACTAATTTGCCTAATAATTCTGCACTCCCTGTACCATTCATACAGCCGGTAAAATTAAATTTAAGGACAAAACTGACGTATAAATGCAAAGGGTGTTAAAAGTTATTATTTGTTTTTTGGCAATTTAGATTACATTTGACATGGGGATTCATTTTAATGACACTTACCAAATTGCATACAGTGGGTATAAATATATAGATTTTTGTATGTTGGAAGATCACATTACAGATTGAAAATCTTACATTTACATTGTTGCTATTTCTGTCTTTAAATGTCAAAAGCATGTAACTTCATAAGGGTGTGTAGAGACATACATATCATTGAAGCTTTTATATATATATATACAGGGGTTGAAAAATCCAGTCAGACCTTGAAATTTCTTGGGACAACTTAGAAAAATGGTCTTCTAGCTTCAACATGTATATGTAATATAAACTTTCATTTTTATAAAGATGTCTCATATTAGGTTATTACTACTTTTTCTAATATTGCCCCACACAACAATTTTTAAATAACAAATAAAGTAATGTAGAGGCTGTTGCTGTATACTCACAGTAACACTGCACTTCTCAGGTCAACATTCTCAAATGATAGGGGGATATATAACAGAAAACAAGGTGTCTATACTATAATACATGAAGAATTAATCCCCTAAACTGGTCGTTTGTATAAAATATGCCTTACCTGAAATAGATGATGGTTAAAAGTTAGTCTATAGTAGAGGTGGTTCTACACTTTAATGTCTTACACCTAGATTATTAGTTTTGCGCTAGAGGCTATGCAGTGCTAACGAGCAGTTTATGTTCACCGCTCACTTATAGACAGCGCTGGTATTACAGGTTTTTACAAACCCGGCGTTAACAGACAAAAAGTGAGCATTGTGCAAAATTTTGCTCCACATCTCACTCCAATACCAGCGCTGCTTACGTTAGCGGTGAGCTGGTTGTGCGTGCTCGTGCATGATTTCCCCATAGGGATCAACGGGGAGAACCGGCTGAAAAAAAAGTCTAACACCTGCAAAAAAGCAGCTTTTAGCACCTAACGCAGCTCCATTGATTCCTATGGGGAAATAAAATTTATGTTTACACCTAACACCCTAACATGAACCCCGAGTCTAAACACCCCTAATCTTACACTTATTAACCCCTAATCTGCCGCCCCCGACATCGCCGTCACCTACATTATAACTATTAAGCCCTAATCTGCCGCCCCGGACATCGCCGACAACTACATTATACTTATTAACCCCTAATCGGCTGCCCCCAACATCGCCAACACCTACATTTTATTTATTCACCCCTAATCTGCCGCCCCCAACGTCGCCGCCACTATTCTAAATTTATTAACCCTTAAACCCAAGTATAACCCTAACCCCCCTAACTTAAATATAATTTAAATAAATCTAAATAAAATTCATATCATTAACTAAATTATTCCTATTTAAAACTAAATACTTACCTATAAAATAAACCCTAAGCTAGCTACAATATAACTGATAGTTACATTGTATCTAGCTTAGGTTTTATTTTTATTTTACAGGCAAGTTTGTATTTATTTTAACTAGGTAGAATAGTTACTAAATAGTTATTAACTATTTAATAAACTACCTAGCTAAAATAAAGACAAATTGACATGTAAAATAAAACCTAATCTAAGTTACACTAACACCTAACACTACACTATAATTAAATTAATTCCCTAAATTAAATACAGGTGACCCTCGTTATACAACGGTTCAATTTACACCGTTTCAGAATAACAACCTTTTTTCCAGTCATGTGACTGCTATTGAAAAGCATTGAGAAGCAGCGCATTTATTAAAATATCCAGTAGGTTGAGCTGTCCGCTTGTTTTGCAGCAAAGTTAAGCAGGCTGAAATTAATCAGTTTAACCAGACCTGAGCTATTGAGCAGATTTCAAAGGAACAAGATCTTCCTGTCTATAAATCATTCCAGATTGAAATGCATAGAAATAATTGTTTGCAAAAAATGTATGTGAAGTCTGTTGTGTGATTATTTTATTAGGTTTATAATGCTGTTTAGCAAATGTATTTGTTCATTTAACTTAGTTTAATTATATATTCTGTGTTGTGTGATTATTTTATTAGGTTTATAATGCTGTTTAGCATTTAAAGTCTTCATTTCAAAGCTTTAAAAATAATGTATTAGATGTTACTTATGACAATTTTGAGAGGGGCCTGGAACCTATCTCCCTCACTTCCCATTGACTTACATTATAAACTGGGTTTCAATTTACAACGGTTTCGATTTACAACCATTCCTTCTGGAACCTAACCCCGGCGTAAACTGAGGGCTACCTGTACAATTAAATACAATTAAATAAAATTAGCTAAAGTACAAAAACAAACAAACAATACATTACAGAAAATAATAAACAAATTACAAAATTTTTAAACTATTTACACCTAATCTAATCCCCCTAACAAAATAAAAAAGCCCCCCCAAAATAAAAAAAGCCCTACCTTACACTGAATTTCAAATAGCCCTTAAAAGGGCCTTTTGCGGGGCATTGCCCCAAAGTAATCAGCTCTTTTACCTGTAAAAAAATGACAAATTCCCCCAACATTAAAACCCACCACCCACACAACCAACCCTAATCTAAAACCCACCCAATACCCACTAACACTAACCCCTTGAAGATCACCTTACCGGGAGAAGTCTTCATCCAACCGGGCCGAAGTCCTCAACGAAGCCGGGAGAAGTCTTCATCCAAGCCGGGCGAAGTGGTCCTCCAGACGGGCAGACGTCTTCATCCAGACGGCATCTTCTATCTTCATCCATCCGGCGTGAAGCGGGTCCATCTTCAAGACATCCGATGCGGAGCATCCTCTTCTGAATGAAGGTTCCTTTAAATGATGTCATCCAAGATGGCGTCCCTTCAATTCCGATTGGCTGATAGAATTCTATCAGCCAATTGGAATTAAGGTAGAAAAAATCCTATTGGCTGATGCAATTAGCCAATAGGATTGAGCTCGCATTCTATTGGCTGATTGGAAAAGCCAATAGAATGTGAGCTCAATCCTATTGGCTGATCCAATCAGCCAATAGGATTGAGCTGGCATTCTATTGGCTGAATAGTTATTAACTATTTAATAACTATTGTACCTAGTTAAAATAAATACAAAGTTGCCTGTAAAATAAATATAAATCATAAGCTAGCTACAATGTAACTATTAGTTATATTGTAGCTAGCTTAGGGTTTATTTTATCGGTAAGTATTTAGTTTTAAATAGGATTAATTTATTTAATTATGTTAAATTTATTTTGTTTAATTTAAATTATATTTAAGTTAGGGGGGTTAGACTTAGGGTTAGACTTAGGTTTAGGGGTTAATACATTTATTATAGTAGCGGCAACGTTGGGGTCGGAAGATTAGGGGTTAATACATTTAGTATAGTTGCGGCGACTTTGAGGGGGGCAGATTAGGGGTTAATAACTATAATGTAGGTGGCGGCGATGTTGGGGGCAGTAGATTATGGGTTCATAGGGATAATGTAGGTGGCAGCGGTGTCCGGAGCGGCAGATTAGGGGTTAATAATATAATGTAGGTGTCAGATTAGGGGTTAATAAGTGTAATATTAGGGGTGTTTAGACTCGGGGTTCATGTTAGGGTGTTAGGTGTAGACATAGATTTATTTCCCCATAGGAAACAATGGGGCTGCGTTAGAAGCTGGACGCTGCTTTTTTGCAGGTGTTAGGTTTTTTTTCAGCCAGATCAGCCCCATTGTTTCCTATGGGGAAATCATGCACAAGCACATTTAGCCAGCTTACCGCTACCGTAAGCAACGCTGGTATTGAGGTGAGATGTGGAGCTAAATTTTGCCCTACGCTCACCTTTTTGTGGCTAACCCCGGGTTTAAAATAACCTGTAATACCAGCGTTGTCTTAAGGGAGCAGTGGGAAAAAAAGCCTTACCGACAAAAACTCGTAATCTCGCCGATAGTGTCCCCAGACACTGTAATAACATACACAATGGGTCCCTTAATACATTTAACATCTGTCCACTCAAAACGATTCCTTTTTCTCATCTGTATAATAGATTCAATAGATTGAGACAGAGGGAAACTTACTGGATATATAAGTTGAAGACTATGTTTCCCTCTGGTCTCAACCTCAGTATGGATCTGGCTGCTTTTTGTGTGTTCCACCTTGCTTCCCCTCCTACCACTCTAACACTTTATCTATATCCTCTGATATACCATATCATCACCCCTACATTATCACATCTCACCAGTTAAGAAATTAATATTTTTCAGCTAACCATTATGTATCCGGCGAATTGAGGGATCACCATGTATTTTGGTTAATCACCTCAGCTCTTATCTATCTTCATATATTTAATTTCAATATATGTAGGATGTATATTAGTACATCCTTATATACATTGTAGTTTGAGGGATTTACTAGCATTATCTTTTGCGTGCTGTTCAATCATCTGTATTAACACACTGAGGTATTACACGTCACTGTGAAATCCCCCTATCACAATTTAGTTTATCACCCTAATGTGTCACTGATCACCTAGTCACTCATTATTAGATTATCCCTTACACCACTCCCTCACACCATGCCATTAAGGCATGACATTTCACCTGTTCTGGTCAGTGGCGGTTTTTAAGTATACCCCATGTTTTAGCCCAAGATATATGTCAGAGTAACAGTAAATTCTACTATTTATGGACATTTGATCGTCACTTAGCATCACATATTTTATGTGACCAGCTATCCACACTGTCTTTGTTGACAGTGGGAACTGTCACGTCCTCTCCTTCCCCCCTCACATCCCCTCATGATATTATTGGTCCTTCTCTCACGCTGAATCTGTTGACAGTAGTCTCCCTTTCACATCCTAGTTTGTTAGTCCAAGTGTTGTGGCTCATCTAGTTATTTATCTCAGATCATTCACCGCTATGCACTTCACATTACCAATGTGCCTAATCCCACTATCACACGTCGCTATTTGTGCTGGTTTAATAATTAACTTTATCTTTTGTTTTAGTTTATAACAGATGTGCGAGTAATAGTAACCCTCTCTATATCTGGACTTATTTATGGTCACTTTGTATAATACACTGATTATACGTAACTAGTTGTTCACGCTGCCTTTGTTGACAGCGTGTTTCTGCCACACCTCATATCCATCCCTTCTTGACTTGATTGGTTCCTATATCACGCCCCCATGAGAATTCTGTTGTTCAACGGATATTTGCCGCTCACGAGAATCGCACTATACACAGGGACATAAACTCAGATCGCACTGAGTTTTTGATGCACATTATTGTTTATTTATTTTTCACAGCCTCTTATTGATTTACTATATGTTCTTTTTCACTATACATCTAGCTCTTATGCTTAGTAGCACCACGTCACGGATAACGCCTCCATCCATGTCATCATGACGCTCCTGGTGAGAACTTTTCCTCAGATTATTATTATAATTATTATTCCTCGCATAAGCACATGTTGGCGGTTCCAAATATCAATACAACTTCCTGGCTATAAGTATGTGGGCCAGCTATGCATATTATTATGACGATAACGAACATAAACCATTAAATTCACAAATGGCATAATTCCTTTGACTGTTCTGACGCCACTCCCCTCCAACATGTGTACCATTCTGTTATCTTTGAGAATAGAAGGCATTAAATTTAGAAGGCATTAATATTTGGGATCAACTGGTGGATGTGTATTTGGCCTCACTGCTGATTGGCTGCGATTAGATATAAGTATAGCAGCTATGAGAGATGGTTTGTATAGCCTGATAAAACAGGGCTGTGACACTGAGAAACGCGTTGCTGTTGTTTTTATTCTCTTAATAAAATAAATTATTTTTACTCTCATTTTGCTGCTGCACCATCAATTGGTAACACCCCTCTCATTAGATGTTACCACTCTGCTGCCTATAGCTGCTATCTCCCTCCTTGAGCTGACCTGAGGCTCTCTCCTGAGATGTTGTCTCCTGTCTATCGTGGGCCTTGCACTCACGGTTATGGTTCATAGGATCTCTGGACTCCTTCTGGTGGGACGAGGATACCGTCTGTCTCTGTATCACTACTGAGTCTACCGGACCACCGTTTAGTTCCGGACTGCCTGTACTACACACTAGTGCTCTTCATCACGTGAGTAGGATTTTTACTGCCCTCCATTATCCTCAGTGTTACAGCCTGATTTGCACTATGTGGCGCCCTCTACTTTTTCCATTGTAGATCATCACCTTCTGTGTCGTGGCGTGACACCCCAGAGGAGCTGCCTCTAGTCCTGGATTCTGTCTTGAGATTGATTAAGGTTACATTATCAGGACTTTCCAACTTTAATATACCTTTGGACTTTCCATATTATCCATAATTGTGCATTTGAGCCTGTGCACATGCTTGTCTATTAATATATGTACCTGGTTACACATTATATATGTTAATGTGATTTATATGTACTTTTGATTTATATGTACTTATGTTTTGGTTATATATGTTACTTTGATCATGGCCATTGGAGTTGATTGTACATTCTGGCTCTTTATAGTATTTGTTCACCTTATTAAGGGATATCAATCTGTCATTTTGTGACCCTTATATATCTATTTACTACTTGGCGCTTCTTATAGGTTCCTGTTTGGCTCTGGTTGCCATCTGTGTACAGTTTGTCACGATCCACTTACAGTTGTTGAAGTCCCGCTTGAAGGATCCATCTAGCCGGAGAAGTCCTCATCCATGCGGCAAGAAGTCTTCATCCAGGCGGCCTCTTCTATCTTCATCCTGTCTGCAAAGTCTTCATCCAGGCAGCCTCTTCGATTTTCATTTAGCCGGCACAGAGTGGGTCCATCCTAAAGACATCCGCGGCAGAACATCCTCTTCATACGGTCTCCGCCGTAAACTGGAACTTCAATGCAAGTGACGTCATCCAAGATGTCATCCCTTGCATTCCAATAGGCTGAAAGATTTGAATCAAGCAATAGGAATTGGGGCTGCTAAAATCCTATTGGCTATTCAAATCATCCAATAGGATTTAAGCAGTTCTCATTCTATTGGCTAATTCGAATTAGCCAATAGAATGAGAACTGCCTAAATCCTATTGGCTGATTTAAATAGCCGATAGTATTTTAGCAGCCCTAATTCCTATTGGCTGATTCAAATATTTCAGCCAATAAGAATGAAAGGGACGCCATCTTGAATAGGGTGACTTGCATTAAAGATTTCAGTTTACGGCGTAAGAAGAGGAGCTCCGTATCTATATATATATATATATAATGTTGTTGTTTTTTTAAAAAAAAACTATATCTATCTATTTATCTATATATATATTTATTTATATATAAATATTTTTATGATTATATATAACATATATACAGATATATATAGAAATATATATTTAAAAATACTTAGAACATATTCCGTTATGTGAACATTAGCTGTGAAATATGTACAGTAAACAAATATTTAAACACTTAATTAAATATGCATATTGCATAAATATGAGTTAACATCTTTTCAGCTAATTGACTGCAAAGGGCACCAATGCACTTTTACATGTGTCAATATATGTATACATATGTATTTATGTGTTTATATGTGTTTTACTGAATATTTACTGCACATATTTCACATTCCAATATTCTTCACTTACAGGATAGTTATTTTTATTCTTAAATACATTTTTCTATATATGTGTATATACAGGGAGTGCAGAATTATTAGGCAAGTTGTATTTTTGAGGATTAATTTTATTATTGAACAACAACCATGTTCTCAATGAACCCAAACTCATTAATATCAAAGCTGAATAGTTTTGGAAGTAGTTTTTAGTTTGTTTTTAGTTATAGCTATTTTAGGGGGATATCTGTGTGTGCAGGTGACTATTACAGTGCATAATTATTAGGCAACTTGACAAAAAACAAATATATACCCATTTCAATTATTTATTTTTACCAGTGAAACCAATATAACATCTCAACATTCACAAATATACATTTCTGACATTCAAAAACAAAACAAAAACAAATCAGTGACCAATATAGCCACCTTTCTTTGCAAGGACACTCAAAAGCCTGCCATCCATGGATTCTGTCAGTGTTTTGATCTGTTCACCATCAACATTGCGTGCAGCAGCAACCACAGCCTCCAAGACACTGTTCAGAGAGGTGTACTGTTTTCCCTCCTTGTAAATCTCACATTTGATGATGGACCACAGGTTCTCAATGGGGTTCAGATCAGGTGAACAAGGAGGCCATGTCATTAGATTTTCTTCTTTTATACCCTTTCTTGCCAGCCACGCTGTGGAGTACTTGGACGCGTGTGATGGAGCATTGTCCTGCATGAAAATCATGTTTTTCTTGAAGGATGCAGACTTCTTCCTGTACCACTGCTTGAAGAAGGTGTCTTCCAGAAACTGGCAGTAGGACTGGGAGTTAAGCTTGACTCCATCCTCAACCCGAAAAGGCCCCACAAGCTCATCTTTGATGATACCAGCCCAAACCAGTACTCCACCTCCACCTTGCTGGTGTCTGAGTCGGACTGGAGCTCTCTGCCCTTTACCAATCCAGCCATGGGCCCATCCATCTGGCCCATAAAGACTCACTCTCATTTCATCAGTCCATAAAACCTTAGAAAAATCAGTCTTGAGATATTTCTTGGCCCAGTCTTGACGTTTCAGCTTGTGTGTCTTGTTCAGTGGTGGTTGTCTTTTAGCCTTTCTTACCTTGGCCATGTCTCTGAGTATTGCACACCTTGTGCTTTTGGGCACTCCAGTGATGTTGCAGCTCTGAAATATGGCCAAACTGGTGGCAAGTGGCATCTTGGCAGCTGCACGCTTGACTTTTCTCAGTTCATGGGCAGTTATTTTGCGCCTTGGTTTTTCCACACGCTTCTTGTGACCCTGTTGACTATTTTGAATGAAACGCTTGATTGTTCGATGATCACTCTTTAGAAGCTTTGCAATTTTAAGAGTGCTGCATCCCTCTGCAAGATATCTCACTATTTTTGACTTTTCTGAGCCTGTCAAGTCCTTCTTTTGACCCATTTTGCCAAAGGAAAGGAAGTTGCCTAATAATTATGCACACCTGATATAGGGTGTTGATGTCATTAGACCACACCCCTTCTCATTACAGAGATGCACATCACCTAATATGCTTAATTGGTAGTAGGCTTTCGAGCCTATACAGCTTGGAGTAAGACAACATGCATAAAGAGGATGATGTGGTCAAAATACTCATTTGCCTAATAATTCTGCACTCCCTGTATACTTATACCTGGAAATCTATTCCTATAGATATATGGGTAAAGATCTGCATTTTAATTGAAAGTATCAGATACATAAAAAAAATATATTTAAAATTAAAAAATACATAATTATATATGCGAAGAACATAGGAATGTAAAATATCTGTTTTGCGCAATGCGTTTAACGTGGTTGAGTTAACGCACATAAGAACTTAAGGCGCATTATTGAAATATTACATAGAAAATATTACAAATATATATATATATATATATATATATATATATATATATATATAAATTACTGAATATTAATAAACATACTGTAAAAATTATAGATATATTCTATGGATTATTTAGAATATTTTACTGTATGCTTATGTATTTATTCATATATATATATATATGTAAAGATACAGTATATATTTTACAAAAAATAATCTATATATATATATATAAATATATATATATATATATATATATATATATACACAGTGTACATATACAGTGTGTGTGTGTGTATGTATATGTGTATATATATATATATATATATATATATATGTATACACAAACTAGAGATGCACTCACAGGTCTTTTTCACACAAAGAATTTAATGTGGAACGTTTTCGGGGTTCACAACCCCTTCATCAGCATACAACAGTGCAAAAAACAAGCTCTTTTATAGTGTATATTACAACCAAAAAATACACAAACCTAGTGATCTCCAAAAGTGCGCCAAATGTTTCGCGTTTGGAACGCAAATTGCGTTCCACAGTGAATGCCGAAAGCGGAAGTTCAACTACGTCACTTCCGGTTTTCGCCAGAAATAGTAAAATTCTTATAGCGTTAATATAAAGGTGTCAAACATAATATGAGCATAACAACATGAAGTGACAAATAATATGTGGGTGACAACATGTAAAAAAAAATCTGTGAAACTTATTTAAGGAAAATGATCAATACGAAAATGTTATATGTTTACGGTCCTCTCAGCATGGCAACAGCCACCATGTTAACCGTTGTCATGAACCGTAGTAAACAGACAGTGGTATGTGAAACATTAAATCAAATCATGTAATTGTCACAGTGGGTATAACATGTGCTGTTATATTAAAATCTGGGATGAACCACCCAAGTTATTTGCTTATATACAGACAAATAAGGATAGGATCTATGACAGAGGGATATGTTTTCATAGATACTAATAATAGTTATGACTCTTCAAAACTAGTTAAAAACACAAGTTGGGCTATATCGTAGTGCCGGTAATGGCAATCATGTTGCACAATTAATGAAAAAAAGAGAAACAAGTAGAAGTAACTGTAATGAGACAATTAAATGCATTGGTATGTTGATGTAAGCAAGGGAGAAACTTGAACAATGGTCATTGTATTTCTACAAGGAGACCATGCCAAATCATGTATGTGATATTTAGAATGCAAATCCAACTTGCACAATTGAAGAAATATATGCATGTACATGAAGGACATGAACCATAGTATGGCCAATACAAAGGTGCATCCTAGCAAATTGCAAGACTAAATGCAAAGATGTATACATTAATGTCCCCAGTTTCTGTGAGATGTAGATATACTGTATGAGCTGCATGGCCAAAAGAAATTATAATCTTAAGTGCATAGAAAATAGAGTAACTCATCGAGATGGGCCAGGCTTCCATTAGAGGATATGGAAACTAGTGCGAGTGACATGCAAACCTCACCCATTAAAGGGAGTGGTATTGCATGAAACAGACACAGAGCCACCATGCCCCCTTACGGTACCCCAAGTATGTAGCACATTTGGTCAGGATCATAGAAGACTCTTGAAGTCTGGCATGGTGTTTAGGCCACCGGGTTGTATGGTGCCCAGTCTGAACATCCATTGAGCCTCACATCTGAGAAGTTGTTTATTGCGATCACCACCCCTCTAAAAAATATACTTAAGTGACCAGCGCCAAAAATATAAATTACTACAAACTCCAACTAGAAAAAATAGGTTACCCTCAAAAACCTACAGGACTAATCAATATAAAAACACAAAGCACTAGGGAGCGCTGAAACCAGCTTAAGAGTAAGGATTATAGAATATATATAATAATAAAACACCTAACCTGATACTAATATGATACTATTATAATAGGCAATATATATAATACATGTAAGTATAAATTGTGAATTATGAATTATGTGTGAAAAATCTTTTCAAAATTTGAAAAAAGTTAAATATGAAATAAATTCTATGTGAAAAAATTCAATTCTATAGAAGATGCCAGCAACAAATACTATAATCGCATATCTATGTATAAAAAACTTTATTACAATATAGGTCGACCTATTCAAGACATACAATAATAAATCACAAAATTAAGAAATTAAGAAAAAAGAAAATTAATATTAAAAAACTCCTAAAAACAAAAAGTTCATGCACAAGAAACAGTTCCCAAGAGTGGACGATTTTTCGGCTTGTTACTATGTGGACCCACGCTCATACACAGATCCTGTTCTGTGTATAGTTGTAAGAGGAGCGTTCCCAGGACAAAAGAGGCAGTCGCAGCCAATGATGGTATTTCCCCTACGGACAAGGAATCCTCTTAATATATGTCACACAGCAAATAGCAGGGGAAGTTACATCTATACTTACATAATAATAAGCAGCAACCGGCCTCCAAACTTGAACCAACGATCTGTGGACACCCCTTTCCAATAGTAACCAATGGCCACTGGAAACAGAAAAGCTTTAATAGGGAAAAACAATTAGATATACTAGGCTAGAAACCCGGTGAATTTTTTGCAGCTTTCTTTTACAGGATATGCATTCTCGCTCCCAAGGCTTGTTTATAATGGTCAATACTGCACAAAAAAAACACCTAACAGAGGGTTATTCAGCCACAAGATATCTGCACAAATAAAAAACTCCAAAGGTGTAGGAGTTAGTTTAAAATAGAGCAAAAATAGAGCTCTAGGCCATTGCAGGTCTTGCAGCATAGACATCGATAGGAACCTTTGATGTTGCTTCTAATGCCAGATGTATAGCTCAGTTTAGGGTCTGTCTTCATCAAGAGATCTTTGAGGTTAGTACCCCTCTTGAAACCCACCATAGGTCGTAGGTTACTCGTGAACGGCAATTTAGAATCAGAGGACATAATGGGCCAATGTTAGCGAAGGATCTGACCAGTATTCTTGGTTGCTGGAGTAAAGGTAGTGGACATAATTAGCTTGTCCGATGTGTCCCTTTTAGGTTTAGGTCGAATTAATTCTGATTGTGTTAATGTAGACACAGATTCCATGGTTTCTTGGATCACAGATGTTTTATAACCCCTGGAATGGAATCTTCCACCCACTCCTACCATTTGGAGACCCCTAGCGCAATGTCAGAATTATTGCGCATGGTTCTGATGAACTGCGATTTTATAATGCCTTCGAATAGGGGCTGGGGGAAGGCAGCTGTCCGCCCTGAATATGGAATTACGGTCGGTAGGTTTGTGGTATAGTGTGGTGCCAAGACTACCTGAATTCTTAAAGACTGTCAGGTCAAGAAAATTGATGGACTGGTCGTCCACTGACATTTTAAACCTGACATTACTTTCAGTGTTGTTGTAATATTCAAACCACCTCTGGAGTCCCTCCAGGCCCCCACGCCACACCAAGAAGATGTCATCTATGTATCTGTAATAACAGATGATGGATGCATTATGGTTATTCCACAAGTACATGTTTTCAAACTGTGACATGTAAATGTTGTGTATTAGTGGGGCCATGGAGGAACCAATGGCCGTACCAGCTATTATGTAAATAAAACTTTCTTTCGAAATGAAAGAAGTTTTTAAATAGACAGTATTCAATGAGCGAAATCATGTACTCCACCGGGGGACCATCATAAAGGGGGGTTGCCGGTGAGGTGTTCGTGCACGGCCCTTAGACCATCATGATGGGGGTATAATTGATATACAGGCTGTTGACATCCAGACTCACAAGTAAATCATCTTGCTGGATGTCAACAGTCCGTATCTTTCTGATGAAGTAATTTGTGTCCATAATATAAGACGTATCTCCCTTACCACTGGTTGAAGTAACACATCCACAAATTGTGCTATTGGCTGTGTTACCGATTGCCTTGCCGACACAATTGGGGCGGCCTGGTGGGACGGTCCAACCTCTTGTGGATTTTGGGGATCAAGTAGAGAATTGGTGTCTTGGGATATTTTGTTGTACATAAATCACGTATGTGTTCGGGACAGAAATCTCTGTTGAAACCCCAATGTGATAAGACCATCTAATTGTGATTTGTATACTCCTGTGGGGGTCAGAAGGCAATTGTGTGTATGTGAGAGTGTCATCCAATTGTTCCAGGATGTCTGCTTTTAATCACTGTAATTCAAAAGGACTTGAATGGCACTTTGTTCTTCCCTAGATAAGTGGTGTTTCCACAAAGTTTCAGTTCTTTCTGTATCTAAATCCTGAGTGACCAATCTAAGGAATGTTTTTGTGCTGGGGCTGCTGTTAGAGGGTTCAAATGAGCTTGGAAGCTTGCATTTAAGTTCAACCTGAGATTTCACTGTTGTGGATTCTTTGTTTTGAAAGAACTCCCTGATCTTTAAAGATCTGTTAAGTTTGTAAATGTCTAACTTTAAATCAAATTCAGATACAGGAACACTAGGGCACAAACGATATCCTCTGTTTAGAACTTTATGATTACTCTCAGTTAGGATATGTGAGCTTAAATTGATAGTTATGTCCTCTGCCGTGGTCGTCTGGGGGGGGTCTGTGTCTGATGCCCCCGCCCTCCTAATGTGGGGTCTTTGTGCCTCTCCCTCCCCGTGAGCGTGTAGTTACCCCTAAAAAATGACTCGGTGTGGAGTGCAGTCTAGATTCTTGAGGGGCAAATTGATTTGGGTGTCTGTGGGAGCCTGGTGAGGTAAATGATGTACTGGAGAGGTTTCTCTCTGTGTCGGTGGAATCTCCCCCACTAGTGTCTATTGTATCAAAATGTACCCGTCTGGTTCTTTGTCTCCTCCTAGTTTGGTTGCTCTGTGTGGAAGTGAGCCATTTGTATACTTTTCCCTGTGTATAATCACTATTGACCGTTTCTAACTTCCTGTTCTTAAATATGATCAATTCACTCTGGTATTTATCTATTTGTAACTTAATTTTAGGACAGCCAGTTCTCCTGAGGATCACTAGTGAGTGGTGGCGTTATGCATGATTTCAAATGTTTGTATTTCAATCCTGACTTTACTTAGAATTACTGTGACCTCCTCTATAACTAAAAGTATTAGATCCAGAGAACACTTATTTAATATGAAACACCATTTTTTTCTAAATTCTGGATTGTCACGTCCAATGGTTGGTACATTATGGTCTCTGAAGCCCCTGGGAATATGGCCTGTAGTAATCTGATAAATAACTCCCATGTAGTGCTAGGTCAACCTCTCTTTTTTCAATTTGAGTGAATTATAATACAAATTAACTGGGGTCTCACTGACTGTTTTGGAGATGGGTGCAAACAGGATCCGGTTGGCGTCATCAGGGGTATTTGACACAGTGCCTGTCTGTGCTGCCATGGCCTGGCAAGTCATGTCCTCCACCTGAGTATCCAGGTCTGTAGGGGTGGCGTTCTCCTCTAATGGTTGTGATGACATGCTGTTACAAAGGAAGAAATGGTGATATATCAAACAGTCAATTCACAGCAACTCTGTCTCAGCAATATGGTAGTGGCACAAAACGATATAGTCCAAAAAATGAAAGCTGGAGATGTAGGATAATTGAGTCAAGTAAGGGGGTTCCACTGGTCACCAAACAAAACTTAACAACTTCCAGTTCAGCCCTCCAGATCGACAGCAGCCTGGGTGCAAGGATACAAATGCATACACAAACCAGAGATGCACTCACAGGTCTTTTTCACACAAAGAATTTAATGTGGAATGTTTTCGGGGTTCACAACCCCTTCATCAGCATACAAAAGTACAAAAAAACAAGCTCTATTTATAGTGTATATTACAACCAAAAAATACACAAACCTAGTGATCTCCAAAAGTGCGCCAAATGTTTCGTGTTTGGAACGCAAATTGCGTTCCACAGTGAATGCCGAAACCAGAATTTCAACTACGTCACTTCCGGTTTTCGCCAGAAATAGTAAAATTCTTATAGCTTTAATATAAAAGTGTCAAACGTATTATGAGCATAACAACATGAAGTGACAAATAATATGTGGGTGACAACATGTAAAAAAGTGGCTCTGTGTCTGTTTCATGCAATACCACTCCCTTTAATGGGTGAGGTTTGCATGTCACTCGCAGCACTGTTGATTGGGATATCCACAGTGCTGCGAGTGACATCTCACTGAAACTGGGGACATTAATGTATACATCTTTGCATTTAGTCTTGCAATTTGCTAGGATGCACCTTTGTATTGGCCATACTATGGTTCATGTCCTTCATGTGCATGCTTATATTTCTTCAATTGTGCAAGTTGGATTTGCATTCTCAATATGACATACATGATTTGGCATGGTCTCCTTGTAGAAATACAATGACCACTGTTCAAGTTTCTCCCTTGCTTACATCAACATACCAATGCATTTAATTGTCTCATTACAGTTACTTCTACTTGTTTCTCTTTTTTTCATTAATTGTGCAACATGATTGCCATTACTATGATATAGCCCAACTTGTGTTTTTAACTAGTTATGAAGAGTCATAACTATTATTATTATCTATGAAAACATATCCCTGTGTCATAGATCCTATCCTTATTTGTCTGTATATAAGCAAATAACGTGGATGGTTCATCCCAGATTTTAATATAACAGCACATGTTAAACCAACTGTGACAATTACATGATTTGATTTAATGTTTCACATACCACTGTGTGTTTACTACGGTTCATGACAACGGTTACCATGGTGGCTATTGCCATGTAAACATAAAAGAGCTTGTTTTTTGCACTGTTATATGCTGATGAAGGGGTTGTGAACCCCGAAAACATTCCACATTAAATTCTTTGTGTGAAAAAGACCTGTGAGTGCATCTCTGGTTTGTGTATGCATTTGTATCCTTGCACCCAGGCTGCTGTCGATCTGGAGGGCTGAACTGGAAGGTTTTAAGTATTGTTTGGTGACCAGTGGAACCCCCTTACTTGACTCAATTATCCTACATCTCCAGCTTTCATTTTTTGGACTATATCGTTTTGTGCCACTACCATATTGCTGAGACAGAGTTGCTGTGAATTGACTGTTTGATATATCACCATTTCTTCCTTTGTAACAGCATGTCATCACAACTATTAGAGGAGAACGCCACCCCTACAGACCTGGATACTCAGGTGGAGGACATGACTTGCCAGGCCATGGCAGCACAGACAGGCACTGTGTCATATACCCCTGATGACGCCAACCGGATCCTTTTTGCACCCATCTCCAAAACAGTCGGTGAGGCTCCAGTTAATGTGTATTATAATTTACTCAATTTAAAAAAAAAGAGAGGTTGACCTAGCACTACATGGGAGTTATTTATCAGATTACTACAGGACAGGCCATATTCCCAGGGGCTTCAGAGTCCATAATGTACCAACCATTGGACGTGACAATCCAGAATTTAGAAAAAAAATGGTGTTTCATATTAAATAAGTGTTCTCTGGATCTAATACTTTTAGTTATAGAGGAGGTCACAGTAATTCTAAGTAAAGTAAGGATTGAAATACAAACATTTGAAACCATGCATAACACCACATTCACTAGTGATCCTCAGGAGAACTGGCTGTCTAAAATTAAGTTACAAATAGATAAATACCAGAGTGAATTGATTATATTTAAGAACAGGAAGTTTGAAACGGTCAATAGTGATTATACACAGGGAAAAGTGTACAAATGGCTCACTTCCACACAGAGCAACCAAACTAGGAGGAGACAAAGAACCAGACGGGTACATTTTGATACAATAGACACTAGTGGGGGAGATTCCACCGACACAGAGAGAAACCTCTCCAGTACATCATTTACCTCACCAGGCTCCCACAGACACCCAAATCAATTTGCCCCTCAAGAATCTAGACTGCACTCCACACCGAGTCATTTTTTAGGGGTAACTTCACACTCACGGGGAGGGGGAGGCACAACAGACCCCACATTAGGAGGGTGGGGCATCAGGCACAGACCCCCCAGATGACCACGGCAGAGGACATAACTATCAATTTAAGCTCACATATCCTCACTGAGAGTGAACGTAAAGTTCTAAACAGAGGATTATCCTTTGTGCCTAGTGTTCCTGTATCTGAATTTGATTTAAAGTTAGACATTTACAAACTTAACAGATCTTTAAAGATCATGGAGTTCTTTCAAAACAAAGAATCCACAACAGTGAAATCTCAGGTTTAACTTAAATGCAAGTTTCCAAGCTCATTTGAACCCGCTAACAGCAGCCCCAGCACAAAAACATTCCTTAGATTGGTCACTCAGGATTTAGATACAGAAAGAACTGAAACTTTGTGGAAACACAACTTATCTAGGGAAGAACAAAGTGCCATTCGAACCCTCCAGGATGACTCTTCTATTGTCATCAGGCCCGCCGATAAGGGCGGTGCCATTGTCCTTTTCAATTACAGTGATTATAGAGCAGACATCCTGGACGAGGCCCAAAGGAGGCCGAAACGATCGTCTGGGGTTGTCATGTTCCTTGTTCAGAGGAGAATTGCCTGGTATTTCGGGGCTGGACTGACCATGTCGGCGGGATCAGACTGATATACTACAGGAAAGTTTTCCTCTGTGAAAAGCACAATTGGGCAGAAAGAAGCTACTACCAGGTGGCAACCGGGCCATAGAACAAGCTATTGATGCTGCTGTTCGTTCCTGACAGACTGCTTCTCATTCTGTTTTGCATATGTAAATATGACCCTGGGGATAGTCTCCCTAAGGGTGATGGGGGAAACCAGACGTGGACTCCTTGCCCAATGTGCTTAGAGGGATATGCTGCACCTCACTGACGAGGCCCAAAGGAGGCCGAAACGATCGTCTGGGGTTGTCATGTTCCTTGTTCAGAGGAGAATTGCCTGGTATTTCGGGGCTGGACTGACCATGTTGGCGGGATCAGACTGATATACTACAGGAAAGTTTTCCTCTGTGAAAAGCACAATTGGGCAGAAAGAAGCTACTACCAGGTGGCAACCGGGCCATAGAACAAGCTATTGATGCTGCTGTTCGTTCCTGACAGACTGCTTCTCATTCTGTTTTGCATCCTGGAACAATTGGCTGACACTCTCACATACACACAATTGCCTTCTGACCCCACAGGAGTATACAAATCACAATTAGATGGTCTTATCACATTGGGGTTTGAACAGGGATTTCTGTCCGAACACATACGTGATTTCTGTACAACCAAATATACCAAGACACCAATTCTATACTCGATCCCCAAAATCCACAAGAGATTGGACCATCCACCAGGCCACCCAATTGTGACGGCAAGGCAATCGCTAACACAGCCAATAGCACAATTTGTGGATGTGTTACTTCAACCAGTGGTAAGGGAGATACGCTCTTATATTATGGACACAAATTACTTCATCAGAAAGATACGGACTGTTGACATCCAGCAAGATGATTTACTTGTGAGTCTGGATGTCAACAGCCTGTATATCATTATACCCCATCACGATGGTCTAAGGGCCGTGCACAAACACCTCACTGGCAACCCCCTTTATGAGGGTCCCCCGGTGGAGTACATGATTTCTCTCATTGAATACTGTCTATTTAAAAACTACTTTAGTTTCAAAAGAAAGTTTTATTTACAAATAGCTGGTACGGCCATGGGTTCCTCCATGGCCCCTCATACGCCAACATTTACAGTCACAGTTGAAAAACATGTACTTGTGGAATAACCATAATGCATCCATCATCTGTTATTACAGATACATAGATGACATCTTCTTGGTGTGGAGTGGGGGCCTGGAGGAACTCCAGAGGTGGTTTGAATATTACAACAACACTGAAAGTAATGTCAGGTTTAAAATGTCAGTGGATGACCAGTCCCATCAATTTTCTGACCTGACAGTCTTTAAGAATTCAGGTAGTCTTGGCACCACACTATACCACAAACCTATCGACCATAATTCCACCCCCAGCCCTATTGAAGGGCATTATAAAATCCCAGTTCAACAGAACCATAACATTGCGACTGGGGTCTCCCAACTGGTAGGAGTGGGTGAGAGATTCCGTTCCAGGGCTTATAAAACATCTGTGATCCAAGAAACCATGAAATCTGTGTCTACATTACCACAATCAGAATTAATTCGAACCAAACCTAAAAGGGACACATCGGACAAGCTAATTATGTCCACTACCTTTACTCCAGCAACCAAGAATACTGGTCAGATCCTTCGCCAACATTGGCCCATTATGTCCTCCGACCTGAAATTGCCATTCACGAGTAACCTACGACCTATGGTGGGTTTCAAGAGGGGTACTAACCTCAAAGATCTCTTGATGAAGACAGACCCTAAACTGAGCTATACATCTGGCATTAGAAGCAACATCAAAGGTTCCTATTGATGCCTAGGCTGTACGACCTGCAATGGCCTAATTGGCACTAAAACATTCCATCACCCACATACAAACCGGACATTTACCATCAGATACTCGATTACGTGCACTACTACTCACGTAGTGTATCTTTTATTTTGTCCATGCTCCAGTTTTTATGTAGGCAAGACTTCAGGATCACTACGTGAGCGCATGGCCAATCATCGGCACGCCATAAGGACTGCCCTAAAACAAGGTGACTCAGAACAACCAGTGGCGCGACACTGCGCCAACAAGGGACATTCAATCTCCTACATTCGCTACATCTTAATTGATCATATACCTGCATTGGAGTGGGGTGGTGATCACAATAAACAACTTCTCAGATGTGAGGCTCAATGGATGTTCAGACTGGGCACCATACAACCCGGTGGCCTAAACACCATGCCAGACTTCAAGAGTCTTCTATGATCCTGACCAAATGTGCTACATACTTGGGGTACCGTAAGGGGGCATGGTGGCTCTGTGTCGGTTTCATGCAATACCACTCCCTTTAATGGGTGAGGTTTGCATGTCACTCACAGCACTGTGGATTGGGATCCTCTAGTTTCCATATCCTCTAGTGGAAGCCTGGCGCATCTCGATAAGTTACTCTATTTTCTATGCACTTAAGATTATAATTTCTTTTGGCCATGCAGGTCATACAGTATATCTACATCTCACAGAAACTGGGGACATTAATGTATACATCTTTGCATTTAGTATTAGCATTTTGTATTGGCCATACTATGGTTCATGTCCTTCATGTACATGCATATATTTCTTCAATTGTGCAAGTTGATTTGCATCTCAATATCACAATATCACATACATGATTTGGCATGATCTCCTTGTAGAAATAAAATGACCGCTGTTCAGGTTTCTCCCTTGCTTACATCAACATACCGATGCATTTTATTGTCTCATTACAGTTACTTCTACTTGTTTCTCTTTTTTTCATTAATTTTGATACACCGGCCACCGGCACTACGATATAGCCCAACTTGTGTTTTTAACTAGTTATGAAGAGTCATAACTATTATTAGTATCTATGAAAACATATCCCTGTGTCATAGATCCTATCCTTATTTTTCTGTATATAAGCAAATAACTTGGGTGGTTCATCCCAGATTTTAATATAACAGCACATGTTATACCCACTGTGACAATTACATGATTTGATTTAATGTTTCACATGCCACTGTGTGTTTACTACGGTTCATGACAATGGTTACCATGGTGGCTGTTGCCATGTTGAGAGGACCGTAAACATATAACATTTTCGTATTGATCATTTTCCTTAAATAAGTTTCACAGATCTTTTTTTACATGTTGTCACCCACATATTATTTGTCACTTCATGTTGTTAAGCTCATATTACGTTTGACACCTTTATATTAACGCTATAAGAATTTTACTATTTCTGGCGAAAACCGGAAGTGACGTAGTTGAACTTCCGGTTTCGGGATTCACTGTGGAACGCAATTTACATTCCAAACACGCAACATTTGGCGCACTTTTGGAGATCACTAGGTTTGTGTATTTTTTGGTTGTAATATACACTATAAAAGAGCTTGTTTTTTGCACTGTTGTATGCTGATGAAGGGGTTGTGAACCCTGAAAACGTTCCACATTAAATTCTTTGTGTGAAAAAGACCTGTGAGTGCATCTCTGGTTTGTGTATGCATTTGCATCCTTGCACCCAGGCTGCTGTCGATCTGGAGGGCTGAACTGTAAGTTGTTAAGTATATATATATATATATATTTATATATATATATATATATATATATATATATATATATATATATATATATATATACAACAAAACATGGGGTGGGGTCAGCACTCTCAGGCCGGACCGGGTACACATCCTATGACCCTGCAACATGCACAGCCCTGGGTGCAAACCAGCACTCTCAGGAAGCTGCACTGTCACCACAGTCACAGGCAGTTAACCCCAGTCAGGCCTGGGTGCAAGGCCCAAACAGGGAAAATTACAAAAAAATATATATTTTAATATAAACACACAGAAAAGGTCCAGCACTCACTCACAAGCTCTCAACTAAGATAAAAAGCAGCAATGGAAGAATTAGTTACCGCATCTGGCCAAATGGGAAAAGCCCAGGTACCTCGTCAAGGTTTCTTCCAATAAACCTGGGTCCCTAAACAGCCACACAATGCAGGCTCACAATCAAACAACTGTGAAAAAATGGAGGGTGCACAGGCTTATGTAATTTCCCCAAACATATACAAAACATATATGTGTATACAACTATATATATATATATATATATATATATATATATATATAAATATATATACAACTTTTCCAAATATGAGGGCACTCACAGGTCTTATCTTTTCCAAAATATGCTTTTACTTTATTTACCAAACTACATCCATAAAAAGTCTACGTTTTGGCTTGTCCATTAAGCCTTTGTCAAGACCATCTACAAAAAGGAACCATATATTAAATACCAATACCCATATTTACATACACATAGAAAAATACTCATGTGATATTCCATGTATCTCCCAATGTGAAAATATATCACGCTAACAAAATTTGTCCTAGTTACTTTAAAAACATATTGCATAGTCCTTGTTCAGTGTTTCACTCACGTGTATATATAAGAAATTACTTTGCCACAAGGGGCAATAGGGAGGTAGAGTTGTTAAAAAGGAAGGCACAATGGATATATAGATTAGTAACCATAACACCCAAAGGGTTAAATACAGACTTAGAGGCCCATTTAAGCTTGAGGGCCCGTGTTTGTGGCAAGTCTTCAGACTCACCAGAAACAGCAGTTATGAAGCAGCAGTCTAAAGAACGCTGCTCCATAACCCTGTACTCCTGCTCGGTTGAGGCGGACAGAGATCGCCACAATTCAACCCGATCAAGAGCTGTTGGTGCAATGCTGAATATGCAATGCTGAATACGGAGATCGTATTGCTCTCCGCATCCAGCGATGTCTGTCGGACGTGATCCGCACTGTCGGATCAGGTCCGACAGACATTTGATAAATAGGCCTCTTAGTTTATTCCCTATTTTAATGAAATAAGTGTCTTCATGTAAAATAGTAAATCAGCAATACTGGCCTAAGATGTAAGAAAAACAATATAAAAATACAAAAAAATAAAATCCATGTAAGCATACAAAATTCATGTAATAGATTTATGCTGTGGATGGACCAAATGGTTAAATTGACATAAAACAATAATCTATGAAAACCCTGGAGGTATATGTTTGTTTGTTTATAGGGTGAACAGAGAATTAATATGTTTAATGCAGTAGAATATTACCTATCTGTAAAGGCGGTGTTGTTCCGTGTTAATATCCTCACCTACTCATCATATGTTTGTAAGATTTTGTGAAACCAAAGTAGGTTAAAAATTGTAAAGTGTCATATAAAGTTATAATATGTAACAATTTGGAAAAGGCAACTTGGTTGTTCGGTTGCAACTTAAAATTGTATATGCAACATAACTAGATACATACAAAGTGGCCATAAATGCATGTTGAATGAATAAATGCCCAGCGTAGTAAACCACGCCTACGTGACATATAGTATGACGCCACATTCAATGAGGTAATGGTGGGTACACACACAACACATATGCAGCTCTGGAATAGTGACTAAGGGGTAGATTTATCATAGTGCGAGCGGACATGATACGGTGTAGCATATCATGTCTGCCGCACATCAATAAATGCCGACAGCATACGCTGTCTGCATTTATCATTGCACCAGCAGTTCTTGTGAACTGCTAGTGCAATGCTGTCCCCTGCAGATTCACGGCCAATTGGCCGCTAGCAGGGGGTGTGTCAATCAACCCAATCGTATAGGAGCCTCAGAGCAGGAGGACTAGTTATGGAGCAGCTGTCTTTAGACCTCTGCTTTATAATTTCTGTTTCCGGTGAGCCTGAAGTCTCACGCGGAAACAGGGGTAAATCAGTGATAAATCAGCCCCTAAGAATGCCAAATACATTTAATTTTACTAAGATATGTCAAACAAACATTTCAAAGCTAAGAGGAATATTTTTGCGCTGTGGCAAAGTAATTTCTGATATGTACACGTGAGTGAAACACTGAACAAGGACTATGCAATATGTTTTTAAAGTAACTAGGACACATTTTTTTCACATTGGGAGATACATGGAATATCACTTGAGTATTTTTTGTATTTGTATGTAAATATGGGTATTGGTATTTAATATATGGTTCCTTTTTTTAGATGGTCTTGACAAAGGCTTAATGGACAAGCCAAAACGTTGACTTTTTTTATGGATGAATTTTGTAATTGTTAAATAATATTAGAGCTGCAACAACTAATCGTCATAATCGATAATAATCGATTATGAAAATAGTCGTCAACGAATCTCATAATCGATTAATCGATTAGTTGGTTTGCAATTAGTTGGTCTGTGCACAACACCAGCTGCTTCACTCCAATGAACTCCTGCACATGGTATTGTGTTTTATGGTTATGTCCTTAGCCTTAAGGACGTCTACAGACGTTTACTTTTCACTTTTTCAGGACAGTATAAGTTTACAACTACCCCTGGCTTATGTGCAACCCAGCTATAATAGTCATTTGGATTGTTTATATTAAATCTGGTGATTTGTAACTATGCTTTTCATGATATAGTGCCAAGCTTGTTGCTTACACCTTACCCCTAGATTGATGTGAGTTATTTAAATTGATGTGCACTATTATCTGTTTGCACAATTATTAGCGTATTGCTTGCTATTGGTGATTATATGTACTGTATAAATAAATGTGTAAGGCTAGCTCCTGTTATTGATATACAGTCCTTAGCGCTTTTGATTTTGTATTTTATTGTTTTTTTTTTATATTTTTAATAAATTGTGTTAATATGTACCAGATTCAACCTTTATAAGCATATATACGTTATTTTTAGAGCGGACTAGATATTTCCCCTAACCTTATAGCTGGTTATTTACCATTGCATATAGATATTCAAGATATTTTTATGTTAGAATGAAATCAACCTTTGCATTGGTGAAGAGCTAACAATGATAAATATCCCACTTTGGTGAAATTGGCAAAACCCTACTTATACACAACAGAGTTTTCTCTGCTGCAAGAAATATAGCTGCAAACAGAGAACCAGCCTTAGCCAGAAGCATGTGGACATGTTGAGATTTTTGCTTTTCAATGCAATGTTTCTGAAAGAGTGAATAACAGAATGTTATTAACAGTGATAGTCTTTTCTAGTTCTACCTCTTTTCTAGTTCTACCTCTTTTCAAACAATTTGTGGTTTTGTTTTGTTTAATTATAAAACTGTGCTCTGCTGCTTAAAAATTGAAGAAACAGTTGTGTTAATGTAAAGTTTTAGTCTGAAGTTTATATTTGTAACACTCATTATGTAGATTTTATTTAAAACATAGAAAACTATTATTGATTCTCTTTTTATCCGATTAGTCGATTAATTGAAAAAATAATCGGCCGATTAATCGATTATGAAAATAATCGTTAGTTGCAGCCCTAAATAATATATAAGCATATTTTGGAAAAGATAAGACTTGGGAGTGCCCTCATATTTGGAAAAGTTGTGTGAATATTTGGGAGGAGACATCCGGGTATAAGAAAATGAATACAGCTGGGAGTGAGTGCATGGAGGCTGTGGAGTATATACTGTGTATATATATATATATATATATATATATATATATATACTCTCCAAAAAGCAGGCAGCTCACTGGTCTTTGCAGTAAAACTAGAATTTATTACATCCGGGGTGCTTGGGTGCACTCTGTCCTTGTACTTTTTGTTGTATAACATTGACAAAGGCACAATGCAGTGCCGAAACGTTTGTTTTTTAAACTGATGTAATAAATTCTAGTTTTACTGCAAAGACCAGTGAGCTGCCTGCTTTTTGGAGAGTATTGTTATGGTTATATATATATATATAAATATATGTATATATATATATATATATATATATATATATATATATATATATATACGGCGCAAAGCCGGATTTCCCACACGGCTATAGGCTAAGAGGTGGAAACGTCACCTCTCAGCCAAGTAGCGTTCTGTCGTGGTCTGCCTTAGCAGCTCAGTGCAGCAAACAGTGCAAACAAATAAAGGAACTTTCAGAATGAAGTATTTTATACTTCATGAATGAAAGTCCCCTTTATTTGTTCTAATGGTAAATCCTATGGTAAATGGTAAATTCACAAACACTGGGATTTACCATTACTTTAACTACCTAGTCATATGATTAATTCCACCAGGTTTCAATTATGCTAATTATATTATATTCCTCTTATGATGCTACGAGCTCCAGCTGCCTCATTTTACCTGTCATGCTTCTTGAATTTGCTGTCATATATTTGATTTTCTTGTGCTTTCTGTTGCAGTTTCATGCTTTTATCTCCAAACTTTGTAATGTTCTTTAAGCTTTCTTCCCAACTCCATGAAGTAATTTTTGGACACGCCAGGCCATATTACAAGTGGCATGATATTTAACACTTTCGCTTGTGTGCAAACACTGCCAGAAGTAAACTTTTAACACACGCGGGTTAGCATGCATATTACAAGTTGTAATTAAAATGTTTGCATGCTAGTGAAAGCCAACTTCAGATATTGTAACTACGCTAACTTCTTTTCCCCATAGTCTTCAAGGGAGAGTGCAAACTGGAAGAAAAAATAACCCGACAGGAGTCAAACCTACAGCACTAACTTGAAAGTAATTAACAAAAATATTTTGCATTCCAATGTTCTTCATTTAGACGGAAATATATTAATTTTTAAATATAAATTTAGATATATATATGACATATTTTAAAAAATATATATCTATGGGGGCGGAGCTGCCTGCTGGGGTGGCTGGTTGTGCATTACAAAAGGTCTTCCAATATCTTTGGTCTAAAGAGGTTTAATTATATATATCTGGGATAATACAGCTATTTACTGGGACTATCTATGACAATTTTGTCCAGAGATATATTCAATGAGATTGTGAGCCCCTGTCGTTACTTCGTTCCTGACCTATGCTATCCAGTGTGGCCACGAGGAGGCTGATATATTACGCCATTATTGAAGCCACAGCAATCTTCTCTAAAAAAACTCAGCTAACTTTGGAGCCTAGGCTGCCATTCCCCCCTCCCATATAAATGGGAGAAGCTAAAATAAGCTTTATATTGTTACAAATATAGTAAAGTATGTTAAAATGAAGGAGATATCCACAACTTTGCTCGCCATATTTGTGGACTTTGAGCATACGATTCATGAAATATTCAATACTGCCCTAGATGCTGTTGAAAACATCATCCCAAGTAATACTGCAATTAATATGGAGGAAATACAATACTATCATACCAGCATATGTCCGGATAGATTCAAAGTGGTCTTGGATTCTCCTACTAAATTTGTCTTAGACCTGAAGGAACAGTGGAGAAGGGAATGCTTAAGGAATGTTGGAGCTAACTTGGATTGCACAATCCTCCCCTAAGCAACCTCCGAATGTTTCCACAATAATGGCTTCGACACTAAAGTATGATGGAGGAGTGCTTGCAGAGTCTAAGTTACCAATATTGGACAGGCCTGTCCTTTTCCTGTCCGGTTTTAATATTGATATGGAGCCCTTTGACTTACCTCCAGTCTTTCGTCGAGAGAGTGCGGCCGGCTCCCCGTTGCAGAGGCTGGGTCTATCCTTTTTGTCTGAGCCATTTTGGAGACAAACTGAGTTGGAGCTTCACACAAAGAAGCTGCAACTATCTCAGAACAATCTGCACAAATGAAAGAGTAAGACCCTTCTGTTTTCCATACAGAGGTTGCAAGAGGATGGGGGACCCTGGCTTATGCAGGGATCTACTATAGTATTCCTACTATGGTATGGAGATTCCTTGATGCCAAAGCTAGGAGTAGGGTGAAATGTGCATACTATGTGAGGAAGATTTACCCAGTGAAGGGGTATGTCATTTGTGACTGTCTACCTTCACACAGTTACCAGACTCCTGATCCAGAATCAGAGTGTCAGAGTGTTGTTTCTGCCCCTTGAATAGTGGATTTTATATTAATATTATTGCTGGGATAAATATTTGTATTTTGAATTGCCTTCTGAAGCAAATGGCTGTCTTCATGCATAACACACAGATTTCCCTCTAAAGATGCTATTTTGTTTTATATACGGCTTATGTTACTACATCTGTTCTCTTGACTAGTCTTGATATATATTGAATTACCTTCTAACCATGCTTTATCATTAGTGATAACGTATGAGTTTGATGCCACAGGTGTAGCAGCTACTATCTGTTATCAGTCTATAGGGAACTTTAGTGTGTTCTCCATTGACATTGTGTTTCAAAATAGTACGAATGGCATTTTATTTTGCTATACTATCTATTCTAGATTTTTTACTACTAGCCAATTTGTGAAAGCTTTATATATTGCAGTCTAGTATTGGGGATAGTAAAGCATTTGCATAATCTACTCTCACTGTACAAGCCTTATTTGTCTATATTGTACTCTTAACATCAATTTATATGTAGATAGCTGAGGCCAAGAACTGTTGTTCATAATATGCAACTTAGTTTGACAGCCGCATACTATAATAAGCCAAGTGCACAATTCCTATGCTTTCTGTCATAGGGTATAGGGCCCATGCTCTTATGGCAGAATTATATTACACAGGAAAGATTAATTTGTCACATTATTCTCTATAAGATCTACATAGTTCTATCTAAGCTCTGAAAATTACATATTTTTAACTAGTCATAGACAAATTCCTCTTTGGGTTAAATATGTTCACACACTGATAGCTAATGCTATATTTAATGCCATCAACTAATTATTCCAGTAGTCCCTCTCTCATTAATATAGCCAGTGGCATCTTTTATGACTTGAGAGCATCCAATTTAACATATCAGTACTCAGATTAGTTATTTATGAATATTTAATCCTTATTAAGACCTTTGAGTAGGCCCTATTGCATGAGATATCTCCTACATCAAGTGGGACGAGTAAAATAGTTTACAGGTTTACTATAAAACTATAAAACTGAGGTTCTCCATCTGAGATCCACAAGTGGTCTCCTTTATTTCAGAAGGTCTTCTGTTAGAGCAATATTTCTATAAGTGTATAAGGTCCAAGAGTGGCCTCCTGAGTCATTTAGAAGGCTTCCAGTTTGTTTGTTTTTAGGCATAGTAGTACTGGAGCGAGTAAGGCCAGCAGAATGCTTGGATGTATTGGTAGAGATATTTGGAGCAGAAATAGTAAGGTTCTTATGCAACTTTACAGATCACTAGTTAGGCCTCATCGTGAATAGTGTGTGCAGTTCTGGAGGCCATATCTTCAGAAAGATATAAACAAGCTTGAATATGTGCAAAGGAGGGCTACCAAAATGGTATATGGTCTAAAAAAATAAAACATTCCAGGAGAGACTCAATTACCTAAATATGTATAGCTTAGAGGAGAGAAGGGAAAAAGGTGATATATCAACTTTCAAGTATATTAAAGGGCTTAGTCAAACTGAGCCAGTGACTATTTTACATAAAAAGGAAAATTCAAGAACAAGGGGTCATGATCTCAAGCTGAAGGGTAGTATATTCAGGAGTAATTTGAGCAAGCTGTCAACCGTAAATATGCCGGAATTCCGCAGCGTAATTGTTGCAAGCTTGATCCGACCTAGTTATCAAAGCCTACAGACCGGCAAATGTTTAAATTTGTGTCATAACATACGATCCGCTGGTCTCAATCCGACGCAGATCGATGCTTACGTCATTACAGATGTTCCAAATACACATTTGGCTCTATTTGACACTTTTTCCAAGTTATCAAACTTCTAATAGGTACGCTTGTGGCTATTCCGGCCCAGCATACCTGGTTTTCAATCCACCACCCTTGAGGTCGCAGATGCCATAGAAATCAATTGGAGTCTGAAAGCACCGAAAGCTTATGTTCGATGCTGCCAGATATCCAATTGATTTCTATGGTTGAAAACAAGTTACGTTTACAAATAACACCCTAACATAAACCCAAGTCTAAACCCCCCTAATCTGCCACCCGGACACCGCCGCAACCTAAATAAAGTTATTAACCCCTATCCTGCCGCACCCAACCCCTCCGCAACCTAAATAAAGTTATTAACCCCTAAACCGTCAGCCCCAACATCGCCAAAAATTAAATTAAGCTATTAACCCCTAAACCTAACAACCCGCTAACTTTAAATTAAAATTACAACATCCCTATCTTCAAATTAATTTAAACTTACCTGTAGAATTAAAATAAACTATATTAAACTATTAATTAACCTACCCTAACTATTATCCTACAATTAAATTAAACTACCAATTAAATAAAATAAATTACATATTAAAAAACCTAACCCTACTCAAATTAATTAAATATACGATTAAACATTATTAAAAGTACTAAATTACAGAACAAAACAAACACTAAGTTACAAAAACCCCCCACTAAATTACGAAAAATAAAATACCACATTATCAAAAACAAAAAAAGAATTGCAACTATTCTAATAGCCCTATCAAAATAAAAAATTGCCCCCAAAATAAACCCCCCCCTATCCTACAATAAACTACCAATGGCCCTTAAAAGGGCCTTTTGTGGGGCATTGCCCCCCAAAAAATCAGCTCTTTTCCCCGTAAAAAAAAAAAATTCAAACACCCCCCAACAGTAAAACCCACCACCCAACCTACCAACACCCCAAATAAAAAAAAATAATCTAAAATAACCTAAGCTCCCCATTGCCCTGAAAAGGGCATTTGTATGGGCATTGCCCTTAAAAGGGCATTTAGCACTTTTACATGCCCAGACTCTAATCTAAAAATAAAACCCACCCAAAGAACCCTAAAATAAACCTAACACTAACCCCTGATGATCCACTTACAGTTATTGAAGTTATGCTTGAAGGATCCATCCAGCTGGTGAAGTCCTCATCCAGGCGGCAAGATGTCTTCATCCAGACGGCATCTTCTATCTTCATCCATCCTGCGCAGAGCGGGTCCATCCTGAAGACATCCGGCGAGGAGCGTCCTCTTCATACAGTCACCATCGTAAACTGGAACTTCAATGCTTGGAACAGCCAATAGGATGAGAGCTGCTCAAATCCTATTGGCTGATTGGAACAGGATGGACCCGCTCCGTGCCGAATGGATGAAAATAGAAGATGCTGTCTGGATGAAGACTTCTTGCCACCTGGATGAGGACTTGGCCGGCTGGATGAAGATCGAAGAGGCCGTCTGGATAAAGACTTCTTGCCGTCTGGATAAAGACTTCTTGCCGTCTGGATGGATCCTTCAAGCGGGACTTCAATAACTGTAAGTGGATTGTTGGGGGTTAGTGTTAGGTTTATTTAAGGGTTTTATTTGGGAGGTTGGTTGGTTGGGTGGTGGGTTTTACTGTTGGGGGTGTTTGTATTTTTTTTTTACAGGTAAAAGAGCTGATTTTAGGGGGGGCAATGCCCCACAAAAGGCCCTTTTAAGGGCCATTGGTAGTTTATTGTAGGCTGGGGGGGGTTATTTTGGTGGAATTTTTTATTTTGATAGTGCTATTAGATAAGGTGTAATTATTTTTTATTTTTGATAATGTGTTTTTTTATTTTTCGTAATTTAGTGTTTTTTTCTTTTTGTAATTTAGTGTTTGTTTTTTTCTGTAATTTAGTACCTTTAATAATGTTTAATTGTATATTTAATAAATTTGAGTAGGATTAGTTTTTTTTTAATATGTAATTTATTGTATTTAATTGGTAGTTTAATTTCATTGTAGGATAATAGTAAGGGTAGGTTAATTAATAGTTTAATATAGTTTATTTTAATTCTACAGGTAAGTTTAAATTTATTTGAAGATAGGAATGATGTAATTTTAATTTAAAGTTAGAGGGTTGTTAGGTTTAGGAGTTAATAGCTTCATTTATTTTTGGCGATGTGGGGGGATGATGATTTAGGGGTTAATAGTTTTAGTTAGTGGTAGAGATGTGGGAGGCCAGAGGTTTAGGGTTAATAACTTTATTTAGGTTGCGGCGGGGTTGGAGAGCGGCGGTATAGGGGTTAATAACTTTATTTAGGCTGCGGCGGTGTCGGGGAGCAGCGGGATAGGGTTTAAACACTTTAATATAGTGGCGGCGTTTAGTGACAGGGTATAAATAAAGTTGGGAAAAAGACAAATAGACGCGAGATCAATGACTGCTAGTTCAAAACAGTCTGATGCTCATCACCCCATACTTGGTGCGCGTCTTTTTGCCGGCTTTTTTTATAAATAAGGAGAGCATATTGAGGCTTTGATAAATATCAGCAAAAAAGATGAAGCGGAGCACTGAAATAACATAAAAGTTAAAGTTTTATTGAGGCAATTTAAAACAAGAAAAAGGCATCAAGCTGGATAAGGGTGCTATTCCTTGCAAAGGGTTCAGCTCAGACAGCTGCTGACATGTTTCGGCATTTCGCCATTATCAAAGCTGCTGAACTGTGTTGGGAATAGCCCTCTTTTAAAACACGATTGCTGAACCCTATTGGGCAATAGTAAAAGGGGGCAGAATTTACTTATTAACCCCTTGGTAACCTTTACAAATTGGATATATTTATACTTAAAAAGAATACCAAAAACAAGGTATATTAAGCTATGTAAAGCATTTACACACAAATTAGAATATTAAATCTGACATATTAGTAAAATATTTAAAGATAATAAATGAAAAAACAAAAACATTCTCAAGCACATAGGTAGTTCAGTATTTGACCATGAAGTTTACATTTGCATCTTAGAACTTTTAAAGAAGCAAAAAAAAAAAAATTATACATAAATAAGGCTTGTGCTGTTGACTGTGCCCTGGTTGTAGACACTCTAACTGAACTGTGAACACTATTTGAAAATATCAAATGAACTGAATGATTCTTAATTTACAGTAGTGTTTAACAAATAAAGACATCTAGAAAGAATGTTGTCGTTATATGCCTGTAGCTGTATAAATAACTCATATAAGAGGGCCTTAACTATTAATGGATTACTTATCCCTGGCCCAATAGATATCCCAATAGGTGTCACAGACATATAATCGTAATATTCATGTAGTGTTAAGGGAGGTAACAAATGGTGATACTGGAAAGGAACTAAGAGAATTGCAGAGATAAAAGTCCAGTGAAGACATATTATATTAGGGATTGGCCATATTCAGTAGTGAAAGATATATATATCTACCCTAGATTCAGGGCCATTATAAACTAATGTCACTAAGTTGTATAAATATTAATGGAATATAGCTATCATTTGTCCTGTACTGTTATGTACACTGCATATACTAGATGTGAACATAAGTGCAAGAATAAAAGATTCAAAGATGCAGTAAGAGAACTCACTGTTCAGGAGTTGTAGGGAGTGTGCCTCTACGCCTCAATCACTCCCAGTGATTAATCAGGTCATACATGGAATTTAGACCTATAGGATGTCTAGTTTTTAATGTGAAGATCCAAAAGATCTCACGTTTGGATACTAGTTTATCCCTATCACCTCCTTTAGGAGGTTTTAGTACTCTCTCAATGCACATCCAATGAAATCTTTCAGAACTTTTTGTTGTGGACAGTTGTGAAGTGTTGGACCAGGGGGGGTACTAGCTGTTCCCGCCCTGATTCTTGAGAGGTGCTCCGAGATTCTTGATCTAACCTCCCTGGTAGTGAGGCCAACATACTGTTTGGCACACGCTGTGCATGACACTAGGTAAACCGTATAGGTCAACTTACAATTAAGACACATGTTTATAGGGAATGAATGACCCGTGGCCGATGACCTAAAGTGATCGCCAATTTCAACTTTTTCGCAGGTGACGCAATCCCTATTGTGACATTTAAACATTCCCTTCTGGGTGAGCCAAGGTGACTCTTGTCTTTTAGTATCCTCACCAATTCTGGTTGGGGAAACCACATTACCTATGGTTTTGCTTCTCCGATAGGTAAAGTGGCAGGATTTGGTTGTTAAGTCCGCTAATCCCTCGTCAGCTCTGAGCATAACTAGATGTTACTTGATTATCTCACAAATCTGTGGTTACTGCTCTGAATGGTCAGTCACAAAAAAGAGATCATTCTGCGTGTTACGCCCTTTACTTTGTTTTGGTTTAGGGTGCAGCAGATCCCTTCTGTCAATTTTTCTGACCTCGTCCAGGGTTGATGTTATACAACTGCTGTTATAGCCTCTGGCTTTGAGTCTGTCAGATAGTTTCCTTGCCTCTTCCTCAAAGTTATCCAACTCTGAGCAATTCCGTTTAAGACGGATAAACTGTCCCTTTATAATACCTTTGAACACGCTCTTGGGGTGACAGCTCGTTGCATGTAGCAATGTATTGCCTGAAATCGGTTTTCAAAGGCTGTGCTATGAACTTTTTCACCAATTACCCCAAGAGCGTTACATCAAGGTAATTAATACTCGTACTGTTGGACTCAGAGGGGAAACTCAATCCCAAGTCATTGTCATTGAGAAAATTTTGAAATGCAGATAATTCATCTGAACTCCCCTTCCAAATGAATAGGAGGTCATCAATGAACCTCCTATAAAAAACTACTTTCGAGCAGAGAGGGTTCCTACCTCCAAAGATGTGGTCCTGCTCCCACCAACCCATATAGAGGTTGGCGTAAGATGGGGCAAACCCCCATCACAGTCCCACAAATCTGGAGGTAGAACACCCCCTCAAACTCAAAGTAGTTGTGGGATAAAAGAAACTCTGCCACGCGGGGCACATACTCACAGAAATCAGGCTTCTTACCATGGAATTTGTTCAAAAACCAAGACAGGGCTTCCAAGCCTTTAGTGTGTGGAATTGAGGAGTAGAGTGACTTAACGTCGACTGTAAGCCAAACAAAGTCTTCCTCCCACTTAATGTTCTCTAGTAGAACACACACTGCTGAACGGACCCTTCGGCCTCCCCTGTCCACAAAGAGGATTTGCTACGGATCGATTCCCCTCCAATTAGGAGTAAGCAGCACAGCTGAGGACACATCTCCACCAATCCAGTGAGAGACCACACAGAGGACGGATAGGTGGTTCCCGCCCCCCATCCCTCCAGGAACGTCTGATGAGGGATCACAGGTACTAACAGCGAATGCAGCTTGTTTGACACACCGGGCAGGCTTGAGACGCTCAGCCACCGGAACACTGCGGACACCGCTTCATGGTTCTTCTTATCCTGCCCCCAGGACCGGATACTTCATAGGTGAGAGGAGGGGGGAACTTTGATACCGCACTACAGCTGTATGGTTTATTAATACCTATTGGGTCTGTGATGTAATGTGTTTACCGCAGTGACTTTGCTCCATATTAGTACTATACACGATAATTAGGGACTCCACCTTTTTTGTTCTTTGATAAATATCCCCATGGAATAAACTTCCACAATAGGTTGTAATGACTAACACTGAGGGAGACTTTAAGAATGCCTGGAAAAAGCATAATGCTATCCTATGAACTAGATACGTTTAGGAAATATCGGGCAGACTTGCTGGGCCTATGGCCCTGATCTGCCATCAATATCTATGTTTCTATAGGAATTACTTTTTAAAAATTCATTGTCCATTCGTCCTATGTGAAGAAGATTGGAATGTAAACTTTTTACAGTACATACACAGTAAAACACATTATTAAATATTAATATTCTATACAAATTGATTTTCTTGTTTTCAGGTATTTGAGTGGAAAAAACTCCAAAGTAAATATACATATGTTTATGTGTATACATGTGTTTATATGTATATACATACATATATACACATATAAACAGAAATACACATGTATACACATATATACATATGTTTGTATACATACATACACACGTATATGTATGTATATTTCTATTATAGCCCTTTCCATATGACAAATACCTTGTCATATGCCACTTACCTTTTAACCCTTAAAACTTTTTCATATTTATATTAATCATTTTTATTAGATATTGTTTATATGAGTGTAACACATACTTTTAGTGTATTTATGTAGTGTTTAATGCAACTTTTGTTTTAGCTCTAACCTTTTACACAAGGTCTTCAGTCACCATAACCCAACGAGCGCAAATTTAGTTTGCGTTCGTCCGGCCTCATTTTCTTTCAACTTGTAATTCATGCAAAAGTTGCAATATCACAAGCGCTAATGTTAGCGTGCTACTTGTATAATCTAGCCCTCCATCACCTGCTGGCTCTGTCATTAGTGCCAATATACACTGTGACAAGGTGGCCGAGCTTTTGGCTTTAGCAAGAAGGAATAGTTCATTTGATTAAAAAACAATCTATTTATTTGTTACACAGCAGGTTTCACATAATAAGCTTTTGATTCACAAAACAAACCAAAACAAACACCTACTCCTAACTCAGGAGGCAAACTAAACTTTGAAGGATTCCTAACTATATTACTGGGGCATCTAAGCTGTCCCCAGTAAACAACTGCTTTATAGAGTACCTGCTTTGTCTCCCTCTGTGTCTTTGTGTTTACAGGCAGTCTGTCAGGTGATTTCCTCTTCACAGGAGGAAGAGAGAGACAATGCTTTGCTCTCAGAGCAGCCTTTTGCTAGCTAGCTAATTGCACCAGCTGAAAGTACCTGAAATTGAACTGTTTTCATTTTGGATAAAGAGAGAGCTCCATTATCCTGCGGACATAATAATAATCTCTGACCTTGTCACATATCCTCCCCTCCAGCATATCACAGTAGGGCATGAAGAAGCCTAGCTCTATGGGCCACATCAAACTTATATGGCTGTAAAGAGAGGAACCATCTTGTTACTTTTTACATTTGTTTCTTTCGACTTGTGAATTCATTGTAAAGGAGTATGGTTAGTCACTAGCATAAAGGACCGGCCTAACAAATAGTACCTTGATAGCCAAGCATTATTTCTCTACTACAGCATATTTTTGCTCTCTTGGCAGTAATTTTGACTCAAGTAGAGCACAGGGTGTTCTTCACCTGCTATATATTAAGACAGTACAACTCCCAGGTCAACTTTGGAAACATCTATCTGTAGGAAGAACCGCTTGGAGAAATCAGGGGCTATTAAGAATGGATGACAGCAGAAAGTCGTTTTAAATCAGCAAATGAACGTTCTTCCACCTCAGTCCATTTCACAACATCAGGCTCCCATGATGTCATCAAATCTGTTAGTGGGGAAGCCCTGGAGGCAAAATTGGGTATAAACCTCCTATAATAACCTACTATTCCAAGAAAAGATCTTACTTGTTTTTTTCTTAACGGCAAGGGCCAGCTTTCAACACTATCTTACTAACTTGGGGTTTTACCATAACTCTTCCTACAGTATACCCCAGATATTTGGCCTCCAAGCAGCCTATTACATGTTTAGTAGGATTATCTGTGAGACCAGCTTCTCTCAAAGTGTCTAAAACAGCTCCTACTCTATGCAAATGGGACTCCCAGTCCTGACTATGAATAACCAGATCATCTAGATTAGCTGAGGCATACTGGGCATGTGGCTTCAAAAACTTATTCATTAACCTTTGAAATGTCACTGGGGCCCCATGTAACCCAAAGGGCAAAATGGTATATTGGTAAAGGCCCCCAGGGGTTGCAAATGCTGTCTTCTCTTAAGCTTCCTTAGACAGAGGTATTTGCCAATAGCCGTTTGTGAGGTTAAGACAAGTTAAAAACTGTGGCTGGTGCCAAATTTTCAACAAGCTCATCTATCCTAGGCATATGGTATGCATCAAATTTAGAACACTCATTGAATTTCCTAAAATCTTTACAGAACCGCAGAGACCCATTTTGCTTTGGCACTAGGACTATAGGACTTGACCACTGACTATTAGATTATTCAATAGCCCCTAGTTGTAACATTTTTACTACTTCTGCCTGTATTGCCTCTCTTTTTGCTTCCGGTACCCTGTAGGCTTTTACTTTTACAATTACTTCTAGCTCCGTAACAATATCATGGACTACGTCCCTGGTTCTACCTGGTGTATTAGAAAATATATCAGCATTTCTTTTTAACATTTCTTTAACATATTTTTGCTGTTCTGGCGTAAGGTCAGTAGACACTTGCACCTCAGGGACAAGAGTGGGTGTCACCTTTAATCCCTGTACTCCTACTAACACACTGGCCCCTCTAGCCTTCCAAGGCTTTAAAAGATTTATGTGGTACACTTGCTCTATCTTTCTTCTGTCAGGCTGCCTCACCTTGTAATTTACAGGCCCTTCTTGGCTAATAATCTCATATGGACCTTGCTACCGAGACAACAGTTTACTTTTAGCCATGGGGACAAGAACCATAACCCAGTAACCTGGCTGGAAAGTTTGTATAGAGGATTGTCTGTTATAGAGTATTTGCTGTCTCTGTTGAGCCTCTTCCAAATACTGTTTAACTATGGGAGTGATCTGTTTTATGCGTTCTTGCACATAGATAATGACATTCTTTCCAGGCACCCTTTGTTCTTCCCATTCTTCTTTAGCTATATCTAATAAGCTTCTCGGGTGTCTCACATAAAGGAGTTCAAAGGGAGAAAACCCTATTGACGCTTGGGGTACTTTGCGTATAGCAAACATTATATATGGTAGTAGTGTATCCCAGTTTTTCCTATCCCTACTTACAACCTTGTGTAACATATGTTTCAGTGTCCTGTTAAATCTCTCCATCAACCCATCTGTTTGGGGATGGTACACTGAAGTTCTCATAAACTTTATTTGAAGTAACTGACATAGGTCTTTCATTAGACGTGAAACAAATGGGGTACCCTGATCGGTAAGAATTTCTTTTGGTATTCCTACACTTGAAAAAACCTGTACCAGTTCCTCAGCTATATTATTAGAAGCTGTGTTACACAGGGGTATTGCCTCTGGATAGTGTGTGACATAATCTAATATGACCAGAATATACTGGTTACATTTGGCTGTTTTCTCCAAAGGCCCCACCAAGTCCAAAATTCGTTCAAAATAGATGTCAATTATGGGAGGGGGAATACGAGGAGCCCTTAAATGAGGCTTTGGGGCTGTAAATTGACATTCTGAGCATGAGGAACAGAATCTTTTTACCTCTTCATAAACCCCTGGCCAAAAAACCTTCTTAATATTCTGTCTTGGGTTTTTTTCTGTTCCCAAATGTCCCCCAAAAAATATGGGTATGCGCTAACTGTAATACCTTTCTCCTAAAAGGCTGAGGTACAAACAGTTGCTCTATATCTGCCCTTCATCTTTGGTTACTCTATACAATAGATCATCTCTTAGAATGAAATGGGGATATACATTTTTAGTCTTTCCTTCTTCCCCAATTCCATTAATTTCTACAACATTTGAGAATGCATTTTGTAAAGATAAGTCACTAACTTTTTCTCTGCCAAAATTTGTATTAGTGTACAGATTGTCAAGATGCTGTTCAACATCAACCTCTTTCTCAGTTTCATTAATTAATGCTTCACATAAATGGCTTATACACCTGTACTTATCTGCCCTTCTATCTCTCTTTGATTTCCGTGGTTTACCACCTTTTGAAATTATATCAGAGTGAATAAAAGGGAATACATTTGAGAGGTTTTCAGCTGTAGGCTCTGGATCTTTTACTGTGGTCTGCTCATTTTGTATAAGACTGCTGAAACCTGGGAAATTGCGTCCCAATTCCAGAGAATAGGGTAACCTGGAGACTACAGCCACCTCAATTTTTATAGGCCTACCAAGGTGTTTTATTTCAATAGCAACAGTAGCATATTCTACTTTAGTACCATGGACACAAAGTACACCCACCCTTTTCCCATGTAGTACTTTTAAAGGTGTGACTAGACTCTCAGAAACTAAATTAATATCACTTCCTGAGTCTACTAGGGCCAGTATGGCCTTTCCATTTAGCCGTACGTGAACACTGAAAACACTTAATTCAACTTGTTTCCTTATTAAACACACAAGGCCACAGAAGTTGTTATCTACAGAAGCATATCCACATTCCATGGCTTCCTGCAGTTGTGGACAATGAGCTTTGATGTGTCCTAATTGCCCACACGCAAAACAGTATTATTCTGTAGTCCTTTCTGGGGCTCATTATTCTTTGAGACAAATTGAGTTCCTTTAGGTTGCCTGGTCCAGTTTACCAGTTTCTGAGGTCCACTAGTTCTCCAGTCCTTTAGATCCAGGTGTTGTTTCACCTTTGGGCTTCTTTCAGGTGGAGAAGAAGGTTTAAGGTGGCTCACAGCAGTATAATGCTCCATCATAGCCACTATCCTATCATAGATAGTGGGGTTACCCTGCCACACCCACTGGAGTAGTCCATTTGGTAAAGCTCACACACGGTCCAACACCAGGGTCTCTATAACTTGTGCTGGTGTAGAGTTTTCTGGGGTCAGCCATTTCTTTGCCAAATGTATCAAGTCAAACAATTGGGCTCTTGGGGCCTTCTGTTCCTGATATGCCCAATTGTGATATCTCTGGGAATACACTGCAGGGGATACACCAGCCCTGGCCAGGATTTTTGCTTTAAGACTGTCATAATCATTTGCTTCCTCCTCTTCCAGATCAAAATGAGCCCTTTGGGCCTCTTCTAATAAAAATGGTGCAAGGATTCCAGCCCACTTTGCTAGTGGCCACTGCTTCCTAGTGGCAGTCTTTTCAAAAGCACGGAGGTAAGCTTCCACATCATCTTGCGGGTTCATCTTTTGCAGATACTGGCTTTCTTGGATAGTCCTGGTATCACTGCTGGTCTCTTATTTCTGGCATTTGAGAGACGGACCACTATCCTTTTAAGCATAATGTGGTAAGTGTTTTGCACCTCTATTACTGCTCCAAGTTGCACAGACAGCAAACGAATACTTTCTTGCTGCACTGCTGTGGCCTGTAACAGGGCTTTTACGATCTCCTCCATTTTTGCAAACACAAACTTATATATACTTTTAATCGCCCATTATTAGACCAATCCCACTTCTGACACCACTGTGACAAGGTGGCCAAGCTTTTGGCTTTAGCAAGAAGGAATAGTTAATTTGATTCAGAAACAAACTATTTATTTGTTGCACAGTAGGTTTCACATAATTAGCTTTTGATTCACAAAACAAACCAAAATAAAACAGGCACCTACTCCTAACTTAGGAGGCTAACTAAACGTTGAAGGATTCCTAACTATATTACTGGGGCATCTAAACTGTCCCCAGTAAACAACTGCTTTATAGAAAAACAATAGTTTTAAAGTACCTGATTTGTCTCCCTCTGTGTCTCTGTGCTTACAGGCAGTCTGTCAGGTGATTTCCTCCTCACAGGAGGAAGAGAGAGATAATGCTTTGCTCTCAGAGCAGCCTTTTGCTAGCTAGCTAATTGCACCAGCTGAGAGCACCTGAAATGTAACTGTTTTCATTCTGGGTAAACAGAGAGCTTCTTTCTCCTGCTTACATAGTAATGATCTCTAACCCTGTCCCAACACCCTGACTGCAGGATCAGACCCAAATCCATTTAACAATTTATCAATATGCTCCACAATATGCCAAACATGAGCCCCTGAAAGACAGCAAACAATCTATTTAAGGGACTTAGAGGACAAATTAACCTAAAGACAAACAGAGCAATCCAGCACACAGCGGTCCCTGCACGCTACTCCAGAGACCCACTCCAGTCTCAAAGTCCATCAAAAAAATCCACCATGAGTAGCAGCAACAAATATTTATTACACAACAATACAGCAGCGAAGTTTCGGTATCACTACCTTAATCATGCTACACACCATAATGAAATAATTCTATTTATACGTATCCACCACTAGGTGGCATTACATTGCAAGACAAATATTAACTCTTTATCTACATTCCTAAGTTGAATACCTATTAAATACAATTAAAAACATATAGAACAATAGAACCTTAATCTAATTTGAAAACCTTCTACTTATTTAAACAGATTTCAATAGCAGTAATTGAACCTAATACAAAAAATAGCATTATTCCATGTTTTACATACTGTTTATCATCAAATGCCATTTATAAAAATACAAACATGTCTAAATCTCTATTTAACCTGTTCGGTTCCATTGTTCCTAATTTCCAGATCCAAAAACACCCACGTTGTTTTAACAGGAGTTCTCTATCTCCCAATCTACGTAGCATCAGTCCACTAAAGTGTTAACTGAAGTTAACTCTAAAACTGGAGAGCTGAAAAAAATAATTGAGGAACGTAAGAGGTCCAAATTCGCCAGGGAGGAGAACAATTACCTGCAGAATCGGGTCTATCGATGGAAGTATGACCCAGAAGGCATAGGACGTAGATCAACTTCCGGTTTCCTTAGACGCTGTAATCGCTTTCCAGCTAGGAGCGGGAGTAGCTCCGGATCTTCGGATGTGTCCCCGGGGGACTCAGAGGCGTACCACGGAAAGGTGGACTTAAGCACCGCCGCTACAAAAGGGAAACAACAGCGGCAGCTCTGATCGGCAAAAGGCAAGAAAAAGTAGATGAGGATAATAACAATGGAATCCCGGTAACATTGAATCCACATAGTAAAGTGAATTCAGAGGGCACTGTAGTTAATATATCAAGTGTTGAACTTTCTAATGACGAACTATATACACTAAATAGAGGGTTATCCTTCTGTCCCAGGAAGGACTGTGACTTTTTCCAATTAAACAAAGATCTATACAGGTTTTTTGAAATCCAAGACTAAAGAGCTTTATGTTTAACCCAACATATGGTGATGTTAAAAAAGAAATAGCTGCCTTTAATTTGGCACAGTTAGGGTTAAAGAAAAAAAGTTCTTTTATACCACCTCAAAGTAACCATAGTGTTGAGACGTTCATTAATTTAGTTAATAATAATGTAGTTAAATTACAGGAGAAAGTCACTAAGATTATAAATCATAGAAGGGATTTAACACCATGCAGAGAAAATGTTAATAAAAATAAGATTAAGCATTTAAGGTAATTTTTCTTTTTCGATTAATGATGTGGCTGCTGTGAAATCTTTAAAGTCAAGGAATGATGTCATTTTGAAGATAGCAGACAAAGGTGGGGCTATTGTAGCTTTAGATAAAAGCTATTATGTTGAAGAAATTAAGCAACAACTAAATGTACCACAAGTATACAAAAAGTTGCCTCACAACCCTGTGTTCTCTATTCAAAAATAATTGAAAAATATTTGTCTAATGGCGTTTAATTATGGTCTAATTGATAAGGATTTGTATATATTTTTTATTTATTGAACATCCATGTACTCCAGTGTTATACACCTTACCAAAAATTCATAAGAATTTATATGCCCCTCCTGGCCGCCCAATTGTTGCAAGCGCCAATTCGGTTTTGACTAATGTGTCAATTTTTCTGGATAGGATTTTGAGACCTTATGTAGAAGTATCTAGTTCATTCATAAAAGATACTGGAGATTTTCTAAGAAAGGTTGACACATTGGGATTAGAAACAGAGAAGTTTTTATTATTCAGTTTAGATGTTGAGAGCTTATATACCTCAATTACCCATGAAAGTGGGATGGGGGCTGTAGAAACAGTATTGGATACCAATGAGAGTTACTCTAAAGCTCAAACACATTTTTTATTACAACTTTTGGAACTGATTTTTTATGGTAATTATTTTCTGTTTGAAGATGATTATTTTTTGCAGATACAAGGTACTGCCATGGGGTCCAATGTCACCCCAAACTATGCAAATATATTTATGAATGTTTTTGAAGAAAAATTTGTTTTCACTAATCCTAGATTTCATCGGTATGGCGCCTGTTGTTGTCGCTATATCTATGATATCTTTGGGATTTGGTGGAGCGACGTTGGATCCCTTTTGGCATTTGTGACTGAATTGAATGGAGCCACTAGGCATATTAATTTTAAATTGACATGGAGTGAAAGTGATATTACATTCCTTGATACCAAAGTGATCAAAAGAGGAAGGGAATTAAAAGTTGATCTATTTAGGAAAGATACAGATAGAAATAGTCTGTTACATTTTGATAGTGCTCATCCATTACCTCTCCTTAAAGCCCTCCCCGAAGTCAGTTTTTACGAGCATGTAGGATTAAAACTGAGGATAATCTCCTAAGTGTGAGATTTAAAGAAATGGCTGAAAGATTTGTAAATAGAGGATATCCACCGGCAGTAATTGATAAAGAAATGAAACATGCTTTATCTGCCCCTAGAGAAATGCTACTGAGACCTGTGAATAAGAATAATAAAAAAGATGAGCGTCTAATATTTGTTTCTGAATTTAATTCACAATCGGAGCAGATCCAACGTATTATCAAGAAACATTGGACATTTCTATTGAACTGTAATCCAAAAATTAAGGGGTTCCAAGTTCTCCCTATGCCTGCATATAAACAGGGTTGGAATTTGAAACAACAATTAGTTAAAGCAGATGTAGGTTCTAGTATAAAATCTAAACAACACTATATTACTTGTAAAAACGAAGGATGTTATCCTTGTCTTAATTGTTCATGTTGCAATAACATGATTAAAGGCCCAGACTTTTTTCATCCGATCATGGGGAAAACATTTAAAATTAAAGGGTACCATACATGTTATACATCATTTGTTATTTATCTAATTAAATGTCCCTGTGGGCGGAGCTATGTAGGAGAGACAACAAGGGTCATTAAAGACAGGATAATAGAACATTAAAGGAACATTAGGACTAGGAACATTAAAGCCCCTTTAGCATATCACTTTATAGAAAAGGGCCATTCAATTAATCAACTAAGGTTCCAAATAATTGAAAAAGTACTGATGCCACATAGGTTGGGAGATAGAGAACTCCTGTTAAAACAACGTGAGTGTTTTTGGATCTGGAAATTAGGAACAATGGAACCGAACGGGTTAAATAGAGATTTAGACATGTTTGTATTTTTATAAATGGCATTTGATGATAAACAGTATGTAAAAGATGGAATTATGCATTTTTTTGCATTAGGTTCAATTACTGCTATTGAAATCTGTTTAAATCAGTAGAAGGTTTTCAAATTAGATTAAGGCTCTATTTCTCTATATGTTTTTAATTGTATTTAATAGGTATTCAACTTAAGAATGTAGATAAAGAGTTAATATTTGTCTTGCACTGTAGTGCCACCTAGTGGTGGATAAGTATAAATAGAATCATTTCATTATGGTGTGTAGCATGATTAAGGTAGTGATACCGAAATGTCGCTGCTGTATTGTTGTGTAATAAATATTTGTTGCTGCTACTCATGGTGGATTTTTTTGAAGGACAAATTACCCTGTCTGCTTTCCTTATAATAGAGTCTCCTACGACCAACATTTACCTTAGCCCAGACTTGTATGCTCCACATGACTGGAGGGCTGTTCACCTGATTCTTCAACAGAACAGCCCTCTCTGACATTGCCACACCCCCAACATCTTCACTCAGTCTGGCAAATCTGTTGGGCTGTAGCAGTTCAGAGCAGGCCTGTCTCTTCAGTTTACTCCTAATTCCACTTCTAACTGTGGCTCAGCTACTTCCCTGAGTATCCACCTCTGACTCAACTCCATTCCACCTTCTAGAACCATGAACAGCCTATCCTTTCATCTCCATTTTCATTTCATGTGTTTGAATTTTATGCAGTGTTTCAATTAGTTTCTTCAGTATTATTATTATTATTATCGGTTATTTGTAGAGCGCCAACAGATTCCGCAGCGCTAAAGTACTGTAATACGAGCCTCTAGTGAGACAATATGATCATACTTGCCACAGTGTGCTCCAGTGATGCAAACATATGGCAATGTGCATTGAATAATATTCTTACATATACTTGTTTACAAAGGTTTAATCTTAGAAATATAAAAGGTAAATTGTTATATGTGGTTCTAATCTCCTTAATGAACAGAAAAACTCACTTTAACAGGAAAACATATTTCTGCAAGCCCTTTTTGAGCTAGCTCCCAGGTGAAAATAATCCCACCCCTAATTACCTACACCACAATGTAGAAAGGAAGAAGAGAAAAAAGAGCAAGCACTAATTAATATATCACCAGCCAGTCATTGTAAAGCTCATAAAAAATTTTTTTATTTACTTCTCAATCACAATCCCGAATAATGCATCAAAAAATATTAAGATCACTTGAAGTTTCATAGATAGTGAAATATATTTGCTAATACCAGTGATAGGAAACAACAAATTGGACTGGAAGATGTGCTGTGCAGGTTATTAAAAATAAATAATTTATCATTTTATACAATATTGAATGGGACTGTAGTTTGTTACTATTGCAATACAATCCTGAAAATATTTGAATGAAACCATAGACATATACCTTAATAAAGAGCTATTAAAATTACGCTATTAAGGCCACAATTTTGGATTGAGTGCTAAAAATAATTATATTTATGCTTGTTTATATCTTCTAAATAAATTGTATTCAAGCAACACGTGATGTAAAGAAAAGATATCCAAATAAGGGCTAGATAATTTAGTGCTCCCATTCATTCATTAAAGGGACAGTCAACTCTAAAATGTTTATTAATTAAAAATATAGATAATCTCTTTATTAACCATTCCCCAGTTTTGCGCAGCCAACATGGTTATATTAATATACTTTTTACCTATGTGATCTGCAGACTTCCCCCTTATTTTCATCCATGGAAAAACAAGACTGCATTGTCCATAACTTTTTAAAAATACAATTTTTTACTACCCCGATAGTGCTTTATTCAATTATGTTGCTTCAATAATAATGTCTCTAGTAAGATTATAGTACTTTATTATTAATAAAGATGTTCAGAGATTAATCTGCTGATGTAGAAAGGGTGATAACAGAAATTGGTTTATGCTTTGAAATACAATCTTACAGATTGTCAATATCTGTTCTGTGTATTACAAAAAAATGACCTGCTTATAAACATAATGCCCATTCTTGTACATGTAATCTGTTTAAATGTAATTTTCAAGTTAATTTTGTAATGTGTAGTTAAGTGAATGCATATCAGTAAAGATTAAAATGTTTATAGCTTTGCTATATGAAATTTTTTTGGACTATATCGACCAAGGAGTAACTGGCAAAAGAAACAATTAATTGACTCTCTTGATCATTTTTTTTTTGTTAAAACGGCTTTAAGTCCCATAGGACTAGCATCCACAATGAGCTGTTTTCCACTGAGGATTGCAATATAATGTAGCAACATTTTATATCAGGATTTTTTCAATTTTGTAAAATGCTTTTTACATTTATCAATGCACTAAAACCATCATTGTTATTACTAATAGCCAGTAAAAAGCCCAGCAAAGCTCTTAAAATAGGTGCTACAAAGTTGCATAATTATAGTTATTAAAAAAAAGACAACATGTTTAGTATTCGATTAATATCTAAAATTGCTAGCTTCAACTAATCAACTGTGGATCTAGACTATTATCTAGTTCTGAAAAATTAAAAAAATATGCAACCAAATATGCTAAGTAAACCCACTTAGACTTACAGTATCTGTTGTGCAATGCCTGTCATTTAAACACTCAATGCAAAACTGGATAACCCTATTGATGTGTTACTCCAAATACGAGCATGTCATCACTCTTAATATTGCTTGCTAATTGCATGACCAAATGAATAAACTGCTGTTCTATATAAAAATACTAGCAAGTAAGGGCCCAAATTTACAAAAAATAAAAATTAATAAAAAATAAAAAATATGAGATATTTTTATAATGCTTTTCTTTATCAGCTATTGAATCCAGAAGGTGTAAAGATAAAAGGCATACAGTTTAACTTTTTTATAACTTTATTATGAAACCAGAGACTATTTTTTTTCCACCAAGAACGTTATTTCAGTCTCTCCTTTACCTTTTAAAAACAATGGAATTTTGGTGTAAAATATTTATCATTGTCCTTATTTAGGGTGTTAAAAGTATTTACATAAGTATTAATCTTTTTGATAAACTGGTCACCAGAGCAACTGGACCTAAATTTGATTGAGTTAGATCAATAGGCTTTGGATTTATTCTAAAAAGGATTACCCTTCTTGTTTCAACCAATAATGCTGCATTAGCATTTTCAGCAAGTCAAAGAGTGTGTTGGATCAATTCTTCAGTAACTTATAGATCCAACATGTAATTGTTAAAATCTGCCCTTTTCTCCTAATTCAAAGATCTTTTGTGATTGTTAATTAGGACTCAAACAATTTGAATTCACAGATACTTTAACATTTGCCTGAGCTTTCCCTCATACAGGAAATAAAGATGAAGTGGTTGAGAGATAATAGGCTAATGGTTTTAAAGGAATTTAAAAAATAGATCAGTCAGTGAGTAAGGTAACAACAGACCATGATAGAAAAAGTCTGACTGTGGTGATTAAAAAAACAAACAAGCAATGATGTAAAAGGGGCCAGTGAACACTAGCATTGGAAGCTGTCAAGATATCTTTAGGCATAAGGCAATAGAGAAATGTAAGGGAGAAACTGAAGGGGAACAAAGAAGAGAGAAACAATTTAAAAAGTAACAATATTAAAAACTCCACAGTGGATGGGAAAATCAAATAATCTTACATCCTCCCCCAAAATAACAAATATAGTGTAGAAGAACAAGAAGAACCCAAAACTAAAAATGTACAAGGTGAGAAATAACAAAAACCAAAACAATAATATATATATATATATATACACTGTATATAGTCTATCTATCTATCTATCTATCTATCTATCTATCTATCTATATATCTATTGAGAGAGCAGACCTAATATGTATTGTTAGTAATATGCCAAAAGAAAGAGGATGAATTGACTCTTCATGGACAATATGACCACTTATTGTTCATTCTCTTCATAGATTTTTCTGTCCAGTTTTCCTTTTTTACATTTGTCATTAGTATCTACAGTATGTTACTTTTTCTTCTTTTTATGCAATTTTACTCCCTCTGGGCACTACGTTCCCTGGAATTAATTAATATATACAAAGTAACATAACAGCTAAGAATAAGAGGGTTGGTGTTGAATCTGGTATAATTTAAATATTTGATACTATAAATCTGTGATATGATTCTTTCTACTGTTTTTTGTACATCCAATATATTTTACCTAGGGGCGATTTAAGCACAGGCACAGCAGTGTTGATATAATTTTCACTGAACAAACTGTAATTTAGAAACAGCACACTAAATCACAGTCTACAGAGTAGGGTTACCATGCCCATCAATATATAAAAAAAGTCCTTTATTTTCACATTAAATGTTTTAGGATGTCCCCTTTATTTTCACATTAAATGTTTTAGGATGTCCCCTTTATTTTCAGATTAAATGAAGGGTCCAACGAATTACAGCAACATTTCGGGCAAACACTTAGCCCTTTTTAATGCATAAATAAGGGCTAAAGATCTTTTTAAAATTTCAAGCAGCTGAAGACTACTTTTTGACATAATTTTCACCCCAAGATGGCATTTTTAAAGAAAATGAATGGGAATATGATATGGAAGAAATCTAGTGTAAGTAGTGAAACTAAGGGCTCTCAAAATAAGAGTCCAGATAATAATTATAAACATTTTAAGGATTTTAAACAAAAGCTCCTAAAAGAACAAAAATATGAATGGGAAATATCAAGTTTAAGAAAATATACAGAGGCAAAGTTGATCTGAAGAGGATTAAGAATTAGAAATAAATCAGGTACAAATCTTAATGATTCCCTACTGCAAGACTAAAGGAAATAATGGGAGGAATATGCAAGTAAATGCTTATTGATTAATTTAATGTTATGAACTAAAAGACATAGAACTAACATTGAAAGAATGGGAAAGAACAGAGTGGTATTGTAGACTTCTGGATTTAACAAAGTTGTAGGTAAGAAAAGTGCATGAAGGAATAAAATATAGGAAGAAACAAAAGTTTCAAGAGATTGGGGGGATTATAAAGAGGGGAACGTGTATGACAGTTTTGATTCTGTACTGGTTTGGCTAAATGACTAATGAGATAATGAGAAAACCCCGGAAGATGTATGAGAAGTTATCCCAATAAAATATATTTTTTAAACAGAAAATGAGCACAAAGACAAAAAACAGGAGTAGGGGGAGGAAACAGCAGAGGGGATACTTTAGAACAGGGGTTGCCAACCTTTCAGACCTCAGGGACCACTAAACTCACAATTTTGAATCCCATGAACCACTAACATGAATTTTTTTACACACACAGACACACACATACTGTACAAAATTAGTATAACCATAGCTAAGTTTACATTATGTATATATTTATATATTTTTAAGAATTATTTTTTGGAATTAAATAACTGAATGACAGAACTGAGAGAATACTTCCAAATGACAGATGAAGGGTGAGTGCCAGCTTTTGAGCTGGAAACAGAGAGGCAGAATGTGGGAAAAAAAGAATTTATGTTTAAAAGGACCACAAGACTTCCAAGTTACCTCCCCTGTTAGGAATTATTCAAAAATACTTATGATCATGGACAGGCATTGGAGTCATAAATTAAGTTTATATCAGAAAGCTCTCAATATGGATGTGAGCTAACCATGCTCATGTTACTGGCAATTACTATAATACTGGTGGAATATGGGTGATCTGTTGGATGGCAATTACTGGAATTCAGGTGGAATGGCTTTGCGATTGGGAAAATGATTAGAATGAAAAATAATTAATATTTAATTTTTTTAAAAAGAAGATGGAGGGGAGGACGATAAACAGTGATGTAAATCCATCTGAAGGAATTAGGAAAACTACTACAAAAAGACCGGTAAAGGGAAGAAAATAAATTAAATATAAGAGAGAAATTTTTTTGTAAGATTTTCTTATTTTATATACTTTAATTCCACTATTTCAAGCCAAGACTATATCAACCTCTGCTGCCTTTAGAATGGAAGCATCTTTCTCTGAGCAGTGCGCCGGGCGTGAGGAGTTAAAAATGCAATCTAGTTACGCAAGTTGCGCAGTACTACGCAACATGCGTAGGGATATTGAAATTTAACTTCTACTCCGTTGGTTTTCACTGAGGTCCAGCCAGGCACTGTAGGGAGTTGTGGCGCGACAGGGGTGACACCATCAGAAGGGATTAATTATTGCTTGATGGTGTCAAGGACCACCAACATCTTCTCGTGGATCACCAGTGGTCCGTGGACCACTGCTTGGCGACTGCTGCTTTAGAAGGAGCCAGATATCCATTAAGGAACCAACAAAACACCAAGATACTAAAGTAGAAATGGATAAAGGAGTGATCAACCTTTCTAGGAGAAATTTAACAATGGCACAAATTCAGTTATAATCAAATAATTGATTTTGTCTCAACAAACTACTGTGATAAATTCAACGTAGTTGAGGATGTTCATCTTTTTGCTAGAAATATTGTTCTGAAAAAATTACATTAGAATAAAAGTAAAAGCAGGGATGATAAACTTGATATTAATGAAAGAGTGATTTTACAACTTTAGGAATTAAGTAATGAAGAAAATGTAGAAGTGAGTAAATTAGGTATTGGTCACACTACCCTGAAAAATAAATCAGCATATCCGTTGGGTACCATGTGCAAGTCAAACAAGATATTAGAAAAGCATTACAAGAGCTTAAAGGGACAGTTTACTGTAAAATTGTTTTTATATACAGTGGGGCCATATGTATTTAGTCATTCATCACCAATTGTGCAAGTTCTCCCACTTAAGAAGATGAGAGAGGCCTGTAATTTTCAACATAGGTATACCTCAACTATCAGAGACAAAATGTGGAAACGAATCCAGACAATCACATTGTCTGATTTGGAAAGAATTTATTTGCAAATTATGGTGGAAAATAAGTATTTGGTCACCTACAAACAAGCAAGATTTCTGGCTCTCACAGACCTGTATCTTCTTCTTTAAGAGGCTCCTCTGTCCTCCACTCATTATCTGTATTAATGGCACCTGTTTGAACTTGTTATCAGTATAAAAGACACCTGTCCACAACCTCAAACAGTCACACTCCAAACTCCACTATGGTGAAGACCAAAGAACTGTCGAAGGACACCAGAAACAAAATTGTAGACCTGCACCAGGCTGGGAAGACTGAATCTGCAATAGGCAAGCAGCTTGGTGTGAAGAAATCAACTGTGGGAGCAATAATTAGAAAATGGAAGACATACAAGACCACTGATAATCTCCCTCGATCTGGGGCTCCATGCAAGATCTCACCCCGTGGGGTCAAAATGATCACAAGAACAGTGAGCAAACATCCCAGAACCACATGGGGGGACATAGTGAATGACCCGCAGAGAGCTGGGACCAACGTAACAAAGGCTACCATCAATAACACACTACGCAGCCAGGGACTCAGATCCTGCAGTGCCAGACGTGTCCCCCTGCTTAAGCCAGTACATGTCCAGGCCCATCTGAAGTATGCTAGAGAGCATTTGGATGATCCAGAAGCAGATTGGGAGAATGTCATATGGTCAGATGAAACCAAAGTAGAACTGTTTGGTAGAAACACAACTCGTCATGTTTGGAGGAGAGAGAATGCTGAGTTGCAACCAAAGAACACCATACCTACTGTGAAGCATGGGGGTGGCAACATCATGCTTTTGGGGCTCTTTCTCTGCAAAGGGAACAGGACGACTGATCCGTGTACATGAAAGAATAAATGGGGCCATGTATCGTGAGATTTTGAGTGCAAAGCATGACAATGATCCCAAACACATCGCCCGGGCAATGAAGGAGTAGCTTCGTAAGAAGCATTTCAAGGTCCTGGAGTGGCCTAGCCAATCTCCAGATCTCAACCCCATAGAAAACCTTTGGAGGGAGTTGAAAGTCTGTGTTGCCCAGCGACAGCCCCAAAACATCACTGCTCTAGAGGAGATCTGCATGCAGGAATGGGCCAACAAACCAGCAACAGTGTGTGACAACCTTGTGAAGACTTACAGAAAACGTTTGACCTCTGTCATTGCCAACAAAGGATATATAACAAAGTATTGAGATGAACTTTTGATATTGACCAAATACTTATTTTCCACCATAATTTGCAAATAAATTCTTTCCAAATCAGACAATGTGATTGTCTGGATTTGTTTCCACATTTTGTCTCTCATAGTTGAGGTATACCTATGATGAAAATTACAGGCCTCTCTCATCTTCTTAAGTGGGAGAACTTGCACAATTGGTGGCTGACTAAATACTTTTTTGGCCCACTGTAAATGTATTTTCAATGACTTGTTAAACCAGCTGCAGAGTACAAAATGTATGATAAATTGCATTTTAAGGTTTATTTGTGTATATGAATTAGCTGGTTTTGTGCCTTTAAACCACAGCCTATTACAATGGGTTGGGTTTCAGGTAATATCAGATCTCATTATGTTATCCCTTTTATGTACACACACACAGGCTTCCTTATCTTATATTTGTCTGGAAAACTAAAGCTCAATACTTAGAGAGAACAATGGAAAATTATAATTTTATTACTATCCTGCACCCCACTGGGAGTTTAATTTCTTCTGCTGGCTGTGTTTACTTAGGCTATTCAATAGCTGAGACTCCAGTATCAAAACTTTCAGTATAGGTTGGCAAACCACAAGCTAAATCAGCTATTTCAAAGGCCAAAATAGGGGTAAAGGACCTACTTGTAAACTATTCAATACATTCCAGCAGGTAAAATAGATCTTTGGGAGCAATTTAAATAGGAGAAGAATTTTGGGTGAACTGTCCCTTTAACAATAACACAATAAACACTGATCGTACCATTATGCCATCAGATAAAGGGGGAAATGTTGTAGTTTTAAATACATCAAACTATGTGAAATAATGTTCAAAACTGCTTGATAGGAGACAATATAAATTATTAAAGAAAAAATACAACAGAGGGATTTAAACAATCCCTAAATTATTGACCAGGACTGGCCTAAGAGATGATCTTATAAAAAAATAAGAAGCAGATTTCCTAATGGTAAAATTTCCAAGAGTAGCAACATTCTATACAATTCTAAATTTACACAAAAATAAAATACCACCACCAGGAAGACCAATAATATCAGGACAAGGATGTCTAACAAAAAAAAAATCCAAATATGTAGATTATATACTAAAACCATTCTTGATGGATTTGCCATAATTTTTGAAGGATACCCAGGTTTTTTAGAAAATAATATATGTTATAACTCTTGAAAGGGAATGGCTTTTGGTAGTAATTGATGTAGAGACATTATATTCATCAGTACCTCATGGATAAGGCATAATGGACAAGGCACAAACCTGTGAATATTATTTAAATCAAAGAGGGTCAAAATATAATAAACATACTAAATTTATATTAAAACTACTGATATTCGTCCTGGAATATAATTTCTTTACATTTGATGGCAAATACTACCAGCATATTAGGGGCACAGTCATGGGTATGTGCTGTGACCTTAATTATGTATGTCTATATTTAGCAAAGTGGGAACAAGGAATTATCTATACTATGACTGTATAGATAATGCCAACATAAATTTATGGCTTCATTTTATGGAAGATATTTTGGTAATTTGGTCAGGAACAGAACATCACAAACAGAGATTCATGGAAATTCTGAAACAAAATCCATTAAATTTAAAATCTACATACACATGAAGTACAGCTGAAATTATATTTCTAGATTTAATAATTAAACGGTGGGAAAATTACCATTTCGTATACCTACTTCAGGAAACTTACTATTACTAGCAAGTAGTCATCATCCAGATAAATTAATTAGTAATATTCCAAAAAGTCAGTATTTAAGACACAGAAGGAACTGTACAAAATTAGAAGTGTTTACAGAAGAAGCAAAATAATTCAAAACAAGTTTGAAAGCAGAGGTTATTCTCAAAATTGCCTATAAAAGCATATGCCACTGAAATTAAGAGTGAAATTGATAATTTACTCTACAAAGAAAAATGTATAGAAATATTTATGGTAAGATTTATTACACAATAGAGTAATAAGTGGAATGATATAAGGGCCATATTAGAGTTACTCTGGGAAGTGCTAACTCTAGATAAATATATAATAAATTATGTAAACCATTAATGAGTGCAAGTAGGGCACCTTTTATTAAATACAAATTGGTATATAGTAATTATTACAAAATATATAATAGGGATAATTGGCTAAACTGCATGAGTAATATAGAAGGAAACAATAACAAGTGATTAGTGTGTGGCATTATGCAGCAAGGTAGATATTTTTTTCAGATAAATATAGAGTCTGCCATAAAGTAAGAGTAAAAATTAAATGTAGGAGTGAAGCAGTAATTTGTTCTGCAAATGTCCAATGTACTATGTAGGTAAAACCTACAGAGAATTGAAAAAACGTATAAAAGAACACAAAAGAGACATAACAAATAAAGTAAAAACTAGTAGTGTAGCCCGGAAATTTTAAATTTCATAAACGTGATGCTGAAAGTTTGCAATTTTTGGGTTTAAAAAAAAATAGATCTTGCTGATAGAGGTGGGAATTTAGATAAAATCCTTTGCAGAAGGAATTCCAATGGATTATCTAACTAAAGGCACTTAAACACTTAGGACTAAAGGAGGAGATAAACTATGGTCTTTTTCTATAAATTGTATGCGTCTGTTTTAAAAAAAAGTGTCAATGTACTGATAGAAAATTAATGATTATTTATAGAACCCAAACAATATATTCTGATAAAATAGGAAAATGGTAATCTAAAGATATATGAAATATTCTAACAGCAAATAGGTGCTATATAGTCTAAATGAAGGGGATTTTGATTCATTTCACTTTATCTATAAAAACTTTAGGTGATGGTTTTTTTCTTCAGGTGAATCTAGAAAGTATTGTTTATTTAGATATATAAAAAGGAAAATTGCCAATGTGTAGTATACAGAGTGATACTATAGCCAAATATGAGGTAACTGGAAAATAATAAGCTAAGATTGAAAGATATGGAAACATATTTACAAATAAGCTTTAAAGACAAACTTGGTAACTAATTGATTATTTCACTCAAGTGGGCAGAGTAAAAAGAAGAGTAAAAAAGGTCAGGGAACTGACATTTGTGACACAAGCCCTGTTTGCACATAATACAGGTGAAACACACGTTGTTCAACTGCTATGAGATTTGAGGGGGGCTTTCAGCTGAACCCTCTGCTCAGAGCCGAGCCCGGGATCTGACCCATATTGATGTGTGGTATTGTAAGTAGCGGCACCTCCCCCCGGTAAGAAAAGCAGACTGAATGCATATCCATTTTTTATTTTGTTTCTTTTTTCATTAGTTGTCCCATATTTTGGAATCTGTCACCCAGGGGGTTAACACTTTCACTGAATATTCTTTCAAAATCTTGCTCAGGTTCTTCAAGATCTGCTATAGCGGTGAGTAAAATTTGGTCTGCTCACTATTAGATGGCAGGGACATGTCCACAACGTATCGTGTTTCACTTACTATGTAGATAAAGTGCAGTATACTTAAGCACTGTTTATAAATTGCTAAATTCAATTTATAATAAAATGTAATACTGTCAAACAGAAAAGTGTCTTAATGCATAAAGTGCGGGTTATACTAGACATTGAAAGCAAATGACAAACTGCTGACCAATAATTCAGGATCTATACTAAAGGCAACTTAATGTTTTGAAGCCATAGATAGAAAGAACAACAATGCCCTGCAGAATATAAATTATAGATATGCTGATTAATATGTGCAAGTCTTAGAATGAAAAAATATGTAAAGAATTGTCAAAACATCTAAACAATATCAATGCACATCACTACATGCTCTCTGTAGGTGAGACCAACATCTATATAGATACAAAAACAGTGTCTGATGTTAATAAAAATTAATCACTTATTGCTTGGGATTACAAATACCTAAATTCACCAAAAATTCATACATTTATAAGTGTATAGGTACAGAGCTTAAAAGGTACATATAAAGATAGTTATTTTGAAACAAAAAAGGGAAGAGCTAGCTGACCCAGTAACTATTTGATGACCCCTAGAGAAAGATTGAATTGAACTAAATTAATACTCTAATATTTTAACATAAGCTCATAAAATATGCCTAGTAAAACCATAAACTTAAATATGCAGATTAGTCATGTGCAAATGAGAAAATAAACGTTATGCAAACATGTGCAAATTAGCCATATGCAAATGAACCAATAAATGTGGTGCAAAGTAATCAATTTAGAACAAAAAAGAGAAGAGCAAGCTAACCCAGTAACTATTTGATAAGCCCTAGGAAAAGGTTAAATGGGAATACATTAATATTCTAATATTTTAACATAGGCTCATGAAACATACCTAATAAAACCATATGCAGTTAAATCATATGCAAATGAGAAAATAAACGCAAGCATATGCAAATTAGCCATGTGAAAATGAGCAAATGAATGTAGTACAAGCATATATTAATTAATTCATTAGTGACTGAGCTGTAGCAAAAATAAAATAAAATAAATAAACAAAAAGAAAAAAAAAAAAAAAGGATCAAAACAATAAAGTGGTAACAATCCTGAACTAAAAGATTGTTGGTCCTTAACAAAAATGGGGGTATTGGAAAACAGTTGTCCTAAACTGAAACTTAGTGGCTATGAATAATGTTAACATTGAATCCTATGTAGCCAAATGTAGCTATTTCTCAGATAGTCAAAAATACTGTGCATCTAGTAGTCAGTCAATCAGATGAGAATCAGGCAAGCGAGAATACCAGTGAATGTCAGGCAAACATCTCCAGTTTGTGGATAAATACAGTAGTAGCAGCAAGAAAGGTTTTTACACACTGAGAGCATATCTTTGAGTTGACGACTGCTGTAAGAACCCCAGAGGCAAGAGGACAAGGGAGCAAGGCCCTGCTGATGGACCCAGATGATCGGTGAGGGCGGTAAGCTGGAGGAACTGCTTCCATACAAATCCGTAAGTGCTGGAATAATTGGGGATAGTCACAGGCTGTCTGAGCATTGTTGATTGTTCTGCTGCTCTACACATGCCACATTTTGCATGAACTTTTGCTGATCTCCATTACAGCGTGCTTCTGAGTATTGCTATTTGCTCTGTTTATTGCTAACACTCCTGAGATTCATTGGAGCTGAGGTCTTACACCAACGAGTTGGAGTATGTATTAGGATCGGGCCTCAGCTGAGTTCACCGGTTTTTGTTTCTTCTTGACTACTATATACTGTGTATATATATATATATATATATATATATATATATATATATATATATATATATATATATATATGTGTGGTTTATGCCACATTTTGCCACATTATGGTTTATGCCACATTTTGCATGAACTTTTGCTGATCTCCATTACAGCATGCTTCTGAGTATTGCTATTTGCTCTGTTTATTGCTAACACTCCTGAGATTCATTGGAGCTGAGGTCTTACACCAACGAGTTGGAGTATGTATTAGGATCGGGCCTCAGCTGAGTTCACCGGTTTTTGTTTCTTCTTGACTACTATATACTGTATATATATATATATATATATATATATATATATATATATATATATATATATGTGGTTTATGTCCTCAGTTGTACCCTCTGTCATTTACAGTATGTGGGACTCACCACAACAGAGGTAAAAGTCCGCATACGGAACCATTTGTCGACAATACAAGCAGGAACGGCATCTACACCTTTGGTGCAGCATTTTGCTAAACATCACCGTAGCAGTGTTAATTCATTGAAATGGCAGGCTATTGAAAGGGTTACCTGTCCCCCTAGGGGAGGGGATAGGGATAGGTTGCTGCAGAAGAGGGAAATGTTTTGGATTTTCAGACTTCAGACTCGTGTACCTACTGGCCTGAATTCTGAGTATGATCTAATCAATTATTGGCAATGATCTATCGAGCCATAGATCTCTATTCCCTCTTCTGCGGCGCCTGACTCTATACCCTTTAATTGTGCCTTCAGTTTTCCCCTTTTCACCTTATAGAGTTTTCCTTAGTCCTTCTTTTTCTTTGTGGGCTTGGCATTTATCAGCTGCATCACCGAAATTTCCACACAGAGTGAAATATTACAAGTGCAAATGCACTGGATGTTTGGTGTAGCTTGAACTCCAACTTCATAACTATATCAATATATGTAGTTACAAGAATTTATGCAGCGCCAATATACCACAATATACCACATTATTATTATAGTAAGTTTTGTATAAAATTAGGCTACCTCTCTTTCTAGCTTTGTACATTTTAATGACTCCCTATTTAATATTTGATAGAATATGATCAGATGGCAGAACAGAAAATAAATATATATTTATTCCATATTAAAATCTTTGGTGATTTCATCACGCTAGTGGCCACCATTTAAACTTATACACTATAACTGTCATTTACAGTCTACTCTAATGTTATGAAAATTATTTCAGTAATTCTATAGATGTATTGTTCTATTTTACTTTTGTATTGTATTTTATTGGTAATACAATTGGGCCAGTTGACATTTTTGCAACATAAAGTGTGTATATGTGAATTTTTTCCATTTTATGTTTATTTCCCCATTTCCATCTAACATTTAAGATTTCCAGCTAGCATTCATTTGATCATTATTCTGTCATTTATGTATATATATTTTTACTAGGTATAGATTGGTGACAGGCACTTTGTATTTGAAATTTCTAACTGAAATATAGTATTTTTCTGTTAAAGTACTCAAAGAGTTAAAACTGCATCAGTAATTTTGTTTTTACCCAATCAGGGTGATCCTGGTGCTTTTTAAGGTACACAGGTGCATAGTCCAGTAGCTATGATTACAGCCCCTGGCCGAAACATGTTAGCGGACTAAATGTTGTGAATGCATTTGTGGCTTTCCCTGGAGTGTTTTTACTACTGATGTTTCAATAAAGACTGTATGTTTTTAAGACTGCTGCTAGCAACTTTTTTCAATTATATATATATATATATATATATATATATATATATATATATATATATATATATATATATATATAAATATTAGATTTGTGCAATTTGACAGTTTCCGTCACTGCTCCTTGTGACTTTCGTCTCTTTTCGGAGCTGAAATTATTTTTGTGAAAGTGCAACACACTAAGATTTAGTGTTTTGCACTTTTACAAGAATAATTTCAGCTCCACAATGAGCCAAAAGCTACAAGGGGCCACCTTCTTCCACATTTTTTCAGTGAACGAAACTGCTGGACGCACATATATGTATAAATATATATATATATATATATATATATATATTTATATATATAAAATAACATTTTCTTCTTAGTGAAGAACAAAGCTATTTCAAGTATTTCTATCTAAAATAAAAAGTGATCACATTGTTTTAAAGGGATATGGTAAATGATAAAGTATTTGACAGGGAAGGACTCAATTGTGTTTATATATATGTGTGTGTGTATATTTATATGTGTAAATATGTATGCATGTGTGCACATATATATGTAAACATACATACACACATGTACATATAAACACATATATACAGTCATGCAAAAACAAAAGTACACCCTCTTTGAATTGTATGTATCAGGACATACAGTAATAACAATCATATGGTCCTTAGCAGGTCTTAAAATTAGGTAAATACAACCTCAGATGAACAACAACACGACATATTACACTGTATCATGATTTATTTAACATAAATAAAATCAAAATGGAGAAGTCATGTGTGAAAGTGGAATATATGATTTAGTAGCTTTTAGAACCACCTTTAGCAGCAATAACTTTAAGTAATCATTTTCTGTATGACTTTATGAGTCTCTCACATTTTGTTTTGGCCCACTCTTCTTTACAAGGTTGCTTCAGTTCATTGAGGTTTGCAGGCATTCATTTCTGCACAGCTCTCTTAAAGTACCGCCACAGCATTTTAATCGGGTTGAGGTCTTGACTTTGACTGGGCAATTGCAACACCTTGATTCTTTTCTCTTTCAGCCATTTTGTTGTAGATTTGCTGGTGTGCTTGGGATCATTGTCCTGTTGCATGACATAATTTTGGCCAAGCTTTAGCTGTCAAACAGATGGCCTCACATTTGACTCTTTAATACTTTGGTACACAGAGGAGTTTATGGTCAACTCAATGACTGCAAGGTGCCCAGGTCCTGTGGCTACAAAACAAGCCCAAATCATCACCCCTCAACCACCGTGCATGACAATTGGTATGAGCTTTTTGTGCTGATATGCTGTGTTTGGTTTTTGCCAAATGTGGCACTGTGCATTATGGCCAAACATCTCCACTTTGGTCTCATTTGTCTAAAGGACATTGTTCCAGAAGTCTTGTGGTTTAATCAGATGCAATCTTGCAAACCTTAGCCATCTGTGCTGCCATGTTCTTTTTAGAGAGAAGAGGCTTTCTCCTGGCAACCCTATTTGTACTGTCATGAACTTTAACATTTAACATGCTAACTGAGGTATGTAGAGTATGAGATGTAACTTGTTTCTTTTGAAATTTCTCAGTCTGACCTTGGGGTGAATTTGCTGGGATGTCCACTCTTGGGAAGATTGTCAACTGTCTTGAATGTTTTCCACTAGGAAATAATCTTTATCACTGTAGAATGATGGACTTTAAATTGTTTGGTAATGGCCTTATAACCCTTCCCAGATTGATGGTAAGCAGCAATGGCTTCTCTAAGATCATTGATGATGTCTTTCTTCCTTGGCATTGTATTAACACACCACGAATGCTCCAGTATAATACTTTAAAATGTTTTACATTTGTTCTATTATACCTTTCTTCTATCCCTAACACTCAACTTCAGGTATTAAGTCACCCTAATCTTTTTAGTGCTATTAATTGTTGTGGTTGAGTGCAACACATATTTTACAGCTTGAAATTTTAGCAATTTTTAGTGTGGCTGTGCTATCCATTGAAAGTATAGGAAGTGATAAAGGGATGTCGACTGCTCTATACATTCTATGGTTATTCTGTTGCACCATGAACTTGTAATACCAGATTGTATGCAAATCTTATCATGGTCCTGCAATCTTGATAGCGCACCCAGTGCTATCAATAGCGCTCCATTTATAATCTAGGCCCATATGTGCATATGCCACTGAAAAACAGAAATAATTTTAATTACAAGTATTTTTGCTAATGGAAGTATATATATTGCAAAAATGCTTCTTCCTAAAATTGAAATGTATCCCTGTACATTTCAACTTTGACTGTTTATCCCTTTAAGTGTAAATTGTAAATTGTTGCCTTTATTTAGCTTTTATAGAAATGTGAATTGTGCTATATATTCAGCTATTTGTTTTTTTACTACATTACCTTTTATATAAATAATCATAAAAGGAACTTAAACTTTGCAATAGATGTTATAGAAAACACTTTCATTTCATAGCGTTAAAGCATTAGAATAATAGTAATGTGCTGAACAGACAAAACATTATCTTTTATAATACAATCAGCAATGTTATTACTAAACCATATTCACAAGCAACTTGAAAATATTATGATTAGGTTCAACTTGTTAAATTATATTCATTATATTCTTGCATGCTCTCTGTACACAATTTTCCAGCAGCATAATTATTTAACTTCAGAATCTTGATGCATAAATAATTACTTATTCTAATTACTTTAGGCTACGAGAAATACATTTATACCTTTTATCAGCAAATACAAATTAGCATATTTTCATTAATATATACATGAATAATTTATGTTCTCTATAGCAGTTATAATTTACACCAAACAAAAAAGTTTAATCTTGGAGCATCGTTTTTATGGCATCTCACAATTCACAATTATTTATTTCTGATTCTATCTTCTCTACAAAATACATGCATAATGAGAGGTAACCGATGTCAACTGAAAGGTAATCTGTAGTATATGGGTATCAATTTGTTCTTTGTGACACATACTTTCAGAAATAAAAAAGCATGAGGAAGCCAATTGAGATTTGAAATGCCATTTTAATTAGTTATTTATTTGATATGAATTAAAGACAAGTAAACTATGGGCTCCATGTACTAACAGCCGGGCGAACAGCTTCTCAACTTACAAAGCTGTCCACCGGCCTTCGCTACACACAGCCAGTGGATCTGTTGATCCGCTGGCCCGTATGTATCATTACACACTCATTGAAGTGTGTAATGCCCGCCCCTTCATTCGCGCAACTGAAGGGACTGTCAATTACTGAGAGCGAGCGAGCTCTCAGTTATTTTCCCTCGCCACCTCAGAGGTGGTGTAGGGTGTAAGAATCAGTGGTTTAAAACCGCAGCTTCTTACATTGCGGGAAGCAGGCTTGCATATGCAAACCTGCCCTGCAAGGGCTCTGGAGCAGCTTTCGCTGTTTCGTACATGGAGCCCATAATATACAATTTTAATATTTTCTTAGATTTAAATTTAAAAATTTGGATTTTTTTAAGTGATGAAAAGTTACAAAATTGCAATTTACTCAAAATATTAAACAGGTAGGAGGCAGTATAAGTTTTGCAGTATTCATACTGTATGGAGTCCCTCTAATGTTTGTTACTCTTTTCAAAATGGGTTATGATGCCAATTACAGGATGTATGTGAGCACCTATAAGTGCCATTTTGAAATAGTGTGACACAGATCTCTAGCTACATATTATACCTGCTGACTCAAGTGTTTTGGGCTCCATTTAACAAGCTGAGAGAGCAGCTTCGGAGCCCCAGCTTTTCAGGTTCACATGGGAGAGCCTGAAACGCTAGTTAATTAGCAGCGGTCTTAACCGCTCCACCTTTTAAAGTATTGTGGATTTAAATGATCCAAATCAGATCTGATTGACAGTGTCACTTGCACTTGATTGGTCGACATTGCACAAGCAGTGGATAGAATAATGTTAAATGTAGGCAATGCATGCTGCCCGCTCGCCGCAAAGGCTGGACTAATGACATTAATGACAGCAACCCTTGTCCTTTATGTCAGTAATCAAATACATAAAAAAAATTAGATGATCCCAGGGTTCTGGGCTCTTGTGTGAATCTTCACTCTTTGGCTGTGTGTATGCCCTTTTTGCATTATTTGGATTTGACCTTCTGCTTTGTTCCTGGCCTTGCTCCTTTCTGAATGTCGCTAAGATCTTTAATGTAAAAGTGCTTCTGTGCTTCAGTGTGAGATTTGTTCTGCTCAGTGATCACCCTAGTTCAGCCATGTTCCTGTTTCTGATGTTTTTCCAGTAAAAGGGCTCCATTTACTTTGCAGCAAGTGGACACATTTCTCAGCTAGAAAACCTGTCGTTTAGCAGCATAATTACCTTGGTTCCATTTTAATATAAAATACTATGTTACCCCTGACTCCACCTCTTCCTCTGACACAGCTCTCAACAAATAGCAAACTTAGTGGTCTGATTTTGAAAACTTTTACTGATCTAGATAGTACTGTTGTGTAACATTGATAGGTATTTTATTCTATCATTTCTAAGTACATCTATAATGAGCACTATGCCAGTTAATTTAATGATTGCACCAATTAGTCAATCCTTTTAAAAACATATTTAAATTAACTTTGTCACTTGGTAACTGTCACAGTTTTAATTATAGATTACCCAGTCTCACATGCAGACAGGAAAGGTGGTAAATTATTCAAATTCATACTACTGAGTCAGGAAAGACTTAAAAATTTCAAATTTACACTATTCAACAGCATTTTAGCAATGTCTGTGTCAGTTGATTTATGTTCTGTGTGTGCTGCTGCAAGCTTGTATCAGTATCACTACCTATTAGTTTTACTTAAGTTTAAGATGCTGTCCAGCTGCACCTCTGTCTTCAAGAGATATTTAAGATTAAATCAAAAAAATTTTTTGGCTGTGCATATATCTACTTTGTTTTTAATTAAACTTTTATTGGATGCCCTTGGGACAATTTGCTCACTAGCTGACAAGGAAAAACTCTGTCATCTCTATTGGCATACAGGGACATGCATTCACCAGTATGAAAAGAAAGAATAGAATATGAAAAGAAAGAATAGAATTGAATAGTAAAACTAAAAAACGCTTTAATTTTACATATCTCTTTAAAGTAAAATAAATTATCTTAGATATAAGCTATACCCTTTTGAGGTACAAACACTCACTGGAGCCCCCACCACAATTAACTGCCATTCATTGTAATGCAGACACTTGTGCTTGTGGTCCCCTGTATACACCTCCCTTAAGATTAACCTCTCAATCAAAACTCATTTCTATAACCACCCCATCTAACCCTGCCAAAAAAGGTCTTAATTTACACTAAAATGTAAAACAAATTCTTATTAACTGCAAAATATTCTACCTGTTGCCCAATGGAATTATCTTCATTATTCAGCAACTTTTGACAAGTGTTAACAAGTTCCTTGAAGGCTGCAGAATGGATAATATTAGCCAATCGGAATTGTTGTGGGATTGGTGTGTGTTGTGTGTCACACATTTATTTTTTACAAGCCAGTAACATTGGAGATTATTTTGTGATTCACACATTGTACACTGGCACTACATAAAATACATTTGATTGTAATCATATAAGAATAATCGAGTTGTTATGAACAAAATAAGTTCACTTAGAAAACACTTTTTTGTGCTCAAACTAATCAAGCTGGTGTGTCTTCTGAAATGAAATATTCATATTACTGTAATTTATGCTTGTTATAAAAGTTCTCTGTACAGTTGGAAAAGCCGTTATATCTGCATATTATAAAGAACTATACAATTTCAAATTCTAAGATAATTTTAAAAATCCATCAATAAATTAAAATATATAATGTTTATCATCCTTAAATTACTTAAATTATCTAAAAATTGTAAATATTAATTGTTCTAAAAAATACATATTTTTTAGCTAAATGTTAAAAATGAAGAGCTAACAGATTCACTGACTTTTTTTTATCTGAACCCCTACATTGTAAAGGCAATATACAATTTACAATATAAAGTACGATTTGTTAAAATGATTGCATTTATTTAAATGCCATCCAGTGTAAGTTCTTACAAATAAATTAAATTATATTCAGTCATTATTTAGTGGATTTATACCTACATTCTTAAAACCCAGATTAGTAACAGATGGCTGACTAACTCTAGTGAAGGAAGACCACAAAGGAGACAATGACCTAGATGTGTCACTTTTGATACTATTGACTCAAGTGGGGTGGAGTCCTCAGATACAGACAGAGATAACAGAGTTGGAGCTTTAGATAGTCCAGATACCCATTCATCCAACCGAAGACCAACCACAGATAACAGATAATTTTTATGGGTTCAGACACAATCTCGAGGGGGTATAGGCGACAATTTCTCAGGATGCAGAAGGGTCACACACAGACCCCCACGCAGGGGAAGATAACAGAAGATAACAATATTGTTATAATCTTAAATTCCCAAACTCTTACTGACCTGGAAACCAGTGTATTAAACAAAGGTCTTTCTTTTGTTCCTTGTAAAAGAGTGACGGAACTTGAGTTTGAGATCGATATGCATGGATTTCAGAGACAATTGAAGGTTAAGGAATATTTTCAGTATAAAGAAAAATTGCCCATGAAGGGAGTTCATATCTCTGGCAAAGAAAGTAAATTTGACCTGGTAAATATTAGTGCCAGTATAAAAACATTTATCAGGATATACAAGACCAGGAGCTGGATAGGTTCCCTAGAGAAATATGGAAATACAACCTCACAAGGAGCCAACATGAGGCAATTAAGAGTCTACAAAGTGATAACACATAGTCATCCACCCAGCACAGCGATGGGGTCGAATATGGTATGGCAATCTGTTTATGTCCGGTTTTGAAAAACAATTCCTTTGGTCAAAAGATGTACCTTAGGTAATGTTTTACAAGAGATACATCAATGAAATTGTTTTGATTTGTAGGGGAAGCATAGAAAGTCTACAGCAGTGGTTTCAACAATTTAATAACTCCGACACCACTGTCAGATTTGAAATGCCCCACAGTGAGAGTACCATAAAATTCCTAGACCTGCTAATTATGAAGAGACAGACTCGATTGGAAACCACACTGTACTCTAAACCAACTGACAGTAATTCACTGTTGATAGCAGATAGTTGCCATGCTTTAACAAAGGGAATTATTAAATCTCAGTTCATAAGAGTGATTAGGAATAATTCTAACAGAGAGAAGGGGGCCTCACAGGTACAAGAGATGCATAACAAATTTCTAAACAGAGAATACAATAAAGTCACTCTTGAATCTGTCAGGGAGCAACTAAAGGATACTACTCCAGAGAAGCTTTTACAGAAGCAAGTGAAGAATCCAGTTATGGATAATATCATCTTCATGACTACATTTGCTCCTAATACATCCAAAGTGGGACGATGTATGAAAAAATTCTGGCACATTCTACGTTCAGACACCAAACTTAAGCTTGCAAAGGATATCACCCCCATTATTGGTTACAGACGTAACACCAATTTAAGGGACTTACTGGTTATTTCAGAACCTGTCAGATGCTACACTAAGGAGGATCTACGTGGGGTATGGAAGGGTTGCTACAAGTGCCCGAATTGCACAACTTTCAATGTGTTAATTGCTACTAAGAAATTTAACCATCCTCACAATAGCAAAAAATATACCATCAATCATTCCATCACATTCACCACCACACATGTAGTTTACATGTTGACTATTCATGAGCATATGGCAAACCATTGGATGGCCATAAGACAAGCAATCAAGAAGGGAGAATCAGAGCAACCTGTAGCACGACACTGGATGGAGGCTAAACATCCAGTATCTTCAGTCAGGGTGATCCTAATCGACCATATTCCCAAACCAGCAAGAGGTGGAGACAGGAACAAACTGCTACTAAAGAGAGAAGCAGAGTGGATGTTCAGACTGGACACTATCTACCCTAAGGGGCTTAATTCCATGCCCAATTTTGGCTCTTTAACATAAAGAGTATCATGCATGCTGTGTATAAATATGAGGGAGTTAGCATGGTTGTGGATGGGGACAGGATGGGGGTTCCCTTCTGTCTATAGATTGGAGGTGTATCCCTGATCGCTGTCGGTGGTGTACTCATGTGCGCTAGCGGACTGTAAGGGTCAGCACGTTCACATGATAACCCCTTAGACCAGTCAGATGGCTTACTTCCTCTTAACAAACACGCATGGATCTCTTGTTATAGCAAGAGGGCTGATAGAAATTATGTTCTAGTGGTACTGGGAATATATTAGATCTATTCATAATGTAATATGAGGCCCATGTCTAATTACATTCTTGATTCTAGTTAGTAGTGAATCCACATTCTGAATGTATCTGTTTTTTGTATATAGTATTGTAAATGTTGCAGGAGCAGTTAGCTTGTAATATGTGTTAAATGTTCTATATGTCACTATATTACACTTGTTCTATATTTGCCAGATAATTTCGGTAGTTCTAATTGTGTTTATATGTGGGCACTTGATATTCACTTACCTAGATAGTGGGTTTAATTTTGGTACACTGCATTCAATATTAGAATAAATAATATTTACATTATTTACCGGACAGTACGTTTTATAACAAGTTCCGGTATTGATGAAACCGGAAGTGACACAATATTCGGTATGGAGTAATCCAGATGTGAGGAAACTTTCCGGTCACTAGTTTTAGCTGCAAATAACTGCAGTAGATGTTTTGCAATTTATTTTATGCACTTTAGGAACATGTTACATATAGATTATACTTTGATTTTGTTTATGTTACCCTTTGTGTGGGCAATTATGTCAGAAAACTAGCCTTCATAAATCCGAAAGTAAATGACGAGTACTTCCGGTTCATCTGGGTGTATACACTAATGACCACCGGATATGATGTAAATTTAGCGTTTTTTTTCACAGGAAGTGGGAAATATGGTTGTATTTCTGTACACTATATAAGCACAGCACTTGTGTGTAATTATTGTTCTGAAGAAGGGGAAATATTTCCTCAAACGTCAATAAACTTGGCTTTATTCTTTGATGCAAATCCTGGTCTGTTGCTGTTCTTTGAAAAAAAAAAATAATAAAAAATAAATAAATATAAATATATACATATATGTATTTACTGATACCAGTATATCTATAATCTAGTATCGATATATATTTTACATTAACATCATATTAAAAGAAATGTCGGGTTAGCGCACATGAAAACTTATTTATCTAACGTTGCCTTAAGGAAATATTATATATATATATATATATATATATATATATATATATATATATATATATATATATATATAAAAAAATATATATTAATAATAATTATACCATTGCTACTGTAATATATATATATACTGTATATATATATATATATATATATATATATATTCTATGGATTATTAAGAATTTTTTGGAGTATCTATAATCATTTTTTATTAATAATCATCAATAATTTTTATGTGCACTAACCTGACACCACGATAGAGCTACATTGAGTAACAGAAAGTGTTTCATGCATATTTTACATTCCTATGCTCTTCACATAGAATTTTTTTCATTTTTATTATTTAATATATATTTATAAATACAGTATCTCACAAAAGTGAGAACACCCCTCACATTTTTGTAAATATTTTATTATATCTTTTCATGTGATAACACTGAAGAAATTATATTTTGCTACAATGTAAAGTAGTGAGTGTACAGCCTGTATAACAGAGTAAATGTGCTGTCATCTCAAAATAACTCAACACACAGCCATTAATGTCTAAACCGTTGGCAACAAAAGGGAATAGATTAGATATACAGGTATAGGTATATACAGATATGCATTTATATAGAAACATGTATTTACAATAAAAATAACATACTCCTGTATGTGAAGAACATTGGAATGTAAAATATTTACAGTAAATACACAATATTATTATGGAATTATTATTTTAGGCGCACACACAATAAACTTCCAACTTCCGGGGTGATCTGGGTAGGAAAAGTAAATAAATGAAATAAACAGGTCCCGCACTCGCCGATGTAAATACAAACTTCTTTACTTGAACTGTGACGGTTCGGGGTAGTTAGATATCTAAGGAAGGGTCTAACTACCCTGAAACGTCACAGTTCAATTAAAGAAGTTTGTGTTTTCACAGCGGTGAGTGCGGGACCTGTTTATTTCATATATATATATATTTATATATGTTGCCTTTTGCAGTCAAATACATGGCATTATACCGTTGAACTCCTTATATTTCTATTTTTTATCAGACAGTGTTTATATGAGTATAACAGTATATTTTAATGTATTTAAGTTGTGCTTGGTTCAACTTTTTTTTATCTATAGCTCTTTACATGTCTTTAGTTGTACTAACCTGGCATGCAATACATTTGATTGTGCTCAAGTGAACGCATTCACTTTTAAACAGTAATAAACATGCAAATTAATGCACCCACAATATTCTTACAACACATGTGTGCCAACACTAGAGCGCCACTTGCAATCTAGCCCACTGTAAATAATAATTATAGTAAGAATCAGAAAATCTGAATATTAAAAAAATAGTACATACTTTAAATTGCATTTCAAAGGAGGTGGTATTTTTGCTTTTTTACATCCTGTCACATGATTATCTACTGAGCATGTGCAAGAAACTGACTTCCTGCTACTGTGACATATTTATTAAACATATGCATTTACCAGAGTATCAACATGATCAATTTGAAATAATTTATAACACACATAATATAATAGATCACTTGAACATGGTTATTACATGACAAATGACTAACTATAAATTTACTATAAAATTTGTGTTATGTGGTAGTATTTTTTAAGGAAATTCTACACAATTATATTTTTGTCTTTTTATTTATGTTATTATTATTGTTGTTGTTGTTTATATTTATTAGGCATATTTAGAATTGTTTACAGTTCGTGTTTTATATCATTACAGTTCTTGTTTTATAAATTAACAAAATAGATATGTCAATAGATATATTAATAGTAGTTCTACCTATTTGCACTAATCATAATTGTCTTTAAATCATATGAATATAATATACCAGGTATGTATATATATATATATATATATATATATATATATATATATATATACAGTATATATATAAAATCATTAGATTTATGTATGGTAGAAAGCTGAATGCTGTACTTTTAAAGGTAATAGTTGAATTTGTTCACACTATTTTTCCATTGATTTTTAACATCTTTTCATTCTTGTCTCATTCAAACACATTTGTATAACAAATGTATTCTTGCATTATGCATGACATATTGCAGTGCATTTGCTCATTCTAACACAGGATATTAAAATGCTAAATCAGAAATTATTTTTCAGGTTTTATACTACTGCATGACAATATGAAAATTTAAACAAACAACATAAATAGCAAAATATAACAATTTTTCAAACCAGTGGCTCTGATTTCATAACACTATCTTCATTATCTTTTATTTTTTTGAGCTATATTCTATTGTGAAAAATGCACTCCTCAGCTGCCGCTTCAGTTATCTCACATGTTAATTTGGCTTATTTGGTGTTTTGATCTGCTTTTCCATCTGCTACTTCACTATTTATCGCAATGCAGCTGGTGCCCTTTAACTTCACACTGCCATACCTCTTGCTGTTAATTGTAATATTAAAATTAATGATATGTTCTCACACATATACCATGTTGGCACATACTATGTACATCACTCTGCAAAGCTTGCTAAAAATACAAATCCAATTATTTATAGTCAAATACAAGACATACATTATGATATTATGGATTAAGATAGATGTTATAAAATAAATATGAAGCTATAGTTTAACAAATTCCGTACTGATTATATTAATAAGATGGGAATGAAACTGGGCTCCAAAAAAAGAAAAATAAGAGTGGAACATTATAGCACATACTTAAAATGTCAATTTATTAGTAACCATTAAAAATGAAACTTAAAGCAAAAATAGAAAGAGTCAGGACTTACTGTAGAGAAGAAAACATCATTCTCTATCCTAATTATCATAATGTCAGTAACACCAAGAAGATTAAAAAGAGTAACCTGGGTCAAAGGTGTGGCTGAACAAATATAGCTGTTATTTCAGCTAAGAAAATATACATTTGTCTTTATGAACATGCATAGGGATCAGTTAACACATTCATCTCTAAAGGGAATATCTTGAAGTGCTATTTCTCAGGACACCCATACACTTGTATACCTATGTACTCAAAGGCATTTTTCTACCTACAAGCATTCTGGGATAAAGCCAATCATCATATTGCCAACCCCATCCTTATGTCACAACTTCTAAAATGATGCCTTAATATGTATTTATTATTATCAAAACATAATCACTCAATGTTTAATTTCAACTTCTAAGGGTCTAAATCTTTAGCCCCATGCACACATTTCACCACTATAAACATAACTTTGTCAGGGCAAAGTGGTTGGTCTCTTTCTTTGCTCTGTATTTATCAGATAGTAGTCAATATAGCAAAGTGTAGCAACACAGCAGTAATGTAAACAACTGTTAAATCCATCCAATTGACAACATAACTTATTTAGAAACATTTAAATGACAAATTTGTGTCTAAATGAGTTTGGTATACGTCTTAAAAAAAATATATATATTTATTTGAATATTCTAAACAATATTTTAACAGAGCTTTAGTTTATAAAAAAAACATTTGTAAGAGAGAACTTCATTTAGTCCCTTCAAACTCATGCTCTGTAACTCATGTATCTATTTACACTCTTTTTTTGTAACAGCAATTTACCAAAGTCATCTCTCTTAGGGGCATTGTGAATCTGATCTATTGCAAAACACCTAACCTCAAATTTATTATTAGGATTTCCCATATTACTAACATTGATTAAAGAGCATTTGCAAATGCCTAAAGAGACCACTATGTTTGATCTACAAGTTGTATAAAAACAAAAACCCAAGGGGTGTGCTCTTAAGATTAATATTGAATAGTGGAATAGACAATAAACCTGTGAATATTATTCCGAAGTCCTAAGTGATGGTCATTTATTGTCCAATGGTATATTAAAATGGTCTTAGAAACTTCAAACTCTACCAGGATCATTGTTAGGCAGGGTTGAACCACTTTACAAAGAGTACCGGATCTCAACTGGCATCACTAGAAGAAATATATAGAGAATAGGGGGCATCACAAAGCTTTTCACAACATTGAAATCCCAAGAAAAGGTGAATCCGCAAGAGATATACTCACAAATTAAGTTCCCCCAAAATGAGTGAATATAGGCAGACTGAGACTTCAAAGCTTAAAATTTAAAAACACAATTTATTAAAATCCATTAAAACAAAAGACCTATTGATATTGTTTGTATCTCTATACGAACAGATTTGCAACATGTTTCTCAGCCCCTCTGGCTGATTCCTCAGGCATAATCTGACAGTCTTCCAAACAAAAAAGATCCAGCGAACTCGGGCTTCAAACAAGGGGTGAGTTTATTGAAAATCTCAAATTCAATAAATTCCAACACAGTGAAAAACAAAAACACTCTAAATGAGGGTGGTAAAAATAAAGAGAGCTAATAATTGCGCTGTGACCTTAGGCTACCAGTCGGTCTTACGCTGACAGATCTGACAGTCTCTCACATCTACCTAATAAAGGAACCATGTCCAATCAGACATGATTGTCTGAACCCACCCCTTTTTTAACCCTTTATATATCATATTGAATTATCATTATTTGTGTATCCCAATATTCATAATTGCATATTGTTTATTCATCATTGCATTTATATAACACTCTAACATATTGATTTCTTTTAAGCCATGTGAATCACCCATAACAGAGCCAGAATATTAATATTCACACACATCCAATATTTCACAAATGTAACCAATCCATTCATATTGGTACTAAGTTAGTAATAGTATATCTGTCCACTTACTTTGAGGGAATCCTGTTATCTGATTAGCCGCACGTTATAATAAAATTAATCTAACTTCTCCCCAAACACCTAGCAAATGAGCAGCCAATACTAAATGCTATGATTGATAAACTTCTATGTGTATGTCTACTATCAATGGCAGATTCTAAACAAAGCATGTTTGATTTGTGATGAATCAGGTGTGACCGGACGTCAGGCTCTTATAGCTACTGCACAGCTCCACCCTATGTGGATGTGGTGAATAGGAGAATTGCACCCCCTTATTTATATCAATCAAATGATATATAAATATGTATGTATGTATATATATATATATATATATATATATATACACACAGGGAGTGCAGAATTATTAGGCAAATGAGTATTTTGACCACATCATCCTCTTTATGCATGTTGTCTTACTCCAAGCTGTATAGGCTAGAAAGCCTACTACCAATTAAGCATATTAGGTGATGTGCATCTCTGTAATGAGAAGGGGTGTGGTCTAATGACATCAACACCCTATATCAGATGTGCATAATTATTAGGCAACTTCCTTTCCTTTGGCAAAATGGGTCAAAAGAAGGACTTGACAGGCTCAGAAAAGTCAAAAATAGTGAGATATCTTGCAGAGGGATGCAGCACTCTTAAAATTGCAAAGCTTCTGAAGCGTGATCATCGAACAATCAAGCGTTTCATTCAAAATAGTCAACAGGGTCGCAAGAAGCGTGTGGAAAAACCAAGGCACAAAATAACTGCCCATGAACTGAGAAAAGTCAAGCGTGCAGCTGCCAAGATGCCACTTGCCACCAGTTTGGCCATATTTCAGAGCTGCAACATCACTGGAGTGCCCAAAAGCACAAGGTGTGCAATACTCAGAGACATGGCCAAGGTAAGAAAGGCTGAAAGACGACCACCACTGAACAAGACACACAAGCTGAAACGTCAAGACTGGGCCAAGAAATATCTCAAGACTGATTTTTCTAAGGTTTTATGGACTGATGAAATGAGAGTGAGTCTTGATGGGCCAGATGGATGGGCCCGTGGCTGGATTGGTAAAGGGCAGAGAGCTCCAGTCCGACTCAGACGCCAGCAAGGTGGAGGTGGAGTACTGGTTTGGGCTGGTATCATCAAAGATGAGCTTGTGGGGCCTTTTCGGGTTGAGGATGGAGTCAAGCTCAACTCCCAGTCCTACTGCCAGTTTCTGGAAGACACCTTCTTCAAGAAGTGGTACAGGAAGAAGTCTGCATCCTTCAAGAAAAACATGATTTTCATGCAGGACAATGCTCCATCACACGCGTCCAAGTACTCCACAGCGTGGCTGGCAAGAAAGGGTATAAAAGAAAAAAATCTAATGACATGGCCTCCTTGTTCACCTGATCTGAACCCCATTGAGAACCTGTGGTCCATCATCAAATGTGAGATTTACAAGGAGGGAAAACAGTACACCTCTCTGAACAGTGTCTGGGAGGCTGTGGTTGCTGCTGCACGCAATGTTGATGGTGAACAGATCAAAACACTGACAGAATCCATGGATGGCAGGCTTTTGAGTGTCCTTGCAAAGAAAGGTGGCTATATTGGTCACTGATTTGTTTTTGTTTTGTTTTTGAATGTCAGAAATGTATATTTGTGAATGTTGAGATGTTATATTGGTTTCACTGCTAAAAATAAATAATTGAAATGGGTATATATTTGTTTTTTGTTAAGTTGCCTAATAATTATGCACAGTAATAGTCACCTGCACACACAGATATCCCCCTAAAATAGCTATAACTAAAAACAAACTAAAAACTACTTCCAAAACTATTCAGCTTTGATATTAATTAGTTTTTTGGGTTCATTGAGAACATGGTTGTTGTTCAATAATAAAATTAATCCTCAAAAATACAACTTGCCTAATAATTCTGCACTCCCTGTATATATATATATATATATATATATATATATATATATATATATATATATATATATATATATATAAAGTCTGTGTTTGTACATAACATATGTGATCTTAAATAAACTCATATATCAGAATTACACTCGAATAGAGTCAAATGTGAAGGCGGATGATCAGAATTACGCTCGAATAATGCAAGCATTGATTTACATTGGATTGATCTTGCAGGAGCATATACTATGTCGAACATTTCGACATTGACGCTGTGTTAACTACGGCGGATCAACTTGGCGTCTAATTTTACATGGAATTCCTTCTGATGTCGGAGGCATATATTTAACAATGAAGACTGAGCCTAATAAGAGATAATTTCTCCTGAAATGCAATTTTCAATAGAATTTAGGCCTTAACTGGTTATATTTCACAATATATCTATTCCATCATGAACATAAAATTCTTCTCATCAAACTCAATGAGGATCTGACCATGAATGACCTCCACCTACAGGTTTTATGAGGAACAAGACAAATCTTCTCTTTTGGATTTAAACATGACTAGGAAATTAAAAATTCTGCATCAAATAACATTCTCAGCAGGCTTAAAAATATTTTTCTCTCTATTGGTCAGTTACCTATGTTCTGGAGAAACTCAAATACCAAATTTCAGCATTTTGCAGACTAGAAAATCTGAAAGAGTGGGATCAAGATAGGTAATGGAAGAGTGAATAGTATTTTGATAAACATACAAGGGGTTATAGCCAGGCCAAATGAAAGGCATGCAAATAAATTATAATGTCTTTGTGAATTGGAAATGGGTTTCATGAAAGAGGGACATAATTTTTTTTTTTTTTTTAAATCTATAGAATTGTTCAACTTTATTGCCTTAATAACAGTATGAGTATATTACATATTAAGTTTTTTTGTTTCAATACATTTTTCATGTCTTTATGTCTTTCCCAGGGTGGGATAGAATGATTTTTGCTGCTCCATCTTATGAAATGAAATTGACATATTTAGTATATTTTCCAGACCCTTAGAAGACTGTGCAAAGAGTCTCTCAGTTTTTTAAGCTAGATTTGGAGGTCATTCCAGTCAGTTACATATCCTAGCTATTGTGTTGTCTTCAAATGATTTTGCATCACATAAATTCCCTCAACAATAGTTTTATAATGTTTATTTGAACTGCTTTTCACATGCTTTTTGGAGGTTCTTTTTTTAAATTTAACTTAACTTCTTGAAATGTCATTTCTTCTATTTCTAAAAGCATAGCTTCACTGTTTTTACATGTTAATAAACCTTGTCAACTAGAGATGCAGGATTTAGGAGTACAGTGAATTTAGAGGGTTAATTCCATGGCATGATGCCTTTTTACATGTTGTCCAGAGTTCAAGTTGAGTGGGAACCCATGGTAATGAAGTTCCTGCACTATTTTTGCAGGAAGAACTAAGTTCCCTCTGGACAGAGAAGAGAAATGCTTCAGTAAACACTGCTGCTGCTGGTGGGAGGAGCTGGAGCACAATTTGGTTAGAGGGATAGTGAGATCCTCTAGTAACGGGCAGTAACACTTCCTACAATACACTAAATGCAAGCCTGTCAGCAGTACTGCTGTGTGATCACCCCACAATGTGTATAATACATGGTGCTTACATTTCTGTGTGGCTTGCTTTGGGGTTATTTAGCTTACCCTCAGCAGAAATAGTACTATTGCACCTTAAGTGGGTAAGACTCTGTGACAGAGGAGGATTCTCAGGCAACCATTCAACCCTTCATTGGATTTAATTTGCTTTCATTAACCAAAGTGTAAAGATTATATACATATAAATACAGTGTGTCTTGCATGTGTATATAAATAAAATAATTTTAATTGTGAGGGGGGTGGAAGTCTTGGTGAAGTCCCACACTTTTTTTGTAGGACTTGACCCCTGAAGTTGTCCAAATCTTATATTTGTCAACCAGTTAATGACAGTGATGTACCACGTACATAACCTGTCACAAATGGGCTTTCAGAGGACTAACAGCACAGGTCTTGCTAACAGAAGCAAACCATGCTATTTCTGCATACCTCACTGCACTATTAAACCTCGAGAAGTGCAACAGACAGCTAACCTACAGGGTACATCTCCTGAGGTTAAAGGGGTAATAATAAAAATTGATTAAACTATGGAAAAAACAAAATGTTTTTTGGTTAATTAAATGTTACAAGTGCAGTTCTAATCACACTTTTAACTATAAAACTTGTACAATAAAATTTGATTTTTAGAATATTAAATTATTGTTGTAATTATGCGTTTGGTCATTTGAAAAATAATAATTGTAAAATCACACATCATGAAATGGTTACTTACACACGTCATTAATTTATATATTAAATTAAATGAAAATAAAGTTAAAAAAAGAATATAAAAATTTACTTTCACATTCACATTTGTTTTTTGCTCCTGCGTTGTTGTGTAAAATAACAAAAAGAAAAGGAAAAAAGGCAGAACAAATTGTTTAATTTACTGTTATGTTTGTTATTTCATTTTCATGTTATATCATATTCAGAATTACCTAATTCAGAAGTAGGGGCCGATTTATCAATGTCTGTCCGACATGATACGCTGTAGCGTATCGTATCATGTCCGACATACATCGCTGAATGCCGACAGCATACGATCATATAAGATCAGGCAGATTGATGTCCGCAGCCTCAGAGGCAGCAGACCAGTTAAGGAGCAGCGGTCTTAAGACTACTGCTGCTTCCGGCGAGCCTGAAGGGTCGCGCAGAAACAGGGGCATCAGGGGCCATTCAACACTTGATAAATTGGACCCAATGTCACATTTAATGATTTTAAACAAATATAAATTTGTACTACATTCTTTGGTAAAAAAAAAGTAAGCTTTATTGAATTAATTTAAAAAATCTAATATAATGAATTGGCATGGCATAGATAAGTAAGCCAAAAACAATGCTAGTTGAACCACATAGATATTACATGACAAACTCTAATGGCTTAGAATAAGGGCCAGAGATCCTAAACAGGAGAATTTATAGGTCTATTAAAAGATGAAAAGAGATGAGCACATCATAAGATAGAACCTTTGTGAAAGCCATTAAAAATTGTAACAGGATAATACTATGAACTTGGTTATCATAAATTACTGAGAAAGCTGAGCCTGAAGAAAAAAAGACAGGTATGATCTTATAAAGGACAATTCTTGGCAGATCATTCTCATGTGATCTCTCCACATGTGGAGGTATACATTACTTTTTCTGGTAGTCTTGTCTTGTTTAGATTTGGAATTTTTATATGGCCTGGAAATATATCAATCACAGAAGTACAAATGGTTACCACTTCATTTAACTCTAAAGTAGATTACTTTCTCACAAAAGGGAACATATATTAAAATTAACATCAGAATCTAAAGACTCTTTCCACATGACCCTTTATATTTGTGCAAGCAAATTCGGGGTAATTTATTTTTGTACAAATGAAAGAAAGAAAAAAAATGGTACTCTACTCTTGACCCATCTAAGGAAAAAATATTTTTTTTTCTTTAAATGGGAGACAACAGCATCCACAACTAGAGGGATGTCCCAGATGTTTTATGACTTCAATAATAAGATAAACTTGCTAATCTTTGTCACTATGAACTGATTTACTAACCCCTAGGAAGATATAATAATATGATGTAAACATTATCTCCTTTTGAATAGTTAAATCAATCACAACTTGAAGTACTTAAAGGCTTCTAAATGTATAGGCTGTCACAAACATAAAGACATTGAAAGTCTAAAGGTTCTTCCTAAATCACTGTTGATGCAAATAAATACTCTGCAGATAACAAAAGTGACATTATTCAAATCTTAACTACCATTATTTTACAAGTAGAACTGGCCTTTAAAAGGCCACAAATTGCTTTACCTTATCTATATTATTATGCATGTGAGCTGAGGTAATGAAGTCTATTTATTTTACAGCAGGGTCCACTACTCCATCTGCTTTTATTGCAGCATTAAAAAAAAAAAAAAAAAAATCCCTTGATGTGATTTAAAAAATATATTTCAACTGGTTTGCTTCTTCAAACGGTGTAACAGGAGCCCTAGAACAAGCAGTAGTAGGACTGTGCTAATATAATTAAAAACCTTTAAAAGATACAACTCATGTTTGCTAGCATGTCAACCTAATAATTAAACACATAGGCCCGATGATAGAAAGTGCTGCATGGCAGCAACATATTCCAAGTGATCTGCCGCTATATCGAGCATGCCTGTCGAAATATTCCAATCTCCTGACATATATACTAACAGGCGGCATCGCCCAGAGGTGTTTACTATACATGCCATTGGTCGGCGATGTTTAGTATAGATAACACCCAGCATTGCCGCCCATATTGGGGATGTGTAGTAAACGATCCCTTGGAAAATAACTTCCGTGCCTTACCACTAATCCTAACACCCCTAAACATAAGTCCCCTAAGATCACAAACTAACACTACACTAATAAATATCTAAACTGCCACATAACCACTGCAAATATGCATCTACTCTATTAACCCCACAACCGCCACATACCCACCATAAGTACCTATCCGGTAAATACCTATATTGCTACATACCCACCACAAGTACCCATCTAAACCATTAACCCCTATACCACCACATACCCTCCGCAAGTACCCATCTAAACTATTAACACCTATACTACAACATACCTACCGCAAGTACCCATCTAAACAATGTACCCCTATATGGCCACATACCCACTGCAAGTAGCAATCTTAACTATTACCCCATACCGACACATACTCTCTGCAAGTACCCATCTAAACTATTACCCTCTATACAGCCCTTAGCCCACCGCAAGTACCTCACACTATTAACCCCTAAACCTTCAAAACCCCCAATGCAAACTAACCCTACTCTGCCTAACACCTAACCCCCTCTAAACTGAACCCCCTAAGTTACTTTAAAATGAAAGTCTAAGTTACAGAAAAAAGTTTAAGTTGCACAAAACAAAAAAAGACAGTATCGGAAATAAAAAACACCATTCTACCTAAAACTAACCTACATGGTCCATATAAAACCCCACCCAAGAAAAAAAAAAATCCTAACACTAAATATAATTTACAATAGCCCTTAAAAGGGCCTTTTGTACGGCATTGCCCTAAAGTCAACACAGCTCTTTAACAATTAAAAATATTACAACCCCCCCTTCAATACATGTAAACCCCCACCCCCAAAATAATAAAGTGTAACTAAAAACAACATCCTAAAATCCAGCTTCTCTTCATCCATGCTGGGAACCTTTTCATCCCGTGTTTAGGCGTCAGGGGCGACGGTGGAGACAGATTTCTGTTACCTCTTCCCCCGTCTCCACTCTGCACTCTTCTTTAACCCCGGGGCCCTTTTCATCCTGGGTCCAGAAATTAAAGTGTCCCCCATTCCTCCCAGAAGGTAGCACTCCCAAGCAAGTGGGATCCCCAGGTGTTGCTGACAACATACTAAAAGGGCGACTTGATCCCCTGCACCCTGCTCTATTAGCACCCCAGTCTAGTGCTCAATTCAAGGAGCCCAGATAGGCTGGCCAGGTTTTGTATTTTTTTCGTAAGGTTAATTTGGTACTTTTAACAGATTATACTCAACAACAATATAGCAAAAAGCTATGTTATATAAGTAAAGATCTTGTTAAACCAAATATTTTAGAGAAGACCAAAACCTAAATATATATTTTAAAACCTATAACATACCAAAGTACTTCAGTATATACAGGAGCAACTATTATTAGATTATTAGATTTTTCGGCATTTAGGATAAATCAGTTAGGCTAGTGTATATAAAAAAATTAGACCACTGACAATGTTAGAGGTGGAAGTACCTAGAAGAAAGAAAGGTTCTATTAATGAGCTTAAGCAGGTGCCCAAGCACGAATACTAGAAATTTCATTTGCAGATAATGCAGTACATTGTTAGTGAGAGTATAATAATTAGCTTTCACAGAGTCCCAGCTATACTTGTATGTCATTGTCAGTTGGGGAGAAAATTAATACTTTAATAGCTAACTACAGCCAGTAAAGAAAAAGACAAGATCCCGGTGCAGACAGGTCTTAGCAACAAATAGTTTGAAGGGTCCATGAATCTAAAGAGACTGCAAATGAGCACATAGATTTTTAAGAAAAATTAACAACATGCATCTTCTTGACGACACTAGCTAACACAGGTATATGGCAAGCCTTTAGATTTTGGTCTGAGTATCTAGCTTGTAAGAATCAGCTATTGTTCAAGCAATGAGTGTTAATCAGTAGTAGGTTAGTTAGTAATCAGATAGTAAGCAGTCCAACAGATTGATTCACCAGGCTAGCAAAGGCAAATAAGCTTTTAAGCAAGATTAGATATTGGGTCAGCCAGGTATTTTGCTGGTCATAACAATATTAGGCCGCACTTGTTAAAGCAATATTGGTCTGTGAGTCCACATACAGCAAGCAAGACAAAAGAAACAAATCATAGGAGAGAGATGTATCTAAAGCTGCTTAAACAAAACAGCTCATATCAGCTTATTTAAGAAAACTCTTTTAATACAATATTTGCTGTTTTATCTTCTTGTAATGTAGGTCACTTTAGTGACAATTGCCCTCCAAGAGGGGGGTCCCCCAAGATGTTAGCATCAATCCGGTCACGACATGTCAGGGGGGAGATCAAAAGAACCCGCTTGTCAAGGGACCCGCAAACCCCGCAGCCATAAGTAGGAGGAGCTCTAGTAATCACAATCCAAGCCTTGATCATTTCCTCTCTTCATCTGATTTCCAAAGGAAAGCAAGGTATTTGGGGACAGCAGATTCACTCCAATCACTTTAGTAGCTTGTCCACCCCCACACGCAGCATTGGTGGGAGGGGATGATTGACCAAGACAGAGAGAGATGGATTGTCAAAAATGGATACCTCTCAGTGTCTTGGTTGATTTACGCCTTGGCGCTTCCTCGTCCGCAGATGGATATGGTGGAGGGCGCCAGTGTTTTGCGCCAACTTGACTTCCACAGAGAGGTGGTTTACTCGGCCGCACACAAGACCAGGTCACAAAGGCACTAGGCATGAATCTTCCACCTAAGAAACAGGTGCAGGGGTTTGGAGAACAGCTCTAAGTGACCTGCGCTTAGCTTCTCCTCCTCCTCTGGAAGTCCTTATAATATTAATATCATTAAAATTTTTGCATATAAATTAAAAAGTGGTTATTGTTGCTTATCGTGTTTATTATTTGCTATTAAAGGGACAGTCTAGTCAAAAATAAACTTCCATGATTCAGATAGTAAATGTAATTTTAAATAACTTTCCAATTTATTTTTATCACTAATTTTGCTTTGTTCACTTGGTATTCTTAGTTGAAAGCTAAACCTAGGAGGTTCATATGCTAAATTCTAAGCCCTTGAAGGCCGCCTCTTCTGTCAGGGCATTTTGAGAGTTTTTCACCACTAGAGGGTGTTAGTTCATGTGTGTCATTTAGATAACACTGTGCTCAGGCAGGTGGAGTTCAGGTGAGCCAGCTCTGATTGGCTAAAATGGATGTCTGTCAAAAGAACTGAAATAAGGGGGCAGTTTAAGGGGGCAGTTTGCCGAGGCTTAGATACAAGGTAATCACAGAGGTAAAAAGTGTATTTATATAACTGTGTTGGTTGTGCAAAACTAGGGAATGGGTGATAAAGGGATTATCTATCTATTTAAACAATACAAATTCTGGTGTAGACTGTCCCTTTAAAGACTGTGGGCTCGATTACAAGTCGCGCGGCAAATGAGTTGCGAAAAACACCACACATTTTTTGGCTTTCACATTTGGGGTTGCACAGCTATTACAAAATGCAAAATAATTATTTTGCGTGCAAATTCAGTCGTGTAATTCAAACAGCCAAATTGCGTGCATGTTCATAGATGTCAATTGAGAGGACAAATAGAAAAAAAGCAACACGAAAACCCTAATATTTTACGCAAAGCCCTTGACTTATTCTGCTCGAAAAGTGTACATGAAAATGCGATTATTTACTATTTTGCAAAAAATGTTTTCATAACGGAATATGTTATATGTTGTCTATATATGTGATGATTTTTGGACTGTAATATCTATTTATAGCGAGATATGGTTATCAATATATACTGTACATGTCTATATATCTCAAGATCTATATGCGAATATTGTTTAATATGCATAAGATTGTAATGTAAAATCTATTTATTACTGTATCTGAATAGTTACATATCTCTATACTTATAATTGAATGTTTCTCTAAGTATGTGTATATATGTCAATGTAAAATCCCTGCTTCTGCTTTTTTTTTCTAACACTTGCGATCTCGTATCCTTGAGCCCTTATAACTTTTGTGTGCAATATATTTTTAAAATAATTTTTATTAGACAGTGTTAATTTGTGTGTAACTACTTTGTAATGTATTTTTTAAGTGTTTTGTGAAACTTTTATGTTGTGCAAACTGTTAACTACAGCTCTTCGAGCTCGGAAAGTATTGTTGCGTAAAAGGCGAATGCTTGCGCACAATCACGATTTTTTAAAACTTGTAATGGCTGCACAATGGAAATTGATTGCGAAAAGTTCATATCGCGAGCGGAAAAGTCAGAACGCGCAACTTGTATTCTTGCCTAGTATAATTAAAATTATAGTTCTACATCACTGTTATGTAAAAATATAATTTAATGCTACTGACTACTATAACATAAATATATATTAACATATACATTTATGTTATCATTAATAAACACAACAAGCATACATTTTAATTTATATGCAATACTTAAAATAATATGCTATATATATGACCATGCATACCATTTTAAATATCAAATATCAATGCAAGGCCAGACTACATTATATCTACAATTTTTAAAATAAAATACATGGTCATGTATAATGCATATAAGTATTGCTTGTTGTGTTTATTAGTGATAACATAGATATATATGCCAATATATTTATGTTATAGTAGTCAGGAGCCCGGCTAGGCTGGCGAGGTTTTGCCATCTCTCCGGCAGCCGGCATTTAGCGCATCTCCTTGACACATCATTTAAACATTGTTTAGAATTTTAGCAACATAGCTCCTATAGTTATAATGGGGAGGTATACTATTTAGTAGTATGTGAGAGTTAGCTGGGGCATTCCAGGGGAGCGTAGTTGAGACATTACATAAGTGTAGGTGGTATTAGGGACTTAGCTGGGCATTCCAGGGTTGTGTAGGTTATCTCTGACATAAATGTAGGCAGTTGGTGGGAGGTAGCCAGGTGGTGCAGGGGGAGTATAGGTTAGATGTGACGTAGGTAGAGAAGTTCAAGCGGGGCATGCTAGTGGAAGTATCAACACTAGTGCTATATATTCATATCAACAAAGATTGTAAGGAGGGTAGCGGTCATGTTTGTCTCGCCAGCTATCAGCTGTCGTAGTACAACTTAGGTTCTACCGGCAATATTAGGAGTGTGCCTAAACGGAAACTATTATTAGTTTCAGTGAGCATACTGTCTGCGCCATGTAGGCCCACTTCAAATAGGGCCCCCTGGCCGCAGCAAAATGCGCTGTCGATTTAGGTGATGCGGGTGGCGACGTTATGCTCCCATCGACTTCTGTGGGAGAGACATTGACGCACTGCTCAGTCACGTCCCTTTTCTTTTAACATCTAGACAGACTGATGGATTGTGAGGCCGTAGTGGCCAGAGAGGCAGCTTCTCGTCAGCCTATCAATGTTTTCAACATACATAGTTTTGAAAATGTACCTGTAAATGATGTGTGAAGAGTTTATTCATATATAAATGGTAATATCACATTAGGATGTAACAGACATTTAAAAATTATTTGACGGGAGCGGAGCTAACTGCCGTGCAGAGCAGACGCACCATTGCAGAGCTCCTCTGTTACATCAACTAAATAAGTTCCTTTTTCTGTTTAAAAAGTTTATTTTCCCTTCTCTCAGCTACCTTTATGCAAACTAAGGAGCCGGCTTGCAAATAGGGGAATCCCGGAGTCATTGCTGGGATCTGATCGGAGACACTTGGGCCCTGAACAACAGACCGCTACTTCCATTGCCACACTCCACCTAAAGCACAGTGCACTTGTATTGCTCCTGGAGGGTCGGGGATCTGCTCCGGAGCCTACACCAGCATAGAGGAGTGAGCGGTGCGCTACTGGACTTTGAGTACTGACCTGTAGAGCCTCCTGGGACTATCAGCCCTGTTTCACAGCTCCGGACCAGAGTAAGTCCATCATTAACTCAATACACCCCCTTACCTGCACAGTCTAGGGTCCCACTCTGCTCACACCACATCCGCAGTCCCTTTAATGCCCTAGGTGGTTCTCATAGCCAAGACCAATAGTGCTGATTTTGGTGCGAATCGCCATTCCTCTCTCCCCCGGCATTCTTGCTGCGTCACTGAAGCTGCTATAATATACAGCGCAGTTTGGGCTGTAGTAACATCAACACAATAGCCTGATAGGAAGTGAAGTTGTATCATATTGGACTAAACAACATCTGAAAAGCTGTTACAGTCAGGGGAAAATTCTTTATTTATCTATCTACAACTTTAATAGCACAAAACACTTCTTGCTGGTTTACCCCTGTAGATATCAGCTAAATATACCTCCCAAAGACAATACCAAACAATATTAATTGTGCAATCACTCCCTAAATAAAAAAAAGGTGTTGTGTTCTCTTTCAATCTAAATCTATCATTTATTTTGTAAACTGTGTGTTTTTGGAACTCTGGTCAACCTGGCAGACACCTCTTAAAGGCGACCAAGATTGTACATAACTTTAGCTCTGAAGTTTGCAATTTCAATGGACACTATCCTATAATAAACATGTCTTGCTAACTGCAACTCCCTAGAGGGGGAGAGTCTACAGACCCCGGATCCAGTTATATCCCTATCACACTGACCCTTTTCTACCTGAATAGAGCTATTGGAATCTCCTTTTTGCTTGCCCATACTAATACACGTGGCCTCACTGTGCCACTCCATCTACACCAATGGCACAGCCAAATAAAAGAAAACCAAAGCTGGCTGCAGCTCCCAAGAGGACCGTGGCGGACCATTTCAGCCCTATCTCACCGCCCACATTAGAAGACTCGCAAGACAGCTCAGCTCTCCCTGCACCTATGCAAGACACAGTAGCTAATACTCTGCAAGCCTTGCAGGATGCTGCCCCAGCAGCGGTGACACCTTCATTTATCCTAACGTCCTTGCAATCCCTGCTTGCGGCGCATCACTCATCTTTTCAAAACCAAATCACTGCCTCGCTAGCAGACCTGCGGCGAGACCTAACCTCCACCTCAGAACGCTTAGATACGGTAGAGAGAAAGCAGGAGGATATGGTAGTGGACCAAGCTAATGTCCTTGCATATGCCCAAAGCCTGGCGGAGCAACTTGCCACATTGGAAAACAAAATGGCGGATATTGAGGACCGCTCCTGCCGCAATAATTTGCGTCTTAGGGGCATCACTGAGAATGTGGCTTCAAATGACCTTGTTGCCTTTCTGTCAGAATTTTTTGGCCTTCTTGCACCACCTTCTACCCAAACTGAAGGGCTCATCGACAGGGCACACAGGGCCTTGCGTCCCAGAAGTCTAGCTACAGATAAGCCAAGAGATATTATTGTGAGACTCCATTTTTACACATATAAAGAACGTTTGGTTAGAGCCTCTCTGGCTAAACCGATCCTACCGGATCAATTCAAAGACATCAACATCTTTGCAGATCTATCCTTCCACACCTTGCAACAACGGAAAGCTTTTGGAGAATTCACCAAATTTCTTATTGCTCGCAATATCAAATATAGATGGGGTCACCCGACTAGACTTTTTGTTCTCAAGGATAATCAACAACATATTGTCACTACCCTGGAACAGAGCCAACACCTCCTGAAAATCTGGAACTCTGAACCACCTCAACATCCCACAAGTCAAAGCTTATTAGATCCACTGGTCCCACAATGGGACCCGCTCCCACAAAGACAACCCAACTCCTCTGCTGCCTCGAACCAAGCTCAGGAAGAAGATGAGGACTGAAATAGAATAATGAAGAGGGTGATCCCCTTTACCCATACCTGCTCTAACACTATGTTAGGACTGTAGTCCATCTTAGACCTGTGAAACTTCACTATCATTCAACCTTGGATGGCAACTACATACTGGTCAGTGTGAATATGCCCCTTCTGGGCATATATGTGAACTCAGTGTTTCATTTATTTTGTTCACTGTATTTTCTTACATGTGTTTATACCTAGTTCTGCCTTATAGTATTTTGCTGTGTTTTGCCTTTGTTTTTCTGTTTCTATTACAGGCTCCAACTTGCAGTAACAGGTAATACGCTCAATAATCCACACTAGGTATTTACCAAAAAATTTTTTTTTGTTTTTTCTTCCCTTCTCTTCTTATGTTACCATCCTACCTATACTTATCAATATGACATACCCATATTGATTCTTCATGCTGGAAGCTGATCTTTCTATACAAATTAAATGCTGTTTTTTTATCTTAACTATAAATGCTCTATTTTTGCAATGCCTTTACTTATATTGCTCCTGATGCCCATATATCTAAGTTATATCGTTGCACCGTTTTTTGCTTGTACTGTCTGTCAAATTCATGCCGCTAAATTGATATGTTACATTGTTGGTCTGAATGAAAGGTTAGTACTACCTGTTGTTGTGCTCAACTACGGCTCTATCTCAAAATTTATCTAACAGTGTTGCTTTGGCTACCGCTGCTACATAATTAACTGGTGCTCACCTATTACACATGTGCTGATCACATAGATAACTGGAGTAACTCTCTAACCTGTTATGCCACACGAAATTAGTATCGATCCCATACACCGCTATACTACAGAATAGCTTTAGCTGCTGGCTTTAATAATATATGTGTTAACTATCAGCGCTTTACTAATGTTATACGGTAGCCACTCCTATCCAAATAGCTCACTCAGCCACTCCTAATATATAATATCCTCTATGTGAAGCACTGGCATAAGTTAGCGCCATATTGAAGTTTGACCTCCCCTTCTGGGTTAATTATTGTTTGTTGTTTATGTTATTAGTTAAGACTGTTATATAAATATATTGCAACCACCTATATCATTTACAATACTTGTGTAATCTTTGCACTTGACTTCTATTGTGCTTGATCACTTAAGTGTGATATTTCCATAATACACTGTTCTTATGGGGTGAAGCACCGCCCTAAATCTAGACGCTACCCTTTTTTTCATTATTACGGACACATTGACACCTTTTAACCACTCTTCCCAAATATACCTTAGTAGGGTTAATATTACCTTATAAGGGAACCACCTCAACTACGCACAACACCAATGTGACAGGACTTTATGATAACCCCTTCCCCCCTCCCCCTTTTTTTTTTTTTTCTCCTTCTACAGGGTCCGGGTACCCTGTCTTTCTCTCCCCCCCCTCTCCTAGCTTACTTCTTCTTCTCCTCATTATTTAGTTGACTACAATTACTGCTCTCTGGTATTTGTTATCCCCCCCCCCCTTTAAAGTACTCTGAACTGTGTTTCAGGGGCTACATACGCGGTTTATCTTGCATACATACCACATCTTTCTACTACCTCTGCTGACTACACCGTTGTTTCCCTGGCTGTGCTGAAGCTTGTATTTTAGTTAAATATACATATATATTTTATTTTATTTTTTTTTCTCTTTCCTCCTCCCCTCCTTCCTTCCCATCCCTTAACCCCACCCATCCTCTGGCACCCCTTCTCTAACATCCTCCTACCTACAACAACTACTGATATTAGTAGAGAACCATGCCATATAATTGTGTAACCCACAATGTAAGGGGATTGAACTCTCCGACCAAACGTAGTATCTTCCTCCGATCTCTGGCTAAATCTAAAGCCCATCTTGTTTTTATCCAAGAAACCCACTGGGTACAAGATATGAAAATACTTATTCAATCTAATCTGTTCCCAGTGATCGAGACTGCTAGCTATTCTCAGAAATCTAGAGGGACGGCTATTCTCATACATAAAGATGTGTCTTATGAAAACATCCTGGTCGAGGCGGATTCACAAGGTAGATACTTGATTCTTATTTGCAAATTAGACGGTACTGTCTATATACTGGCTTCCTACTACGGACCCAATAAACACCATATTCGATCACTACGCAAATTCCTTCATAAGTTGGAGTCTGTACGCCAAGGCCTCTTACTATTGGCTGGAGATTTTAATATGCTCTGGGACCCCCATTTAGACCGGAAATCTGATGTGACTCGTAGGGTTCTTAAACCCGTAACCGAATTCTCCCATAAGTTCCGGAACTTGATGTATCAATTTAATCTTTTTGATCTCTGGGGTGCCCTGAACACTTCTGCCAGAGATTATACCTAATTTTCTCCCGTCCATCACTCCTACTCTAGAATCGATTTCTTTTTCTGTGACCCAGGACAGTTAGACAGTGTGGTCCGCTCCTGGATCCCCCCCGTGTCCTTGGTCAGATCATGACCCGGTCCACGTGATTCTACAATCTCAGATAGAACTTCAACGCCCTTCGACATGGCGATTGTCTCCCCATCTATTCTCTTCTCCAGAAACGAAGGCCTCCATCACTCAGGATCTTACAGATTTTCTAATACTGAACGACACCCACGAAGTGAACGATTTCACCTTATGGGCGACACTTAAGGCATACATTCGAGGCTCCTTTATAAAAATCACCACAGCGTTGAAGAAGCGCAAAGGGGAAACCCTAGCACAACTCTCCATGAACCTTCGTAAAGTCTCAGGTAACCACAAAAATAATCCAACAATTCTACTCTCCCAAAAACTATCAGATCTTAAAACACAAATAGTTAAGCTGGAAACTGAAAGAACGGCAGAGAGACTCCTTAGACTTAAGGAAATATATTACCATAAGGGTAATACAGGGAGTGCAGAATTATTAGGCAAGTTGTATTTTTGAGGATTAATTTTATTATTGAACAACAACCATGTTCTCAATGAACCCAAAAAACTCATTAATATCAAAGCTGAATAGTTTTGGAAGTAGTTTTTAGTTTGTTTTTAGTTATAGCTATTTTAGGGGGATATCTGTGTGTGCAGGTGACTATTACTGTGCATAATTATTAGGCAACTTAACAAAAAACAAATACATACCCATTTCAATTATTTATTTTTAGCAGTGAAACCAATATAACATCTCAACATTCACAAATATACATTTCTGACATTCAAAAACAAAACAAAAACAAATCAGTGACCAATATAGCCACCTTTCTTTGCAAGGACACTCAAAAGCCTGCCATCCATGGATTCTGTCAGTGTTTTGATCTGTTCACCATCAACATTGCGTGCAGCAGCAACCACAGCCTCCCAGACACTGTTCAGAGAGGTGTACTGTTTTCCCTCCTTGTAAATCTCACATTTGATGATGGACCACAGGTTCTCAATGGGGTTCAGATCAGGTGAACAAGGAGGCCATGTCATTAGATTTTATTCTTTTATACCCTTTCTTGCCAGCCACGCTGTGGAGTACTTGGACGCGTGTGTAATGTCCCTTTAAGACATTCCACTCAATTCCTCCTGCCTATAAAACCACTCCCCTTTCTTCACATCATTGCTTGATTATTTTGTGCTTAGCCTGTTGTGTTCAACTAGTCCACAGCAGCCACTTTCAAGTCTGACCTCTAATTCAAGTGCTTATTTTATTTAAGCAATCTCTATAGTTATTTACTGCTGTGTTACCTTGCTACTTTTTCAACTGTGAAGGATTCTTACTTTGGAACCTGCTTCTCTGCTTCAAGCAGCTCAGCATACTGGATCTTTTTCCTTTTGGATTCCTACACTGCATCAAGTTCCGGCTGCAAGGATCACTTCCTCATTTTTGTTCACTTGCTGCTCACACTGTCTGCAAAGCTCTCATCTGCAACTAAGGTACAAACATTCATTAACTATTTATGCCATATCCTCCACCTTTTACAGGCATAACAAGCTGTTATAACCTATCTGCTTAAGCTGCATATTTAATCCATTGACTCAGTAATCACTTATGAACTCTCTTTATTGACCAAGTGAAATTCATTACCTGTGACTGTTAACCTAACAACTCCTGTTCATAGTTGCATGAGATTTCTAAAGGCACAGATTGTGATATTAACTATATCTTGTCTGCTATCCATTATGTCTTATTAACTTGCTGGCACAGTTTTTACCAATTGTTACAGAATAACATTCTGGTTTCTTGTCCAGCTACATTTACAACCTTACATAATAATCAAGCCTATAAAGTTAAAGTTATATAGCATAATGGATCCACAGGCAGTTAAAGCAGAGTTTGACACTCTCAATCAGAAAGTTGATTTTCTAGCAAGAGGGCTCACAGAACTTCAGGCAGAGAATGCTGCACTGAAAAATGTATTTAAAGATATTGTTGCCCCAAAATCTCCAGACCCTCCAGAACCTTTAATTAACTCACCTGCTGTTTTTTCTGGTAAAAGATCTGACTTCAGAGGTTTTAAAAATGCCTGTTACCTACTGTTTTTAATGAAGCCAAGAACTTACTGCACAGAGAAAATAAAGGTTTGCACTGCCATATCCTATCTTGCAGGTGAACCCAGGGCGTGGGCTAACCGCTTTTTTGAGACACAAAGTCAGTTGTTAGACTCACTAGATCAATTTTTTGCTGCAATGGCATCCCTTTATGAAGACAGCAATAGTCAAATAAACGCAGAAACAAAACTAAGAGCATTAAAACAAGGAAAACGTCCTGTGGAGGACTTTATAACAGAGTTCCAAATGTGGGCCACAGACACATTATGGAATGATATCACCTTGAGAAACCAGTTCAGACTGGGACTTAATGACACACTAAAGGATGAAATATCCAGACTTGATATGCCAGACACTCTGACTGAACTTATTAAATTAGCAACTACACTGGACCGCAGACTTAGGGAACGCCGTTCAGAAAGACTGACTACAGAGACCACTTTAAAGAGACCCTCACCTATTTACACAGAAATAGCATCCGTTTTCCCCACACCAATGGAGATTGGTGTAATTAAAGCCCCACTAACCTCAGAGGAGAAAAATAGAAGACGCATCTCCAATTTGTGCCTCTATTGTGCCAGTAGAGACCACCCAGTAGCAACATGTCCCATACTACAGAGATCAAGGAAGGGTAAGCCATTACATTTATGCAATACCTCCCTATATAACCACAACAATGCACTCACACTGATTTTATCTTTACAGTGGGATCGACTTCAAATCAAGACTGAGGCCATTGTTGATTCAGGGGCGTATGGGTGTTTTATGGATGCCACTTTTGTTAGTGCTAATAAAATACCGTGTGTTACAAAGCAAAAACCTCTGTTTATTAAAGTAATAGATGGTTCATTGATTCATAGTGGTCCTATAAAACAACACACCATACCTTTATTAATAACTACTACTGATGGTCACACAGAATATCAAAGCTTTGATATAATACCCTCAGCACTACATACCATCATCTTAGGTTTTCCCTGGTTAGTCAAACACAATCCCACTATAGATTGGAAACACTCAAAGATAACATTCCCCTCCTTATTTTGTAAAACCACTTGTTTTCAACAACAAACTATAGGAATGTTAGATGTTAGCATACCAACAGAGTATCAGGATTTAAGTGATGTTTTTGATTTAAAGGAAGCAGAGACTCTTCCTCCCCATAGGGATTTTGATTGTCCCATAGATTTGGTACCCGGAGCAGTAGTTCCATATGGGAAAATATATCCCCTCTCTCAAGATGAGTTACAGTATCTCAGAGAATATCTAGACGAGAATCTTAGGAAAGGTTTCATAGTACCATCTGTATCACCCGCAGCTGCCGGAATATTTTTTGGAAAAAATAAAGATCAATCATTAAGGGCCATTATAGATTACAGAGCTCTGAATGCAGTAACTGTAAAAAACAGTTATCCACTTCCACTCATTCCTGAACTTTTAGAACGTCTCAATGGTGCAACTATTTTCACCAAATTAGATCTGAAGGGGGCATATAATTTGATAAGAATTAAAGACGGGGATGAGTGGAAAACTGCATTCAGGACAAGATATGGCCTATTTGAGTATAAGGTAATGCCTTTCGGCCTTTGTAATGCCCCTGCCACTTTCCAACATTTTATAAATGAGATATTTAAAGACCTCATTGACGTGTGTGTTATAATCTACCTGGATGATATTTTGATTTATTCTCGGACTACATCAGATCACCTTAAACATGTTAGGTGGGTTTTGACAAGATTGCATGAAAACAGGTTATTTGCTAAACTTGAAAAATGCCTTTTTCATGTCCATGAGATAAAGTTTCTTGGATACATAGTAACACCAGATCAAATCCGAATGGATCCAGATAAGTTATCTGCGATAAGGGATTGGCCAAGACCCACTAATGTGAAATCCTTACAGAGATTTCTGGGTTTTACAAATTTCTATCGCAAATTTATTCATAATTTTTCAACAATTGTTAAACCCCTAACCAGCTTAACCAGCAAAAATACTAAGTTTACCTGGTCTCCCCACGCAGAGGAAACTTTCCTCTTATTAAAAGATAGATTCATCTCTGCTCCTATATTGAATATACCTGACCATACTTGTCAGTTTATAGTTGAAGCAGATGCCTCAGACACTGGAATTGGGGCAGTTCTTTCTCAAAAGTCTAAATTAGACAATATACAACATCCCATAGCCTATTACTCCAGATCCTTACAACCAGCTGAAGCTAATTACTCCATAGGGGACAAGGAATTGTTAGCTGTCAAATCAGCACTAGAAGTATGGAGGCATATATTAGAGGGCACAAAAACTCCTTTTATAATATATACAGACCATAAAAACTTACAATATTTACGCCAAAGTAAAACTCTCTCCTCCCGTCAAGTGCGATGGAGTTTATTTTTGGACAGGTTTAACTTCCTGATTACTTATAAACCTGGAAGTTTAAACACAAAAGCAGACGCGTTGTCCCGCATCCATGAACAAAGCTTAAGGCCAGATCAAAATATGTATTTAATACCCCCACATAAGATAATAGGTCAGTTAACAACATTTGAGCATGACATTATCAGAGCACTCCAAACAGATGACCTACCTAACGATAGCCATCTAATAAAAGAAAATACTGGACTTTACACTTATCATAAAAAGTTATACATTCCAAAACAATTACGAAATTTTATCCTAAAGCACTACCATGACAACCCATTATCAGGCCATCCAGGTATACATAAAACCAAAGAACTACTTTGCAGGGATTTCTGGTGGCCCAAAATATCAGATTCTGTACAGGATTATGTCAATTCCTGTGATGTTTGTGCCAGAAATAAAGTTGAAAGAAAGAAACCCATTGGATATCTTAATCCCTTACCTATACCAGAAATTCCATGGTCACTGATTTCTATGGATTTCATAGTGGAACTACCTCTATCTCAAAACCATAATACCATTATGGTCGTGGTCGATCATTTGACCAAGTTGGCCCATTTCGTTCCCTTAAAATCACTTCCCACTGCAACAGAGACCGCACAAGCTTTCATTAACAACATTGTGCGCTTACATGGCATACCGCAGTCCATCATTACTGATCGCGGTACTCAGTTCACCTCTCAGTTTTGGAAAACTCTTTGTACCAGTTTACGTATTCAACCAAGACTAACCTCATCTTACCATCCGCAGGCAAATGGTCTCACAGAAAGAGTGAATGGCTTACTTGAGCAATATTTACGTTGTTATATCACTCACCTACAGGACGATTGGATCTCTCTCCTTCCCTTGGCAGAGTATTCCTACAACAACTCAATTTCATCCTCCACTAAGGTAACACCTTTTTATGCTACTTATGGCTACCATCCTCAATCCATTCTACTATCACCAGCTAGAAGGGCATCCCCTTCAGCTTCAACATACTTAACCAATTTAAAAAACACTTTGACTTTACTAAAAGAACATTTAAACACTGCTAAAGCCGGGCAAAAACTTTATTATGATTTGAGACACAGGCCGTGTCCTGATTACAAACTGGGAGATCGAGTCTGGCTTTCCACCAAATACCTGAAACCGGCAGTGCCCTCCAAGAAGCTGGGCAGTCAATTCATTGGTCCATTCCCCATTGTTCGAATTCTAAGTCTGACGTCTGTTACCTTGGACTTACCGAGACGTTTCAGAATTCACCCCACATTTCATGTTTCGCTTCTGAAGCCCTATATTTCGAGCGCAACACGTTCACGTCCTCAGGCACCTCCACCGCCTGTTCAGTTGGATGGTCAGGAAGAGTTTGAGCTTGAAACCATCTTGGACTCCAGAATCTCTCGTGGACGTCTGGAGTACCTCCTCCGTTGGAAGGGTTATGGTCCTGAGGAAGATTCTTGGGTACCTCGCTCCCGTGTTAATGCTCCTCAGCTGCTTAGGGCTTTCCATCTCCGTTATCCTGATAAACCTTCTACTGCATTCTCGGAGAGGATGTCCTGAGTGCGGGGATATGTAATGTCCCTTTAAGACATTCCACTCAATTCCTCCTGCCTATAAAACCACTCCCCTTTCTTCACATCATTGCTTGATTATTTTGTGCTTAGCCTGTTGTGTTCAACTAGTCCACAGCAGCCACTTTCAAGTCTGACCTCTAATTCAAGTGCTTATTTTATTTAAGCAATCTCTATAGTTATTTACTGCTGTGTTACCTTGCTACTTTTTCAACTGTGAAGGATTCTTACTTTGGAACCTGCTTCTCTGCTTCAAGCAGCTCAGCATACTGGATCTTTTTCCTTTTGGATTCCTACACTGCATCAAGTTCCGGCTGCAAGGATCACTTCCTCATTTTTGTTCACTTGCTGCTCACACTGTCTGCAAAGCTCTCATCTGCAACTAAGGTACAAACATTCATTAACTATTTATGCCATATCCTCCACCTTTTACAGGCATAACAAGCTGTTATAACCTATCTGCTTAAGCTGCATATTTAATCCATTGACTCAGTAATCACTTATGAACTCTCTTTATTGACCAAGTGAAATTCATTACCTGTGACTGTTAACCTAACAACTCCTGTTCATAGTTGCATGAGATTTCTAAAGGCACAGATTGTGATATTAACTATATCTTGTCTGCTATCCATTATGTCTTATTAACTTGCTGGCACAGTTTTTACCAATTGTTACAGAATAACATTCTGGTTTCTTGTCCAGCTACATTTACAACCTTACAGCGTGTGATGGAGCATTGTCCTGCATGAAAATCATGTTTTTCTGGAAGGATGCAGACTTCTTCCTGTACCACTGCTTGAAGAAGGTGTCTTCCAGAAACTGGCAGTAGGACTGGGAGTTGAGCTTGACTCCATCCTCAACCCGAAAAGGCCCCACAAGCTCATCTTTGATGATACCAGCCCAAACCAGTACTCCACCTCCACCTTGCTGGCGTCTGAGTCGGACTGGAGCTCTCTGCCCTTTACCAATCCAGGCACGGGCCCATCCATCTGGCCCATCAAGACTCACTCTCATTTCATCAGTCCATAAAACCTTAGAAAAATCAGTCTTGAGATATTTCTTGGCCCAGTCTTGACGTTTCAGCTTGTGTGTCTTGTTCAGTGGTGGTCGTCTTTCAGCCTTTCTTACCTTGGCCATGTCTCTGAGTATTGCACACCTTGTGCTTTTGGGCACTCCAGTGATGTTGCAGCTCTGAAATATGGCCAAACTGGTGGCAAGTGGCATCTTGGCAGTGCACGCTTGACTTTTCTCAGTTCATGGGCAGTTATTTTGCGCCTTGGTTTTTCCACACGCTTCTTGCGACCCTGTTGACTATTTTGAATGAAACGCTTGATTGTTCGATGATCACGCTTCAGAAGCTTTGCAATTTTAAGAGTGCTGCATCCCTCTGCAAGATATCTCACTATGTTTTACTTTTCTGAGCCTGTCAAGTCCTTCTTTTGACCCATTTTGCCAAAGGAAAGGAAGTTGCCTAATAATTATGCACACCTGATATAGGGTGTTGATGTCATTAGACCACACCCCTTCTCATTACAGAGATGCACATCACCTAATATGCTTAATTGGTAGTAGGCTTTCGAGCCTATACAGCTTGGAGTAAGACAACATGCATAAAGAGGATGATGTGGTCAAAATACTAATTTGCCTAATAATTCTGCACTCCCTGTAAAGCTGATCGGCAACTTGCCAATAAATTACGTCAAAAGACGGCAGCAGCTCGTATTCCCATGCTAAAAGTAGGAGGGCAGTGCATCATTAAACCTAAAGATTTTGGCAACGCCTTTGCAGATTATTATGCCTCCCTCTACAATTTGAAATGGGACAACACCCTCGTGCCCCCAACTTCGACTGCCATTGATACTTTTCTTGCTACTTTAAACCTACCTCAAGTTTCTCAAGACCAGGCGGCCCTTTTGCAGAATCCTATCTCGGTGTTAGAAATTAAGACAGCTATTAAATCTCTTAAAGCCTTTAAATCGCCGGGACCAGATGGCTTTTCAGACATCTTTTATAAAAACTTCCAGACGCAACTGACCCCCATACTAGCACGCTTCTTTGCATTAGCAAGCTCACAAGGCACCTTTCCGGCCGAATTCTTGCAGGCCACTATCATCACTATACCGAAATAGGGAAGAGACTTGATGCTATGCGCAAGCTACAGGCCTATATCGTTACTAAATCTTGACGTTAAGCTATATGCTAAAATATTAGCTTCACGTCTAAATACTCTTCTACCCTCACTAATTGATCCCGATCAGGTGGGTTTTGTGCTAGGTTGCCAAGGACCTGATAACACCAGAAGGCTCTTAAACATCTACTTTGAAGCCTATAGAATCCACTTACCCTGTTTCACCCTGTCGCTAGACGCTGAGAAAGCCTTCGACAGGGTGCACTGGGGATACATGTTCGCGGTGTTGCGGAGGTTCGAGCTTCCGGGATCCTTTATTAAATCTATAGCAGCGCTATATTCCAACCCATCGGCAATAGTTAAGGGACTGGGATTTTGTTCCGAGCCGTTCGCAATAACCAATGGCACGAGACAGAGGTGCCCACTGTCACCCCTTGTCTTCGCCCTCATTATGGAACCGCTGGCCGCGGCAATCAGATCCTGCCCTCAGATTAAGGGAGTTGATATACACCACACCGAGCAGAAAATTGCGCTGTTCGCAGACGATACTCACATCCGACCCTCTCGATTCGTTGTCCCACCTTTTCTCTCTCTTAGAGAGCTTCGCCAGGGTTAGCTACTACAAACTCAATGTTCTTAAAACAGAAGCATACGCCATTAATGTCCCGGAAGAAACCCTCGATGTTCTTCGGAACAGGTACAAATTCTCGTGGTCAACATCGTGTATAAAACACCTGGGAGTTTACCTATCCCATCATATCCCAACAATAATTTACCTAAATTTCTCCCCCTTACTATTGACTATTGGAAAGTCTATTGACACGTGGAACCTTCCCTCTCTATCTTGGCTAGGAAGAATTGCCGCATTCAAAATGAGTGTGCTCCCTAAATTAACGTATCTCTTTCGCTCTCTGCCCATTCCAATCCCCAGATCTACGATTCATAAATTTCAGAAGCAATGCAATAAATTCATTTGGCGTGACAAAGCCCCTAGAATTGCTACCAAAATTCTTCAACAGCCAATATTGGCGGGGGGAGCGGCGGCCCCTAGCATACTGAGATATCATGAAGCCGCAAGGCTATCTCAAGTGACCCAATGGAGCTCAGCTTCAGAAAGTAAGTGGGCTACCATTGAACAGGCATCTATCCCAGAGGGATACACATTGAAAGATATAATCTGGATCCCTAAACATGCTAGGCCACATGCTCTCTCTTCTAACCTCATCATAAATATGAATCTAAAGTTCTGGGATAAGACTCGCAACCTATCCAATATTGCCCCACACCCATCACCATCTCACTCACTTAGAGGACTATTAGTTTCTCTACCTGATACCCACCCAAATATCTGGTCTAATATAGGTCTGACCAGCATTGCAGATCTTTACGCAGATGACAAACTGCTTACTCTCCAGGCCTTCCTCAGGAAGTTTAATCCACCTTCAATTCTACACTTTGAGTTCAGGAGACTCCGCAGTCTTCTCAGATCTTGGGGTTTTGATAATGCCCCCTTAAGAACTAAAACTAGATGGGAGATGAGGTGGGATTCTGCACTCCCTCCTAAAAGACTGCTGTCCCTATCATACTTAGACATGTTAAATCCTCCGGTCTTTCACAAATCTCCCCCAGTAAGACATTGGGAATCTTCCTTTGCCTTCATGTATGAACCCCAACTTTGGAGGAAAGCAACTCAACTAACCAAGAAAGCTGTACACTGTACAACCTTATATGAGCTGCACCTCAAAATTCTTCTACAATGGCATATGATGCCTGTCCGTCTATTCAAAATCTCTCCTGTTAACTCCCCTAGCTGCTGGAGATGCTGCGATGCATTGGGAACTCCACAACATATTTGGTGGTCTTGCCCGCAAATACAACCACTTTGGCAGCGTACTGCCCAGTATAGCACTATGAAGGGCATACAAATACTTCTATCGCCGAGCTCTGCTCTATTCCACATATTGCCCACAACTCTGACTCTGCCTCAGAAATTGTTCTGTATCTATCTGTTTCTAGCCATAAAGCTGGCCATAGCCCGAATGTGGCTTCAACGAATCTCGCCCTCCTGGGATCAAGTGGTAGATATCCTGCGATTTGTGAGAACAATGGAATCATATGTCTCTCACATACATGGGTCGGAGAACCTTCAGATTGAGATCTGGGCCTATGGTCCGGAGTAAACCCCAACAGTGGATTTCACTCCTTCTGCCTTATTCCTCTTGCATATATTATACTTCTGCAATAGCTAACCCCTATAATGTCTTGAGGATCTCTACACAATTGCCTTTACCTCCCCTTTATCTGCCCCAACCCCACTCCCTTCCCTAGTATGAACACCCTTTCACTTTCTTTTTAAGACCTCTAAAGCAGAATTTTTGAATAGACCACTTAAGCAGAGATTTCAAGATTAAAGCCTCTTTAATTGTATATATTTTAGCTTGATTCTAAAAGACCTGTTTTTCAGTAATGCTTCACATTGGAAAGAAAAATAAAAAAGAGATGACATGGCATAAAAGATTAAGTGCTAGATTTCAAGTGGAGCGCTAAATTATCGCGAGCCCGCAAATGGGCAAATTTGATAACTAACCAGCCCTTATTAGTGGCTGGTTATTGCTACCACAGTCTCACTGTAGCAATTAGCGCTCAGAAAATTAACCAGAGATTAGATCAATAGTGCTCAAAAAAGAGAGCATTTTTGTTTTTTATTAAAAAAATAAAAAGTATTTTCATCAAAAACAACTGCACTAGGCAGTTTTGGGGCTTTAAAGTTGGCCGGTGTGGGGTGCTAGAAAAAGTGAAAAGTGCTTTTACATTGCGATCTATGAGAACTGTGTGTTCCTTGTAAATATATATATTTGTATGCTTGTATATACACATATTAACACACACACACACACATATATATATATATATATATATATATATAAAGCAAATTGCACAAAACACATTAAAAAAACCCACATTCAAATATATACAATTTATATTAAAAATATATCATTTTAATGTTGATTACAATATTTTAAAATGTTTAAAAGGGATATGTTATATGGCATTGTGTTTGACTGGAAAAGGATCAAATGTGTGTATATGTATATATATATATATATATATATATATATATATACTGTATATATAAATATATATATATATATATATATATATATATATATATCGAAATATGTGTATACATGTGTATTTATGTGTAAATATGTATGTGCACACATACATAACATACATACATACATATATATACAGTATATATACAGTATATATACAGGGAGTGCAGAATTATTAGGCAAGTTGTATTTTTGAGGATTAATTTTATTATTGAACAACAACCATGTTCTCAATGAACCCAAAAAACTCATTAATATCAAAGCTGAATAGTTTTGGAAGTAGTTTTTAGTTTGTTTTTAGTTTTAGCTATTTTAGGGGGATATCTGTGTGTGCAGGTGACTATTACTGTGCATAATTATTAGGCAACTTAACAAAAAACAAATATATACCCATTTCAATTATTTATTTTTACCAGTGAAACCAATATAACATCTCAACATTCACAAATATACATTTCTGACATTCAAAAACAAAACAAAAACAAATCAGTGACCAATATAGCCACTTTTCTTTGCAAGGACACTCAAAAGCCTGCCATCCATGGATTCTGTCAGTGTTTTGATCTGTTCACCATCAACATTGCGTGCAGCAGCAACCACAGCCTCCCAGACACTGTTCAGAGAGGTGTACTGTTTTCCCTCCTTGTAAATCTCACATTTGATGATGGACCACAGGTTCTCAATGGGGTTCAGATCAGGTGAACAAGAGGCCATGTCATTAGATTTTCTTCTTTTATACCCTTTCTTGCCAGCCACGCTGTGGAGTACTTGGACGCGTGTGATGGAGCATTGTCCTGCATGAAAATCATGTTTTTCTTGAAGGATGCAGACTTCTTCTTGTACCACTGCTTGAAGAAGGTGTCTTCCAGAAACTGGCAGTAGGACTGGGAGTTGAGCTTGACTCCATCCTCAACCCGAAAAGGCCCCACAAGCTCATCTTTGATGATACCAGCCCAAACCAGTACTCCACCTCCACCTTGCTGGCGTCTGAGTCGGACTGGAGCTCTCTGCCCTTTACCAATCCAGCCACGGGCCCATCCATCTGGCCCATCAAGACTCACTCTCATTTCATCAGTCCATAAAACCTTAGAAAAATCAGTCTTGAGATATTTATTGGCCCAGTCTTGACGTTTCAGCTTGTGTGTCTTGTTCAGTGGTGGTCGTCTTTCAGCCTTTCTTACCTTGGCCATGTCTCTGAGTATTGCACACCTTGTGCTTTTGGGCACTCCAGTGATGTTGCAGCTCTGAAATATGGCCAAACTGGTGGCAAGTGGCATCTTGGCAGCTGCACGCTTGACTTTTCTCAGTTCATGGGCAGTTATTTTGCGCCTTGGTTTTTCCACACGCTTCTTGCGACCCTGTTGACTATTTTGAATGAAACGCTTGATTGTTCAATGATCACGCTTCAGAAGCTTTGCAATTTTAAGAGTGCTGCATCCTCTGCAAGATATCTCACTATTTTTGACTTTTCTGAGCCTGTCAAGTCCTTCTTTTGACCCATTTTGCCAAAGGAAAGGAAGTTGCCTAATAATTATGCACACCTGATATAGGGTGTTGATGTCATTAGACCACACCCCTTCTCATTACAGAGATGCACATCACCTAATATGCTTAATTGGTAGTAGGCTTTCGAGACTATACAGCTTGGAGTAAGACAACATGCATAAAGAGGATGATGTGGTCAAAATACTCATTTGCCTAATAATTCTGCACTCCCTGTATATATATATATATATATATATATGTGACATCTGGTTAGTTAGTAATCAGTTAGTAATCAGATAGTAAGCAGTCCAGCAGATTGATTCACCAGGCCAGCAAAGGCAAATAAGCTTTTAAGCAAGATTAGATTTTGGGTCAGCCAGGTATTTTGCTGGTCATAACAATATTAGGCCGCACTTGTTAAAGCAATATTGGTCTGTGAGTCCACATACAGCAAGCAAGACAAAAGAAACAAATCATAGGAGAGAGATATATCTAAAGCTGCTTAAACAAAACAGCGCATATCAGCTTATTTAATTTAAGAAAACTCTCTTAATACAATACTTGCTGTTTTATCTTGTTGTAATGTAGGTCACTTTAGTGACAATTGCCCTCCAAGAGGGGGGTCCCCCAAGATGTTAGCAGCGATCCAGTCATGACATGTCAGGGGGAGATCAAAAGAACCCGCTTGTCAAGGGACCCGCAAACCCCGCAGCCATACGTAGGAGGAGCTCTAGTAATCACAATCCAAGCCGTGATTGTTTCCTCTCTTCATCTGATTTCCAAAGGAAAGCAAGGTATTTGGGGACAGCAGATTCACGCCAATCACTTCAGTAGCTTGTCCGCCCCCACATGCAGCATCGGTGGGAGGGGGGGATTGACCGAGACAGAGAGAGATGGATTGCCAAAAAATTATACCTCTCAGTATCTGGTTGATTTACGCCTTGGCGCTTCCTCGTCCGCAGATGGATATGGTGGAGGGCGCCAGTGTTTTGCGCCAACTTGACTTCCACAGAGAGGTGGTTTACTCTGCCGCACACAAGACCAGGTCACAAGGGCACTAGGCATGAATCTTCCACCTAAGGAACAGGTGCAGGGGTCTGGAGAACAGCTCTAAGTGACCTGCGCTTAGCTTCTCCTCCTCCTCTGGAAGTCCTTTTTAATTTTAATATCATTTTAATTTTTGCATATAAATTAAAAAGTGGTTAATGTTGCTTGTCGTGTTTATTATTTGCTATTAAAGGGACAGTCTAATCAAAAATAAACTTCCATGATTCAGATAGTGAATGTAATTTTAAACATCTTTCCAATTTACTTTTATCACCAATTTTGCTTTGTTCTCTTGGTATTCTTAGTTGAAAGCTAAACCTAGGAGGTTCATATGCTAAATTCTAAGCCCTTGAAGGCCGCCTCTTCTGTCAGGGCATTTTGAAAGTTTTTCACCAATAGAATGTGTTAGTTCATGTGTGTCGTTTAGATAACACTGTGCTCAGAAAGGTGGAGTTCAGGTGAGCCAGCTCTGATTGGCTAAAATGGATGTCTGTCAAAAGAACTGAAATAAGGGGGTAGTTTGCAGAGGCTTAGATACAAGGTAATCACAGAGGTAAAAAGTGTATTTATATAACTGTGTTGGTTGTGCAAAACTAGGGAATGGGTAATAAAGGGATTATCTATCTTTTTAAACAATACAAATTCTGGTGTAGACTGTCCCTTTAAAGACTGTTGGCTTGATTACAAGTCGCACGGCAAATCAGTTGCAAAAACACCACACGTTTTTTGGCTTTCGGATTTGGGGTTGCACAGCTATTACAAAATGTAAAATAATTATTTTGCGTGCAAATTCAGTCGCGTAATTCAAACAGCCAAATTGCGTGCATGTTCATAGATGTCAATTGAGAGGACAAATAGAAAAAAAGCAACGCGAAAACCCTAATATTTTACGCAAAGCCCTTAACTTATTCTGCTCGAAAAGTGTAAATGAAAATGCGATTATTTCCTATTTTGCAAAAAAAAATTTCATAACGGAATATGTTATATGTTGTCTAAATATGTGATGATTTTTGAACTATAATATCTATTTATAGCGAGATATGGTTATCAATATATACATGTCTATATATCTCAAGATCTATATGCAAATTTCTCTTTGAAAATCCATCTGAGATATTGTTTAATATGCATAAGATTGTAATGTAAAATCTATTTATTACTGTATCTCAATAGTTAAACATATCTCTATACTTATAATTGAATGTTTCTCTAAGTATGTGTATATATGTCAATGACAAATCCTTGCTTCTGCTTTTTTTTTTTCTAACACTTGCGATCTCGTATCCTTGAGCCCTTATAACTTTTGTGTGCAATATATTTTTTAAATAATTTTTATTAGACAGTGTTAATTTGTGTGTAACTGTACTTTGTAATGTATTTGTTAAGTGTTTTGTGAAACTTTTATGTTGTGCAAACTGTTAACTACAGCTCTTCGAGCTCGGAAAGTATTGTTGCGTAAAAGGCGAATGCTTGCGCACAATCGCGATTTTTCAAAACTTGCAATGGCTGCACAATGGAAATTGATTGCGAAAAGTTCATATAGCGAGCGGAAAAGTCAGAACGCGCAACTTGTATTCTTGCCTAGTATAATTAAAATTATAGTTCTACATCACTGTTATGTAAAAATATAATTTAATGCTACTGACTACTATAACATAAATATATATTAACATATACATCTATGTTATCATTAATAAACACAACAAGCATACATTTTAATTTATATGCAATACTTAAAATAATATGCTATATATATGACCATGCATACCATTTTAAATATCAAATATCAATGCAAGGCCAGACTACATTATATCTACAATTTTTAAATTAAAATGCATGGTCATGTATAATGCATATAAGTATTGCTTGTTGTGTTTATTAGTGATAACATAGATATATATGCCAATATATTTATGTTATAGTAGTCAGGAGCCCGGCTAGGCTGGCGAGGTTTTGCCATCTCTCCGGCAGCTGGCATTTAGCGCATCTCCTTGATACATCATTTAAACATTGTTTAGAATTTTAGTGACATAGCTCCTATAGTTATAATGGGGAGGTATACTATTTAGTAGTATGTGAGAGTTAGCTGGGGCATTCCAGGGGAGCGTAGTTGAGACATTACATAAGTGTAGGTGGTATTAGGGACTTAGCTGGGCATTCCAGGGTTGTGTAGGTTAGCTCTGACATAAATGTAGGCAGTTGGTGGGAGGTAGCCAGGTGGTGCAGGGGGAGTATAGGTTAGATGTGACGTAGGTAGAGGAGTTCAAGCGGGGCATGCTAGTGGAATTATCAACACTAGTGCTATATTCATATCAACAAAGTGCAGATTGTAAGGAGGGTAGCGGTCATGTTTGTCTCGCCAGCTATCAGCTGTCGTAGTACAACTTAGGTTCTACCGGCAATATTAGGAGTGTGCCTAAACAGAAACTATTATTAGTTTCAGTGAGCATACTGTCTGCGCCATGTAGGCCCACTTCAAATAGGGCCCCCTGGCCGCAGCAAAATGCGCTGTCGATTTAGGTGGCATACATAGTTTTGAAAATGTACCTGTAAATGATGTGTGAAGAGTTTATTCATATATGAATGGTAATATCACATTAGGATGTAACAGACATTTAAAAATTATTTGTCTCAGTATTTCGATGATGTATTCTTGAATAGTAAGTATAAAGTAATTATATTTTACTACTTTTTAATAAATGATCAAACAAAACAATTTGGTAAAGATGGATTTTTGTACCCTACTGTTTAGCTATCTATTAAGTTTTTTTCAGTTATTTACATCTATGTTTAATTATCTGCTTTCCGCTGTTTGGTATCATGATCCTAATTTGATGAATTCTGTATAATACAGAAATATGTTTGTATGTGTGTGTGTGGAGAATACACAAAATAAATTAACTGCCACTCATCTACATACAAAAAGCTGCAAATATTAAAACCCTAAAACAGACTGGCCATAAGATAACAAACTCAAGCACGGTACCACTATCCCCTCCAGTGCCTAATTTCAGCTTTTAAAAAGGAAATGTTACTGTGTGTTGCAGCATATTTACAATCTACTTTTTAGAAAGGTAACCTATAATATTCATACATTGCAATAAATTTAAAATACTACAGTATTTTAACTCATTATCATGATAACTTGTTTTTAGTTGAATTTTAATTTCTGTAAGAATATCATTGTTCTCTTTCCATTTCTACTCCCTTATACATGAACCATAAATGTTACAACTGCAGTACTTTTATAATCATCTAACTCAACTGATGGAACAGTTTCCTTTTTAGTATTTTTTAGACAATTCAATTTTTAAAACACATTAGAAATGAACTTTTTAAATAAAAAAACTAACTGCACTGATAACTTTTTTATATTACATTATATGCCACTGTTTTCAAGTGTTTCTTATGTTGCATTAACTACACTACTCTGTAAATATAAGAGTTCAGCTATAAAATATAATACAATCAGCTGCTTTTATAAAAGATTATTTTTTCACTTTCTTTTTAAGACCTCTAAAGCAGAATTTTTGAATAGACCACTTGAGCAGAGATTTCAAGATTAAAGCCTCTTTAATTGTATATATTTTAGATGACATGGCATAAAAGATTAAGGGCTACATTTCAAGTGGAGCGCTAAATTATCGCGCGCCCGCAAATGGGCAAATTTGATAACTAACCAGCCATTATTAGTGGCTGATTATTGCTACCACAGTCTCGCGGTAGCAATTAGCGCTCAGAAAATTAACCAGAGATTAGTGCTCAAAATAGAGAGCATTATAGTTTTTTATTAAAAAAATAAATAGCATTTTTTCATCAAAAGCAACTGCACTAGGCAGTTTTGGGGCTTTAAAGTTGGCCGGTGTGGGGTGTGGGGTGCTATAAAAAGTGAAAAGTGCCTTTACATTGCGATCTATGGAAACTGTTTGTTCTCTCTAAATATATATATTTATATGCTTGTATATACACATATTAACACACATATATATATATATATATATATATATATATATATATATATATATATATATATAAAAGCAAATTGCACAAAACACATTAAAAAACACATTAAATTATATACAATTTATATTAAAAATATATCATTTTAATGTTGATTACAATATTTTAAAAGGTTTAAAAGGGATATGTTATATGGCATTGTGTTTGACTGGAAAGGGATCAAATGTATATATATATATATATATATATATATATATATATATATATATAAATATATATATATATATATATATATATTATATATATATATATATATATATATATATATATACAGTATATATATATATATATATATGTCTAAATATGTGTATACATGTGTATTTATGTGTAAATATGTATGTTCACACATCACACATACATAACATACATACATATATATACTGTATATATATATATATATATATATATATTACATGTGAATTGGGCAATCAGTTACGCACTCTAAGCATGATGGTTAAAAACAAATGTATCTTCCCATGCAGCCATATATAAATTGGCATAGCTTTATGTGAACCTGGTGCCTATAGCTGTTCCATAGGGTTGGAGAAAAAAAATGACCATTGTAACAGAAAAAAATGGTTTCTAGTATTAGCTGTATACCTTCAATAATAAACATCTTAGTTTCTCTGAAAAACCATTATATAGACAGTGTATATTCAATTGCTTCCAATTGAGTAAGTGCCCTGTGGAGGCACGAAACCCGTAAGGATTCATCTGCTAGCTGCACTTATGTTTTAATATGAATATTCAAAGTTTTCATTGAAAAATTGCAGAGGAAGGGTAAGAACCCTATAGGGGGCGCTAGTAAATTGTTAAACACTCAATTACAAAAAATAACAAACACAATATCAACGTGGATATAATATAATCACCAATATGTGTCAAACAGTCCTTGATCAATGGTATAGGGTATGAGATATGGTATGAGACAAATAGTCCACAATGTTGATCCACAGGAATGAAGGCAGCACTCAATCTTCACCATATGATGGTCAACAACTATATAAACACAACAAGGAGAGAGGCGCCGAATGTGTGAATCGATAACCAGCAAGAGGATAGTATAGACAAGAACAGGGTACTCACATTCTGTAGCGGCACTCCAGTGTGCCAATAGAGACAGGCTGGTTTTTACAGCAGACCAGCTAGCTGTGCAAGGCAGCAACAGGAATCCCTGGAGGAGCGAGGTCCACAGGTAGCGTAGAATAATGTACTCAGCAATGGGGTGTGTAATTAAAAAAGATTTAATACACAATAAAAACAGTTAAAAGCAACAGTTCATGCTGTATTGTGCACAAACATATCATGCAACGCGTTTCACGGTCTACACCGTTTCATCAGGCATGTATTCAGTTCAAAATTCAACCCTTAAATGAGACTATGCTACCTGTTCACACCCACTCCAATAAACAAACAAACCAATCAGTATGCCTTTTGTCTAGTTGGTAATTGAATTGTAGCACCTGGATAAATAAAATGTGAATATAAACACAAACTAGCTTACTATAGTGTCATATATACCCCAAAAGTACACATGATACACTCTATGTACCCATATAATGCAAGCATATATATAAATATATGCCCAAATATATATGTATAAGTATAATAAAATAAACAAACCACTGTGTGATGAGAGCAGGATGTGATGTCACTAGTTGGGGGCGGTGCTTAGGTCCGGTAGTCTGTGTCGCAGTTAGTTAGTGAAATCAACCTGACTAGATGTATGTTTCTATGCTCTGTAATAAAATAGAGTTGTACCATCATTGCTGTGTCCTGCATATGTCCTGCATCTCATGACATGGTGTCAGAAGTTCTGGCCTGCGCTTCTGTTCCTGATCGATTGCAATGTCAAAGTTTACCCCACCTGAGCCTTTTGACTTCTCTCAGCCTGCAGCTTGGCCCACATGGCGTCAGCGGTTTCAGTGCTTCAGGATTGCTTCCAAACTGAACAAGGAGAGTGGTGATGTACAAGTTAATTCTCTTTTATACTGGGGAAAGATGTGGAGCCAGTGTTCAATGCTTTTACTTTCCAAGAAGGGGAAGAATTTAACTTTGATATAGTTATGGATAAACTCAGTGCCCACTTTGTGCCCAAAAGAAATGTGATTCATGAGAGAGCTTGTTTTCACAAACGTAATCAGCGTGTGGGAGAATCTGTGGAGTCATTTGTGTGCAGCCTGTATGAACTAGCTGAATTCTGTGAGTTTGGTGTTGCTAAAGAAGAGCAAATCAGAGACAGAATAGTTATTGGAATTGCAGATGCTGAAGTCTCACTGAAGCTGCAGTTAGAGCCTGATTTAACATTAGATGGGGCTATTAAGATGGCCCGCCAGAGTGAACTGGTGAAAAAGCAGAGTGCTGATCTGAGGTCTGAGAGTATTGTGGATGAAGTGCAACAGTCCAGGAAAACTGCTAGTGAAAGGCACAGTGTGAGCGGTAGATCTAAAGTAATGGAAAGGCCTAGAAGTGGATGGGTGCAACATGCCCGATGCACACGGTGCTACCGTGCCCATGATCAGAGTGTTATATGCCTGGCCAGAGATAAAAGATGCAGAAAATGTAACAGAATGGGCCATTTTGAAGTGGTGTGTAAAACTGAATACATTAAGGAGATGCAGGTGGACAGTGACCAGGAGGGTCAGGAAGTGTTATTTGTGGGGTCCGTTGTGGAACGGCCAAGCTCAGAGGAAGATTGGAAAGTTACTTTTACTGTAATGGGAGCCAAAGTTGATTTTAAGATTGACACGGGAGCAGATATCACTGTAATATCTTTTGCTGAATTTATGAAACTGCCTCGACAGCCCTAGCTGGCGAAGGTTACTACAAATGTCCTGGTGGCCGCATTGATTGTGTGGGGACATTTCTTGCCAGCTGTGAGTACAAGCAAAGAAAGTTCATCATGTGGGTGCATGTGATTCGAGGTCTGTGTGTTAACAATTAATTGAGCAGAAAAGCAGCCTGTGACTTGGGCCTCGTGGCCAGAGTGAATGAGATTTCCGAAGATATGTTTGGCGAGTTGGGCCTACTGAATTGCAAACCAGTCCGTATAGCACTTAAAAGTGACGCAGTCCCATACAGTATTTCTACTCCCCGTAGAATTCCATTCCCGCTCATGCCTCAAGTGGAGAAAGAGCTTATGTGCATGAAGTCTATGGGGGTTATTGAAGAGGTTGTTGAAGCGACTGATTGGTGTGCCCCCATTGTTCCAGTTGCAAAGAAAAATGGAAAGGTGCGCATCTGTGTGGACCTGAAAAGGTTGAATGAGGCAGTGAAGAGAGAGAGATTTGTGCTGCCAACATTGGAAGATATAGCTCCAAAGTTGGCTGGGGCAACGTTCTTTTCCACATTAGACGCTTCTAGCGGCTTTTGGCAGATCCCCCTGGATCCAAAGTGCCGCAAACTGGCTACCTTTATCACACCGGTAGGTTGGTTCTGCTTCTGCAGACTCCCCTTTGGGATATCCTCCGCTCCTGAAATCTTTCAAAGGGAAATGAGTTCTCTCCTGAGTGACCACGTGGGCACAGCAGTTGTCATGGACGACATTCTAGTGTATGGGTCTACAGTGGAGGAGCATGATCAGTGCTTAAGTTGTGTGCTACAGGCTATCAAAGAGTCTGGGCTGAAGCTGAATAAAGAAAAATGTCCTTTTAGGAAAACTGAATTATGTTACTCGTGCTATTGAACAGATGAAAAGTCCTTCTGATGTACTTGAGCTGAGACAGATATTGGGCCTTGTAAATACGTGGGCAAGTTTCTTCCAGATTTATCAACAGTTTTACACCCTATCACAGAGTTGCTTAAGAAAGACGTTGCCTGGGTCTGGGGACCTTCACAAGAAAAAGCTTTTCTGCAGGCCAAGTCCCTGCTGGGGTCTGCCCCAGTGCTGGGGTTCTACGACCCTTCAAAAAAGACTTTGGTTAGTGCCGATGCAAGCAGTTATGGGTTGGGGGCTGCACTCCTGCAGTTAAATGAAAATAAACTACAGCCCATCGCCTACTGTTCCCGCACACTGTCGGCTGCGGAGTCAAAATACGCTCAAATTGAGAAAGAGTGCCTGGCTGCAGTTTGGGCCTGTGAGCGCTTTCAGCGTTATCTAGTGGGTTTGGAGAAATTTAGTCTGGAAACTGACCACAAACCGCTAGTCCCTCTAATCAACTCTTATGACATTGACAAAACACCCTTGAGATGCCAGAGACTTTTAATGAGACTGCTCAGGTTCAATGTTCAGGCAGTGCATGTGCCGGGGAAACAACTGGTTGTGGCGGATACACTATCCAAGCTCCCTCTGGCTGCTGCTGAAGAATCCTCCACAGAATCTGATGTGAAAGTGTATGTTGATTCAGTTCTGGCCTCTAAATCAATTTCTTCAAGGAAACTGGAGGAAATAAAGAAAGAGACATATTTGGACACAGATCTGCAAGAGGTTATAAAGTACATAAAAGAAGGCTGGCCCGAGAGCCGGGCAGCCTGGATGTCTTTAAGTGCTTACCAGCCAGAGAGGTCGCAGCTCACGGAGCTGGAGGGGTTGGTGCTGTTCCAAGACCGCATTGTAATTCCTGTCAGCATGAGGAAGGAGATGTTAAACAGGATTCACGATGGCCACTTAGGCATTACAAAGTGCAGAGAAAGGGCAGCTACAGCTGTGTGGTGGCCTGGGATCAGCTCCGACATTGCAAATCACGTGTCTCAATGTGCCTTTTGCCAGGAACGCCGGCCTACTCAGAGAAGGGAGCCCTTGATTTCTACTCCGCTGCCTGCGGGGCCGTGGCAGAAAATAGCTGCTGATTTGTGTGAACTGCACGGAAAAAAGTTCCTTGTTGTGATCGACTACTATTCCAGGTATTTGGAAATTGCACCCCTGAATGATATCACAAGTCAAGCCGTTATCATTCGCTTGAAGAGCTTGTTCGCCCGGTGGGGCATTCCAATGGAGCTGGTGAGTGATAATGGTATGCAGTTCGCTTCTACAGAGTTCAGTGCTTTCAGCAGGGAATATGACTTTGTACATTCCACATTATCCGCAGGCCAACGGAATGGCTGAAAGGGCAGTTTAAACAACAAAATTCATTCTAAAGCAACATACAAAGTCCTCAGCTGCACTGCTCCCCCTATATCTCAGACCTTGTCTCCAGATACTCTCCCTCCCATCCCCTTCGCTCTGTTCATGACTCCTACTCTTCTCCTCTCTTGTTACCTCCTCACACTCCCGTTTACAGGACTTCTCTAGACTGACTCCCATCTTGTGGAACTCTCTGCCTCAAGACTCTCCCCTAGTTGTGAAACCTTCAAGCACTCTCTAAAGACTCTACTGTTCAGGGATACATACAACCTACACTAACCTTTCTTTATACCAGTTAGTCTCCTACATTGCTATTCCCTTTGACCCCCTTAGCATGTAAGCCTAAGAGTCCAACTGTTTGTAGATCACCTTCTTAAGAGCTGACTACAACAGTGTGGCTCTTGGCAGGGCCCTCTACCTGTTTGATCCCTATAAATGTTTTGTTGTACTCCGCATTTGTTTATAGCACTGCGGAATCTGTTGGCACTCTACAAATAACTGATAATAATATTAACGTATGCATACAATACATGTTTTACTAAGAAGAAGTATTCATCTGTTTTTTTTTCATATCACTCTATAGAAGTATATAGGGAGAAGAAGTTAGCGTGTTCGTGATATCCAAAGTCCTAAAGTTATCACACCTTGATTTTGCTTGCACAGTAACCTTTTACTTTCAACTAATAATATGTGTGCTGTTGAGGCAGCAATATATTTTTACTATGAGCAAAGTTAGCGAATGAGCGAGAAAAACAATTAGAGTGTTACTTGTAATCTGGCCCTATGTATGAAAGAAAAATGCCAAAAACAAATTGTGGCCCACATTTCTCATGCTGTGCGTGAATTAAATTCCAAGACAATGCTTGTGCAGCTTTCCCCTCTTATCTCACACAAGATAAAGTCTTGTCAGTCATCCTTCAGAGATTGGGAACAGGTTAAAAAGGTTAAGACTAGTGTACTTTCATTTTCGGTTGCAAGCTAGCATGAGCAAGCCTGCACCACAATGACCCCGAAGCTTAAATGGAAGACTCTGTGGTTATATCCAAATGGCTATAATTCACAACTGGCTGTCGACCAATGTCTCTATACTAAAAGCAAAGATATTTTGTTACCTTTAAAGGTGACAATTTACAAAATAACTTTAAGAAGATCTATTCCCAGTTACAAATACAGTACACCCAGACTCCAGGAAACTGTTCACAATAAATGCAAAAAGGACTATTTATCATAATCACATGGTATTTGGCACTGTACTAGCTCCAGACAATTCTGGAGTGCACATGATCATAGCAGGGCAGACAATAGAACATAAGATAAATTTTAATGCAGTGTTTCAAAGAGTCTAAATTTCCAGTAGAGAGGTGTAAGAAACTCATTGATGGTTACAGGATTATATTAAATTGAGGGTGCCAATAATTTTGTGCAGTCCATTTTTGGAGTTTTGCGTGGAATGTGTCAGATTTGGCTTTTTTTCTCTCAACTTTTTTGTGTCATACCAAAACAAACAAAAAAAATAAAACTGAGAATGCCTAAACATTTGTAATTGCAACAATTTTCTGGGTGAAGTGGTGCATTATCTGACAGAAATGGAGGGGTGCCAATATTTTTGGCCATGACTGTATATACATACATATACATCTTTACCAATGTATATGAATGTGTCTAAATCTTAAAACCATTTGCTTGCCTTTTTTTTTCTAATACCCGAGATTTCCTATCTTTCAGCCCTTTTTTGTGCAATATTTTTTTTAAAATAGTTTTTATTAGACAGTGTTAATATGAGTGTAAGTGTACTTTGTAATGTACTTTTGAAGTGTTTTGGGCAAGTTTTTTGTTTTGGAAAACAGTTAACCACAGCTCTGAGATCGCGGTAAGGATTGAAGCGTAAATGGCGATTGCGTTAGCGCAATCACGATTCACTCAACTTGTAATATCAAAGCAATGAAAAAGGCTCACGAAAAGATATCACTTGTGCAAAACCATTTGCGCCTCACTTGTTATCTAGCCCATAGCGTCTAGGTTTTGTCTCTGTTCTTCCAATTCTTGAAGTAACTTGTTATTTAGAGTGTCTTGTTTATGTAAAGATTCTAAGGCCTAGATTTGGAGTTTGGCGGTAGCCGTGAAAACCAGCGTTAGAGGCTCCTAACGCTGTTTTTTTACGGACTCAGGTATTTAGAGTTCAGTTACCGACACTCAAAAATCACCCAACGCACAAATCTCTACCGACAGCTCAAACCCAGTAGTTAACATATACCGACAAAATAAACATCCACGAATCACAAAACAAATATTACACAAAGTACACTTACACTCATACAAACACTACACTATATTTATTTTTCAGATTTAATAATTTTTCATCCAAATACAAAGGATCAAAGTTGCGAGATCTCGGGTGTTAGAAAAAAAACAACACAAATCCATTTTCCCATTGACTTACATTGACACACGGGAAAAGACCCTCATATAGCTACATCTAACTAATAAGATTATCACAAACATACACTCATCGATGCATACAATAAATATACACCACATTACATACACAAACAAGTTATTTATTACAAAAAGAACATGATTTAGCTACTTTTTCACAGAAGCTCATGACGTCACTCACTTTACTCGGAAAACCAGTCTTAGAAAAAAAAATTGACCAAAATTTGGAGCCTCCATTGACTTCTATGGGGAAGACGTGCTCGTGCACGCGACAGACAGATTTCCCTAACGCATGCAAATAGCGTAGACCAAAAAACTCCAAATACCAGCGCTAGAAATAGGAAAAAAATACATGCTTTTCTGCGTTACACCCAGCTATGATAAATAGATCAAGAAATTACTATTTCCCTATGGTGGACTTATGGATTTTACTTATTGAATATTCACAACAGCATTAAATTGTTTCTGAATTTTATATTATATCAACTACAAATCAACATCACTAGTAACAAACTTTTTTTAAAAAAATATTACATTTAAACGGACACAAAAATAATTTAAACTTTTCTGGATTCACAAACAGTACACAATGGGAAACACCTCTCATTTACCTTTATGATTGCATTTCATTTATTCAACTCATATGCTTGCAGCAACAGCATATCTACATAGGCTTAACACATGATCAGTCATGGATGCACATACATTACTTTTACCATTCACTCATACATGTGCATTCAAATGATGGGGGAAAAACACATTACATTCTCTATAGGAATCACAAAACAGAACATATGGATTTTACTGTACTTTTAACATCATGATTCCATCACAATAAACCATTAGGAATTACGTACAAGAAGAACATCATTACACCAGATTACAGATGTCACAACAACAATGCCAGACCGCTATATAGAAGTCAGCATATGTGGGACACAATCACAATATATACGTAGATGTACATAACACGCATCACCCATCACGCAACCACAAAGCACACATTTATATTTTATTCAGCACACAATAACAATGTAGCACAATACAACAACACAATGAGGATTTCAGAACTACATAGGCAGGTTAATAATATCATGACGTCATTAGAAGATTCAACCATACACATCACAGATTCACGACTGTACCGCCCCTTTCTGAACTTTAACACTCAATACTACAATACAACATATACGTAAATAACAGTTTGGAACAGCATTATTAGGGAGATTTGAATGGGACAATTAATAAATATTGTCAGATCGCAAATCACTTATATACACAATACTACAGATGACAGCCGGAAGTTATTCAGTATTAGTGCCATTTGAATGGGACGCATACAATATTGACAGCTCGGCAATCACTTATATATACAATACTACAGATGACAGACGGGAAGTTCGGAATTATTATTGCGATTTTAAAGGGACGCATACAATATTGACAGCTCGGCAATCACTTATATATACAATACTACAGATGGCAGACGGGAAGTTCGGAATTATTATTGCGATTTTAAAGGGACGCATACAATATTGACAGCTCGGCAATCACTTATATATACAATACTACAGATGGCAGACGGGAAGTTCGGAATTATTATTGCGATTTTAAAGGGACGCGTACAATATTGACATCTCGGCAATCACTTATATATACAATACTACAGATGGCAGATGGGAAGTTCTGAATTATTATTGCGATTTTAAAGGGACGCGTACAATATTGACAGCTCGGCAATCACTTATATATACAATACTACAGATGGCAGACGGGAAGTTCTGAATTATTATTGCGATTTTAAAGGGACGCGTACAATATTGACAGCTCGGCAATCACTTATATATACAATACTACAGATGGCAGACGGGAAGTTCTGAATTATTATTGCGATTTTAAAGGGACGCGTACAATATTGACAGCTCGGCAATCACTTATATATACAATACTACAGATGGCAGATGTTACTTTATCGTTTTCAAACAATGTTGCAGCAACATTGATCGATCACATTCGATGCACATTATACACAACTATGCACTTTCATTCATGTTAGCCTGGACGTGTGCTTGTTACTATAAGATCGCGTTTAAGAAATATTGATAACGCATATGATCAAACATTACAAACATGCACTGTATGTGTGATATTTGACACTTTCACATTGAGATTCATTGGTGGAAACAACATTTCAGCAAACAACAAAAAAACGCCCACTGTGAAAGCATTCGCGCCGCTCACATACAAACAAGTGAATACAATTAGCAATCATTACAAACTCACTACCATTGGACTAATTGTACTATAAATCCCCCAAACAACATGGTCAAAGCATCACTTGTGATCCACATCAGATCAAGTGCTTACCTTGTTACGCTGTTTTGAAAGATGGATGACGATGACATGGTAGACACTGCTGGTTCTGCTATTGGCGAACTAGCTGTTGATCGAATCAGGCAGCCTCGGCGGCTCAGACTGAGATGAAGGGGTCATCTGGTTTGAGGTCCTCGTGTCTACAGGGTGAGACCCACCTTGGAAAACATGAGCGACTTTGAGGTTTATGATAAGTATCGGCTCAATCGCGAACAGCTCATTGGCCTTTACGATCTTCTTACACCTCATTTGGAGCCACGTATAAGAATAAGGACTGCTGTTCCCGGCATGAGTAAGATGCTAAGTTGTTTATACGTCCTGGCCTCCGGGAGTTTTCAATCCGGAGAAATGTACATGCATGGCCTGGCTCAAGGTACATTCTCTGTGGTGTTTGATAAATTTCTGGACGCCATGGTACGGATCAGTAAGCAATACATAGGATTCCCACAAAATGATGGTGATTGGAGGTGCCTGAAGCGGGAATTCTTTGATATTGCTGAATTGCCCAATGTCTTGGGAGCCATTGATTGTACCCACATTGCGCTGCGTGCTCCAATTGATGACTTGCCCTTCAGAAATCGCAAACATTTTCATAGCGTCAACGTGCAGTATGTTTGTGACGCACAGATGAGGATTATGCATGTGTGTGCGAATTTTGGAGGAGCTTGTCATGATGCCCGCATCCTCGCTCAGTCGTCCCTGTGGAGACCGTTTGAGGAAAGACAAATTCCCCCTGGTTATCTCGTTGGTGAGTATTTGTGCACAACATGGTTAATTAGTTTGACAATTGCCACAATTGTTAGCGTAATGTTCAGCTATTGGATGCAATTTAACCATAAATTTTATTTTCCGCTAATGTCTAGTTTTAGTTCAATGCAGATATGTAGCATGTCTTACCTTAAATGCTCAGATAGAGAATGCAATGTAACCATTTAGTTTGCATTTTACACAAGGTTTGGTTTAGGAGAAATACGCATATGTAGCATGTCTTAGCTGAAATGGGAAGATATTAGCTAATGCAATTTAACCATGTCATTGTCTCTTTCCGCTAATGTCTACTTTTAGTTCAATACAGATATGTAGCATGTCTTACCTTAAATGCTCAGATAGAGAATGCAATGTAACCATTTAGTTTGCATTTTACACAAGGTTTGGTTTAGGAGAAATACGCATATGTAGCATGTCTTAGCTGAAATGGGAAGATATTAGCTAATGCAATTTAACCATGTCATTGTCTCTTTCCGCTAATGTCTACTTTTAGTTCAATACAGATATGTAGCATGTCTTACCTTAAATGCTCGGATAGAGAATGCAATGTAACCATTTAGTTTGCATTTTACACAAGGTTTGGTTTAGGAGAAATACGCATATGTAGCATGTCTTAGCTGAAATCGGAAGATATTAGCTAATGCAATTTAACCATGTCATTGTCTCTTTCCGCTTATGTCTACTTTTAGTTCAATGCAGATATGTAGCATGTCTTACCTTAAATGCTCAGATAGAGAATGCAATGTAACCATTTAGTTTGCATTTTACACAATGTTTGGTTTAGGAGAAATACGCATATGTAGCATGTCTTAGCTGAAATGGGAAGATATTAGCTAATGCAATTTAACCATGTCATTGTCTCTTTCCGCTAATGTCTACTTTTAGTTCAATGCAGATATGTAGCATGTCTTACCTTAAATGCTCAGATAGAGAATGCAATGTAACCATTTAGTTTGCATTTTACACAAGGTTTGGTTTAGGAGAAATACGCATATGTAGCATGTCTTAGCTGAAATGGGAAGATATTAGCTAATGCAATTTAACCATGTCATTGTCTCTTTCCGCTAATGTCTACTTTTAGTTCAAAGCAGATATGTAGCATGTCTTACCTTAAATGCTCAGATAGAGAATGCAATGTAACCATTTAGTTTGCATTTTACACAAGGTTTGGTTTAGGAGAAATACGCATATGTAGCATGTCTTAGCTGAAATGGGAAGATATTAGCTAATGCAATTTAACCATGTCATTGTCTCTTTCCGCTAATGTCTACTTTTAGTTCAATGCAGATATGTAGCATGTCTTACCTTAAATGCTCAGATAGAGAATGCAATGTAACCATTTAGTTTGCATTTTACACAAGGTTTGGTTTAGGAGAAATACGCATATGTAGCATGTCTTAGCTGAAATGGGAAGATATTAGCTAATGCAATTTAACCATGTCATTGTCTCTTTCCGCTAATGTCTAGTTTTAGTTCAATGCAGATATGTAGCATGTCTTACCTTAAATGCTCAGATAGAGAATGCAATGTAACCATTTAGTTTGCATTTTACACAATGTTTGGTTTAGGAGAAATACGCATATGTAGCATGTCTTAGCTGAAATGGGAAGATAGAGAATAAAATTGAACTAGATTATTCTTTTAAAAAATAAACATTTGTTAGTGGATTATCGTGTACAAAAACTTTTATTGGAATCAAAATACTATTTTGAGGATTCAGTTTGAATTATGTTCTGTTCATAATTTATAGGTGATTCTGGGTACATGAGCCGGCCTTGGCTTATTACCCCCTTGCGTAGCCCGACTGATGTGTCTGAGGAGCGCTACAATAGGGCTCATAAGAGAACCAGGGCGGTGGTTGAACGAATGTTCGGGCTCCTGAAGATGAGGTTCAGGTGCCTTGACCGGTTGGGAGGAGCCCTCCAGTACAACCCAAAGAAGGTGGCTAAGATCGTTGTAGCCTGTAGTGTCCTGCATAATATTGCACAGCGGGCTGGGATGCTGCAGGGCGTCCAGGCGCACCGAAACCTCCTCAGAGATGAGGAGGATGATCCTGTTCTAGAGGGGCCATACCGGGACGAGGGGCTCAATGTCAGAGCAGACATCATCAACCGCCACTTTAGACGGTAAATAATAGAAGTTAGACTGGAGTATTGTCAATAGATGTGAACTCTAGGGAAATGACAAGTAGAGAATTGTGCAAACATGTTAGGATTGTTCATCAAATGCTAAAAATGTGTTTCATTCATTAATATAGGTGATGCTCTGGTCATTGGGTCCTGTAGCGAGTCTTTGCCACCTGGTTTTTAAAGAGGACATCAGCTGGTAAGTATAAATGTATGGACTGTTGCTGGCATGAATTGTACACAAATACATCATATGGCATACATTTTCAAAACTAGTATTTAGTTTACACATTACTTAAAATGTACATACTCAGAAAGGGATCCTCTAGCATAACTATCCTCTAGCATGACTATGGTTCAATGTCACACATTAGAGGTTCGTTCTGCTCAATATGACTCATCTTCACACTTGATAGAACATAACACAAGATGCTACACACGCTTAGTAAGCTAGTGACAGAAATTTATTCAGAAATGGGGGGTGGGAGAGGGGTACAGAACTGATTCACACACTTGTAGTAATAATTTTTATTACACTTTTTCTGCCATTAGGGAGCTGACTTAATCTAAAGACTGAAAGGGAAGAATTAGAAGCCTGACAGTGAAGATTGCCCAGACTGACAGTGAAAAATACAAGATTGAAAGTGAAGAATACCAATGGGATCATGTCTGGAATTATCTTTCCAATCTGCTGACCTTGAAAACCATACAAAGACATGTTCACATGGTAAGTGCCAACTATTTGATAGAATAAGGCTGTGGAGGCATCCTATTGGAGACACTTAGATTATTTTCTAATTTTTAGATGGTATTTCACAGTCCTCTATTTTTGAAATGATGAATAAGGCACCTATTGAAGATCAACTGTTTACCCCTGAATTGACTTTCAAAGACCATGCATTATCCAGGTTGGTGTACCAATGCATGCTAGTTAAGAATCACAGGAAGAATGTAGAATATTTGTAGCTTACATACATTAGTCATACTTTGTTCAGAATGAGATATTTAGGTATCACAATCAGACACTTAGATGATTTTCTAATTTTTAGATTGGATTTTAATCCTCTATTTTATGAAATGATGAATAAGACACCTATTGAAGATCACCTGTTTTCTCCAGAATTGACTTTCAAAGACCATGCATTATCCAGGTTGGTTTACCAATGCATGCTAGTTAAGAATCACAGGAAGAATGTAGAATATTAGTAGCTTACATACATTAGTCATACTTTGTTCAGAATGAGATATTTAGGTATCACAATCAGACACTTAGATGATTTTCTAATTTTTAGATTGGATTTTAATCCTCTATTTTATGAAATGATGAATAAGACACCTATTGAAGATCACCTGTTTTCTCCAGAATTGACTTTCAAAGACCATGCATTATCCAGGTTGGTTTACCAATGTCTGCTAGTTAAGAATCACAGGAAGAATGTAGAATATTAGTAGCTTACATACATTAGTCATACTTTGTTCAGAATGAGATATTTAGGTATCACAATCAGACACTTAGATGATTTTCTAATTTTTAGATTGGATTTTAATCCTCTATTTTATGAAATGATGAATAAGACACCTATTGAAGATCACCTGTTTTCTCCAGAATTGACTTTCAAAGACCATGCATTATCCAGGTTGGTTTACCAATGCATGCTAGTTAAGAATCACAGGAAGAATGTAGAATATTAGTAGCTTACATACATTAGTCAGACTTTGTTCAGAATGAGATATTTAGGTATCACAATCAGACACTTAGATGATTTTCTAATTTTTAGATTGGATTTTAATCCTCTATTTTATGAAATGATGAATAAGACACCTATTGAAGATCACCTGTTTTCTCCAGAATTGACTTTCAAAGACCATGCATTATCCAGGTTGGTTTACCAATGCATGCTAGTTAAGAATCACAGGAAGAATGTAGAATATTAGTAGCTTACATACATTAGTCAGACTTTGTTCATAATTAGATATTTAGGTATCACAATCAGAAAAAGGAATACATATTATAGTTGATATAGAGGTATTTGAATGGACATTAAATATTACATTTATGTTCAGCATACATATATATTTATTATTTAAATGTGATATACATTATTATGTATAATTAGAAATGCTGATATTTAAATGTAATTTGTATTACACAATATAATGGTGTATGGTTATTTTGGTTGTTTTCTCCAAAAATGTTATTCATAAATATCTTTATAAAATTTAGCACAAAGTTAGAGCATAGACACAAGATGATTGTAAATGTATTTAATGAATATTTTACAACGTGTGTATTAACTTTGTAAAATTTTGTTTTTTAATTTAAGATTGTCATCTGATGACTTCCAGGAATATTTTTTTGTTTTTGTTTTTGTAAAAAAACACTTTTTATTTTTAAATGTTAATAATCAACATTTTATTATTAAATACCCTCTTTTGAACAGATTATAATACATATCCCTATAATCTGTCAATAAAAAACAATTTGACTCCCATGACTGGTAGTTGTCTATTTGACAAGCACATGCATAAGATCAAATTATGCATTCATTTTAGAAAATCCACTGATTCAGAGAATATTAAATTAAACTATCTTTTTTAAATTAATTGGGGAGTGAGATCCATCGATGCTTTTCTTGTGAAATTCTTAGATGTTAAAATAATTTCGGATATGTAGTCAGAATTTGACATAAATTTTTTTGTTTCACTTTTAAGAAGGGGAAGTGGTTCACTTACATTAAAGTGACAGTGTTGTTGAATGTAAAATTAATTTGATAAGATCTTGTATCTTCCTTAGGTATCTCAAAACATTATTTTATTAAATTTAGAAATTTTAAATTTAGAAATGGTAGGTCATTTAACTTCATATTTTGCACAAGCTAGTTATTGGATGCCATGTTAATAGATTTTATTTTCTAGTGGAGTCATTTAAAGGGACATTTAACTATAGTTATTAATATTATGTAGTTTTTAAAATCTTACCTCTTGGGTTAGACATCACATATCTATATATAATTTTCATTCCCCTTTAGTTTCTTTCGACAATGTTAAATCAACATTCCGAATGTTTTGGTCCTTAAAGGGACATTCACAAAGTATATTGTGTATTGAATTTTAAAAAATCATAAAAGAATTTAAACATATTTAGAAAGTACTATAGAATTACATTCAGTCTTTAAATATACTTTGAAAAAGATACATCAATGCACATATCTTAGTCAATTACATAAGGCATCTATGTGCAACCAACAATCAGCATCAAAATAGCCTATGTAGATATGTATTTAATCCAAGAATATATATAATTACAATCTAATGATTGAATACCAAAACATATTAAGTTGTTCTAATATTATAATCTTATCCAAAATGCATAAATAACATATAGCTTAATGTCCCTCTAAGCTGAAGACTGCGAAATACATCCATTACAATATATATTTCAGTCAGTGTGTAAAACAATCTAGAAGTTAATCTAAATATGCTTTACTCATATGTTATACTAATTTTGCAAAAGGAAGGTGCCTAGATTTATGATTTTTCAAGCATTATTGTGAAATGTCTCCTTAAAGGGACATGAACTCAAAATATACTTAAAGGGAGACAGTTAAAAAAATAATCATTTATACATTCAGAACGAGTATTCTATTTTAAGCAACTTTATAAATTGTCTCATATTATCAATGTTCCTCGTGATGTTGCTATCATTACTTTAAAAATAAGGCATTAAATTGATAATTTATTTGCTTCAGTACTCTGGACAGACCTTTTTTTTTTGGGTGGATTAATTTATCCAACAATCATCAAGGACAACCCAGGTTTTTTGCAAAAATTTTCCGTAATCGAAAATATCATTATTGATTTTCAAAGAAAGATAACAAGATAATTCTTAACATTTGAGAATCGGATTAAATTATAAAGTTGCTTAACATTTCATGCTCAATCTGAATCACGAACGCTAAATTTGTTTGGACAGTGTCCCTTTAAGAGATTTAAATATTGTATTTACTTCTCTTCTTATCTTGACATACTTTGCTTGAAAAGCATATCGAGATAGGCTCAGTAGATGAAGATTGGTGGATGCACAGAGATGCCTTATGTGATTGGTTCAACCATGTGCATTTAAATTTCTTCTGTTGAGGATATCTAAATACAAAGATAAATTGAGTTACATTTTAAAGTCTAAACAATTTTCTATCTCTACAGATCATTTGATACAATTGTTTGTTTGTAATGTCTATTTAAAAATAAAGACGCCATTGCACAATAACATATATGAGCAGTTCAGACAAATACAAGCTCAAGGTTTATTTACTAATAACAAACAAACCTGTAGTTTAACATTTATAAACAGATTATCCAAGTTACTGACATTATAACCTGAATTTGAACATTCGGAAATGTTGCGTGGGAAACGGATCTTGAAACACCAGATTTGCATCTTTAAACATTAGAGTCTAATGTCACGCAATAGCACACAATCAATGTGCATTATAAATACATTTAATAGAGCAATGTCAATACTTCACAATAAGTCAACAAATTGATTTTATGAACAATAAAGACATACAATATTAAATGTGTATTTGTATTAAAGAAACAGACCGTTATTAAACCGAAAAAATGTATACAACATTTAATAATGTGACAGTATTAGATTTTAAAGAGAATTTAAACATTAATATTTAACGGATCACAGATATTAAATCTGCGTCACACATATCCGCATGACAGGCCCATGAGTTACAAATAAGTCTACATGAAAAATGAATTAACAGCACCACCAGGAGGTATGTGTAAGGAAGTTACTAAGATATGAAACATTAAGGAACGGCCAATCAGAGTTCATCACACAAACACAACTTGAGTCAGGATGGTCTCACAGACATTCTAACAATATTTCAAACTTTTATCCAATCAGATGTACAAATAACTTGTCCCATGGTGCATCTCATGTTTACTTCACCATATAAAAGTCCATTACACGTTGCCATCTTTGTCAGTTCTCTAATGCCTGCAGGCAGTATATATTATTTTAAACAAAAATATATTCTACAACCCAGCAGGCATGACATCTCCCAGGTTCACCAAGCAGGAGAGCGCTGCACTGGTCCACGCCGTCAAGGACTTTTATCCCCAGCTGTTTGGGAACAAGAGGAGGTCGACAGATGCGCCTGTTAAGAAGGCCCTCTGGGAGTCTATCACCAATGCGGTTAAATTGGTGTGTGGCGTCCAGAGGAGCCAGGATCAAATCATGAGGAGATTCGGAGATATGAGGTTGCGCTTGACAAAAAAAGTCAACCTCATAAGGGACTGGGTACAAGCCCGTAAAAGAGGGGGCTGAAGAAAGGCCCCGCGGAAACTATACCTACTCCCTTATGAGGTGACTTTATGCGAGCTCCTCAATCTCCGGGTCCCCAAAAGATTTAGATCCTCGCCATCCTCGGCCTCCTCTTCTTCCCTCCCAGCTGCGGGATCTGAAAGTCCTGACGCGGGGGCCAGGGCAGCTGCTTCTCCGTCCGGTGGCCTGGGAGGAGATGAAAGAGAATCTGAACCAGGTAACTATCCAACTTAATATAATAACTTAATATTTGCATAGAACTTTAGAAAATGTGTATATAGTCAGATACTAAACCTATACAGATCTCACAACATACACTACATATGATGTTTAGATATCTTATTTTAGATTAGTGACACATGAAATAGGAATGATGTTTCTTGCGCTCTACAAAATATGCGTCACAGAGCCAAAATTGAATTGCGCATACACGTTAACATGGGTTTGCTGTAAGTGGCATTGCTTTATACATGTTGGTCAAATGACGGATGCGTAATTCCGCTTGGAATCATTGCGCAATGATCGCGAAAATTAGAATTGCGCATACACGTTAACATGGGTTTGCTGTAAGTGGCATTGCTTTATACATGTTGGTCAAATGACGGATGCGTAATTCCGCTTGGAATCATTGCGCAATGATCGCGAAAATTAGAATTGCGCATACACGTTAACATGGGTTTGCTGTAAGTGGCATTGCTTTATACATGTTGGTCAAATGACGGATGCGTAATTCCGCTTGGAATCATTGCGCAATGATCGCGAAAATTAGAATTGCGCATACACGTTAACATGGGTTTGCTGTAAGTGGCATTGCTTTATACATGTTGGTCAAATGACGGATGCGTAATTCCGCTTGGAATCATTGCGCAATGATCGCGAAAATTAGAATTGCGCATACACGTTAACATGGGTTTGCTGTAAGTGGCATTGCTTTATACATGTTGGTCAAATGACGGATGCGTAATTCCGCTTGGAATCATTGCGCAATGATCACGAAAATTAGAATTGCGCATACACGTTAACATGGGTTTGCTGTAAGTGGCATTGCTTTATACATGTTGGTCAAAATGAAATGTGAATTATTATATATGTGAAGAATACAGTATTCTTATTTTCAAAATTATACATAATAAAAAAAAAAACCAGAATCCAAAATAAAAATAACATATGCCCATCAATTGATGAGAATGAAATAACACCAAAAAATAATTAAAGCTACAGTAAACAACACAACTGATTGAAAATAAGAGTACAGGATATATTTATCATGAATTTAATTGAGGAAACAATTAACTCATGGGACTACCAAAAGATTAATAGTTTTTAATTGATTTGCTAATAATGTAAAGATTTTAAACATGGCATGATTTGTATTAATGATATCCAATCCTCATTTAATATATTACAGATCTGGATGTTGGTGCTGGATCCTCAAGCCAGGGCTTGTCACAGTATGGTATGTCTCATTTTAATTGACATTTGTCTTAGAAACATGGACAGAACATTACATACTAAATCCACATTGTTCAATATTGATATGTATCTGCAAAATGGATTAGTAAAATATTTACAAATAAGAATAAAAAAATAAAAAAAACGAAGATTACATTGTAAGACTACTCTGAATTTTTTTCAAATTTAAAATATCCCATCTATTCTGGATATCTTAATTTTAATGTAAGATTCTTTGAATGTCCAATTTATATTCTTCCCTTGTGTATTGCTTAATCTTATTTGTATACATTTTTTAAAAATTCACACACTTTTGCATATGATTTGTTTTTAAAAATATAGATTCCATTTTTGAAATTGATCACGTCATTTAAGGGACATGCCAACGAAATTTTACATTGAATGATTTGTAAACGTGATTTTATTTTTTTTTTTAAAACATTTTATGAGCTACATTGGTTCAGTCTATTGTTTTAGTTCTTCTAAAAACATATTGATTTTGGTTTATGTTAAACAATGCATTACTGGTATTATCCGGCTGTTTTTTTATGCATAAATTGGCATTGGGTCAAAAGTTAAAATCATGTGTTGAGATAACAGTAGTACATAGTTTCAAAAAGTATACAATTACACATTTAGAGCTTCATGTCCCTTTAATAGATGAACATTAAATAATTCTTAGGATATCCTTAAATAACATATTAGATTGTAATTGCATGCTCCATCCCATTCATTACATCAACATATGGAGTAGAGAATTCATTAACACCAACCTTGTCAAATCAATATATTTTTATATTAAAGGGACACTGAGCTAAAATGATTAATGTTGTCATTCAGATAGAGCATGCAATATTAAGCAACATTTAAATATAATACTATAATCATATGTGAAATATTCTATTGCTAAATGTATTTTAAAATCAAGAATGTACGTTTATCTGCAGCTCAATTTTGGTTGACCAACCTGGGTTTTTATTGATGATTGGTGGATACCTTCAACAAACAATATTTATTGAATCCAATATTGCTTATCTGCCTTTAAGATTAAAATGTAGCAACATTAAAATTATAATAGGAGTCAATGTTAAATCATTTGGAACAGTTTGAACAGTGAAATCAATGATTGAAATAAATCATGTCAGTGTCCCTTTAATAAACAATTGATTAATTAATCCTTCCATTCTTTGGATTAGACAATATTGATATATAATTCACATATTCACTGTTGGAGTTACTTTATAGATATAAGCATACTCTAACAGCACCATGATTACATATTTGTACTAATCAATTTGGTTTGGTATTGTGATCAATATGTGTTGTGTCCTAAACAAGATTACTGTACATTGCACAAATGGCTCGATGTGCCACATGTCTTTGTTTATATTTGTCAACAGCTGTTATTCAAAATGTGGTTTGTGTGTATTCTTTTAAGAACATTGATCAATGGGTATATTTAGATATGCAATAGCATCGTATGAGATGAGTTTGATGTCTAATATATTCAGAAATTAAACATATGTTCAATACATCATTTTTTACATAATCCCCTTGATTCAATCAAGCATTTTTTTTATAATGACTGCTCTATTCTTCACATTTTCAAGTTGATTATTCTTATAAATCGATACAGATGTGATTTAGTGCTATCCCAAATGTGTTCACTAATATATATCTATATCATTCATAGAGAGAGTTGTTGTGGGGAGCCCAGAGGAATCCAGCACTGACACAGAGCCGCCTTTGCGGTCTTCTGGTAAGTCCATTGACTCATTTATATGTCATTGAAGGTGTATTGGTAATCAATATTATGAGCATGATTCTGATGAAGCATAACATTTGAAACAAACATATAATTGACTCCTCTGATTATATATTAATTTAATTTGAATATTGAAAGATTAAGAATTAAAACTTTCTTAGTCTACACCTTTGTTATTCAGAAGATGTATAGCATATGTTTGTTTCCAGGTTCATTTTTGACAACAATCATCAAGTGATACACACATGAGAAATCTTTAATGTTCAATGTACTATGCTTTTATGATTTTAAAATTAATACAAACAATAAATCGAAAATCTGAATCATTGATAATAACAAATCTAATGTCATTTGTATGCTCCATCAAAATGATGTAAATCATAACTTTGGGTGTCTATATCTTTAATGCAACATTGATGTGTGTCTTTGAGCAACAGTAACATATGTTATAATATCTGATCTTAACGTGTACACAACATGTTATGTTTTACAGAGATTGATTTAACATGTGGTACGGAGGAGGAAGAGACTCCCTTGAAGTCTGATGGTATGTGAAATATATCTAACATGTTTCCAACATGTTGCTTTATTGGAATTCATTTTATTGAAGACATTCAAAGTATACAGCTTTTGCACTTTAAAAAGGAATATTATTTGCTGTTCAAATACACTACTGCCCCCTTTATATATCAGGCAGCATGAAGATATGCTTGGATTTGTTTAAATATTTGGATTTGAAATTCATGCCATCAAGATGTCACATGCATATTCTAGGCCAAACCACAATAATTATTTTATAATTGTACAGACAGTCATTGCTATTCATCTGAGTGCCTATATGCATACCATATCCTCATGTCATCATTGTTTAGAAATTCAAACACACTTCTAAGTATATTGCAAACATAATCAAGTTGAAATGCGTTGATTTGATTTCATGATGTATGAGATGTTAATATATTTATTATATTTATTTCAGATGGATCCTCTGCTTCTGGTCATCATTGTTCGTCCCCTGCCCAGCCCCCTGCCCAGTCCCCTGCCCAGCCCCCTGCCCAGTCCCCTGCCCAGCCCCCTGCCCAGTCCCCTTCCCCTCCCGGCCCTTCCCATTTGTCCTGTCGTATCCCTCCCAAAAAACACCCCTTCATCCCCCTTCGCCGCTCTCCCCATCTTTTGGCCCGTACAGCTACCCCAGCTGCCCAGCCCCCAACTCACCACTCCCCAGCTGTACGGGCTGCCCCAGAGCAGCAGCCCATCCCTCCCCAACCCAATCCCATCCCTCCCCAACCCAATCCCATCCCTCCCCCCTGTCTCTACCTTCATTGTCCTGGGTGTCAGATTATCCTTCCCAGGCACAGCTGTAAGTATCATTCAAAATCAACATTATAAGATACTTAAAGGTACACTGAATGAAAAAGTTTCTATTGTGATTCAAATAGAGCATGCAATGTTAATCAAATTTATAATTTACTACTCTTATCAATTATTCTTCATTCTCTTGCTATCTTTATTGAAACAAAGAAATGCCTATATTTTGTTTTTATTTAAAAAAAATATGGACATCATTTCTTTATTGTTGGATGCATGTATCCATCAATCAGCAGGGACAACCAAAGTTGATAACCAAAAATGGCCTGCCCTATAAACTTACATTCTTGCATTTAAAATATAGCTCGAGAATTCAAACATTTAAAGAATACGAGTAAATTAATAATTCTTTTTAATGTCATGCTCTATCTGAATCAGTAACTAAAATATTTAGGTTTACTGTCCCTTTAATTTGATATCACTACATATACCAATCACCACTATTTGGATCCAAATATTTATGTCCAAATGATCATACATTATCTCTTGTATAACCCAGAGGGAATGTAATTTCTTCTGGTTGCTATGTTTACACAGCTTGTCCTCAACGCCAAAATGTTTAAGGATAGGTGTGCCTACCACAGTATAACTAAAATCTTAAAATTGCTAATGTAAGTACAATGTAAATCCTTTAACAAGATTTAAGACACTCAAGCTGCAAAAGTGGATCATCAAAAACCAATTAAAGGGGACAACATGTTGGATTAAAATGTCCATTTAATGGTTTAGGTCTGTCTGAATAACATATTTCATGTGTAAATAATCAATGTCAACAAATTCATTTAAAAAATTATTTGTCTTTATGATGACAATGTATATTTGCTTTTTATTTTGTCTGTTGTGTAATTATCATTAATATTTTATTTATTCTTTATTTTAGGCTGTGACTCAACATGGCTCACGCTCGAAGCTCTAGCACGCATAGAGCAGGCCGTGTTGAGGAACGCAGCTGTCCTGAGAGGGATGGCCGACACCATGCAGGCCCAGCTACAGGTTCAGCATATGAATCTACATCAGATGAGGCGGTGGAACTCAATGCTTGAATCTGTAGCTGAACATGCACAGGACGATGAAGGGGATGACCAGTAAGTGGAGGATCTGGAGATGCTCCAAGGGCGCAGATAAGAATCCTCCGTCCACATGTTGATGTTTTTGTTATGGTTGCCATTTGGCCTTTTTTTCTTATTATTGTTGTGCCTGTTGCACTCTTTTACCTTGTCATATGGCTCAAATGGGGCTATGCTGGCCCTTGGCAACTCTCTTCATGGACTGTGATGCACTCTGTTACCTTGTAATATGGCTCAAATGGGGCTATGCTGGCCCTTGGCAACTCTCTTCATGGACTGTGATGCACTCTGTTACCTTTTCATATGGCTCAAATGGGGCTATGCTGGCCCTTGGCAACTCTCTTCATGGACTGTGATGCACTCTGTTACCTTTTCATATGGCTCAAATGGGGCTATGCTGGCCCTTGGCAACTCTCTTCATGGACTGTGATGCACTCTGTTACCTTGTCATATGGCTCAAATGGGGCTATGCTGGCCCTTGGCAACTCTCTTCATGGACTGTGATGCACTCTGTTACCTTGTCATATGGCTCAAATGGGGCTATGCTGGCCCTTGGCAACTCTCTTCATGGACTGTGATGCACTCTGTTACCTTGTCATATGGCTCAAATGGGGCTATGCTGGCCCTTGACAACTCTCTTCATGGACTGTGATGCACTCTGTTACCTTGTCATATGGCTCCAATGGGGCTATGCTGGCCCTTGGCAACTCTCTTCATGGACTGTGATGCACTCTGTTACCTTGTCATATGGCTCAAATGGGGCTATGCTGGCCCTTGGCAACTCTCTTCATGGACTGTGATGCACTCTGTTACCTTGTCATATGGCTCAAATGGGGCTATGCTGGCCCTTGGCAACTCTCTTCATGGACTGTGATGCACTCTGTTACCTTGTCATATGGCTCAAATGGGGCTATGCTGGCCCTTGGCAACTCTCTTCATGGACTGTGATGCACACTGTTACCTTGTCATATGGCTCCAATGGGGCTATGCTGGCCCTTGGCAACTCTCTTCATGGACTGTGATGCACCCTGTTACCTTGTCATATGGCTCAAATGGGGCTATGCTGGCCCTTGGCAACTCTCTTCATGGACTGTGATGCACTCTGTTACCTTGTCATATGGCTCAAATGGGGCTATGCTGGCCCTTGGCAACTCTCTTCATGGACTGTGATGCACTCTGTTACCTTGTCATATGGCTCAAATTTTCCTGATATTTACATGATTATTTATAAACGTTGTTGATGTTTTTTGACATACTAATAAAAGACATGTCATTGCACGATTCTTTGTCCTCCTTATTCATGTGATTGATTGAAATCTCTAGTTTATCTGGTTGATCCTTAAAGGGACCTTACCAAAAATAATGGTGGGTTGATCCTTAAAGGGACCTTACCAAAAATAATGGTGTTTCCTGAATCATATATGTAATACAATTGTAAATGACTTTAAGATTAACATCTCCAATGTAATTTTATTATTTGTCTTTATATATTTTTCTAAAAGCTTTATCATTGCATGATTATCATAGTAATTTTTTATATATGTATATATATATAGATAGTTATTTGTGTATATATATGTATATTTCACATTTCACATCCATGTGTGTATTTATAAACTCTGCATGAATTGATGCACCTTTAACAAATGATCTGAGGATTGATACAATGATATAATCCCTGTAAAGTGTTCATTTTATTGAATTAGTATTGTCTCTGTGTATCCTCTTTTTATAAATAAAAATCATGTCCCTTTAAGTGATGGTGAGCACAATTGTTAATGAATGGATTTCCATTTCTAAAGCGTTTTTGTCCTTTTTACATGAACAACGACATATAATCTTATTAATAAACAATCTTATTGTAATGTTGACAGCACATGTATTTCATTTTCAATTCTATCTTATTGTAAAAGTGTAACCAAATTAATCTCTGTGTGTAATGTGCATATTTTAGATGAAGAATATGTTTTGACAAATATTGTAGGCTGACCATATTTCCACTTGAATAAATGACACGTTTGATCAATACATGTGTCATTATTGTTATTCCAAAACAATCTAAACATATATTAAAACATCAATGGCATATGTATTTCTCATGTGTATCTTTTAAATGTTAAAGATATACACCATAGCTATAGTTAAAGGGACAGTCAAGTCTGAAAAGATGATTCATGATTTCGTGACATTCCTAGATAGCAATCTAGACACATACTAGTTACTAAAATATAAATATGTTTCTTATTGATATGCCAAGCTGTCAACTGAGTCCTTGTATTGGCTGCGGTTTTTCCTTGATCTCGTATGCGCCATGTTGCTTAAGACGTCACCTGCCAGGCTGTCCAATGATTCCTTGTATTGACTGACGTTTTTACGCGATCAAGGATGCACCTTTTATTGGATGGCTTTTTTACGCGATCAAGGATGCGCCTTTTTTTGGTTTGCGTTCTTACGTGATCAAGAATGCGCCTTTTATTGGATTGCGTTCTTACGTGATCAAGGAAGCGCCATGTTAATTAAGACGTCACATGCAAAGGTAAAAAAACGTCTGATTGTATTACGTATTCCCGCAATATTTGTTTGTGCACGTTAAACACGTTTGTGAATGAGAAGACAAGTTTAAAAACATGTCGAATATGGATTTTTTGCACCATGCTACATTGTTGACCCATAGCTGATAAAGACCACCACATTCTCTTTTGCTGGATGTCTGGTTGAATAAACGAACGAAAGCAAAATGTTTTCATGCATAAGATATTTCGAGGCAAGTGCAAATCTCTATAGTCCATATTGTTTAAAATGTTTGTCAACAATATTTTCCTTTTTATGAAAATTGACTGTTGTGTTTAATGTTAAAGATATCTAATTCATAAATATGCGCTATTGTGTTAGAATAAAGTAATCAATATGCATTTATCATTATCATATGCTAAATATATGATGCCGACTTCTTCTAAATGTAATTTTGTCGTATATTTTATTAAAGGTTCATTAGACACTCACATTAAAACCCAAACTATTTTATTTTGTCTCTAGTTATATAGTCCATTGTTTACCAAATACACGTCTCATTTTGCTTCTGTTCAAATGAAATTTAAGTAATTTTCAGACTCCTCGCCAAGCCTCAAAGTTTCATGTGAGTACCATCTCCAGCTTTCTCCAGTTTGTGTAAAGGGTCTTTTCATATGTTAATGATGGGGTATTGTCTTGTTTTACGGTTGTAATGGGGGTTCATCTATATTTTCAATAGAGATAACCCGAATTTATTAGAAAGTGTTTAAAGCTTTCTAATATTGATATCAGTATATGTTAATCTTGTTGTTTCTAGTAGTGTCTATTACATGCAGTTCTGTTAAAAATATAGTATACTGTCCCTTTAATGCAAATGTTGATTTTTGTATCATGTATGAGTTCCACATTGGTTAATCTCCAAATATATTCTTGTTAGCATATTTCCCCCCCCCCCACTCCTAAAAGGACTTTAAACCATATTCATTGTTAAAACAAATGTCTTTCTTAAAAAAAATAAAAACAAAAATAATGTCTCTTTAAGAAAATAGACTTTATTTAACACGTCAATATAATTTTTTTTTCAAAATTTATTGTTTGAACAAGTACATGTAGATATACGAACAATCTGCAAATATTATGTTAGCATATGTAATTTTGTTAAAGGGACAGTTTAGAAAACAAATAATGTTTTGCATTATTACAAAAGTCAATTTTGTAATATCATTGATATCAAAGGTTTCTCACCAATTAATCATTTGTGTTTATTTTAAATTGCTAGCTAAACCTATGAGGTTCGTGTGCTCATTTCTTAGAGCTTGAAGAGTGCATGTAATCATTATGCAATTTGACCACTAGAGGGCATTTGGATATCATTTGTATATGTAAATCCTTGAGCTCATACAGCATATTTACCATGTATTGATCATTGATGTCTAAAATGTTGTTATGTCAGAACAACAAATAAGTGGTCATTTTTCATAGGCATAGATACAAGGGTAAGCACATAAGTCACACGTATTTCTCCATGTTTTGTTGTTTCCAACTTGATAATACGTAATACAGTGTTTTCTTTGTAATCAATAATTCTGACTGTCCCTTTAAGCTGTGTTATTGTCATTCAAACAGTAATATGCCATCATGGATAATTGTAAGGTTAATTTTTTTTGAGATTCGGGAAACAGTTTGGACATCACATCACAACAACCAATCAATATCATGAACAAGGATAGGTATGTGATGTGGTTTTCACACACTTATAACCCACACTCTGCAAACAATCTGCCTCCATGGACCCGGTCCCATACAAGTAGATTATATACAGAGTGTGGTCCACAAGTGTATGAAAACCACATCATCACATACCTATCCATTACACATTAAATAAAAAAAACATTAAACATGAAAACAAATACTTACTTCCTCTTCCTTCCCCTCTTCCCACGGGGCTGAGGCTCTGGGAGGGTCAACTGCCGACTCCGACGAGTTCTCATTGGAGATGTTGTGGGAAGAGTGGAAGGAAGAGTACTGGGACGACCAAGGTGAGGAGGAGGAGGAGATGGCCCGGCAGGAGAAGATGGCCCGGCAGGAGAAGATGGCCCGGCAGGAGAAGATGGCCCGGCAGGAGAAGATGGCCCGGCAGCAGGAGGCCCAGCAGCAGGAGGCCCAGCAGCAGGAGGCCCAGCAGCAGGAGGCGGACCATGAGGCGGACCAGCAGGAGGCAGACCAGCATGCGCCTCCCGGAAGAAATTAAACATCTCTTGTTGGAGATTAAAGGTTCTGTTTTGTCCTTCTTCTATTCGAGTAAGGAGGTGTATGATTTGTGTTTGTCCTTCAATGATTTGTGTTTGTCCTTCAATGATTTTGTTTTGTCCTTCAAGAATTCTAGTTCTGCCTTCTATATTTTGTATCCGGGAGTTACGCATCTGGTCAATGTAGTCTAGCAGAACCCGCACCTCCGCTATTTCCTCTTGTTGTGCACGGCGGGGTGCCCGTGCACAGCGGGGTGCCCGTGCACAGCGGGGTGTGGGTCCTTGAGGGGCCTCTGGTTCCGCGGCCTCTTCCTCTGCTTCCGGGGCCCCTTCCTCTGCTTCCGTGGCCTCTTCCTCTGCTTCCGTGGCCTCTTCGTCATGGGGGGCCTCTTCCCTCCGAGGTGGAGATTCATCCCCACCACTCTCATCCCGGGGTAAAGGAGGAGCCGGTATTTGCTGTGCTGCCTCCTCCCCAGACTCTGTATATTCGAAAAATAAATAAATGTATATATTAGCATATTTCCAAATAAAGCTTTAAATTACTTAGCTTACAATACAATTACAAATGCAGACTCATTAATCCACTTTGAAATCTAACAATCAATACGATTTCCGCATTTTCTAAACCGTATTTGTAATATCTGTGGTCAATCTGAATGTTTTAGCGTTTGTTTTCAGTCTGTTTAAATGCACACCTAACCTATAGCCTAGATACTAATGTAACCGCAAAGTAATTGTGAATGTGTGTAAACAACGTAATAGCATTAATCTGATCCTTAAAGGGACATGAAACCCAATGTTTTATTTTTCATGATTTAGAAACATACAATTATAATCAACTTTCTAATGTACTTTTCTTATCTAATTAGCTTCATTCTCTGGATATTCTTTGCTGAAAAGCATATCTAAATATGCTTAGAAGATGCTGATTGTTAGCTGAATATAGCTGCCTCCTGTGATTGGTTCACCGTGTGCATGGCTATTTCTTCATTAAAGTATATCTAAAGAATGAATCAAATTAGGTAATAGAAGTTAATTTGAATGTTTTGTCAAATTGTATTCTGTACCTCAATCATGAAAGTAAAGGTTTGCGTATAGTGTCCCTTGAAATACATTCGTATGTTAATTTATTCTTAAATGAGCTTACCGTCAGATGAGAATTGCAGGTTCCCGGTATCAATTCCTCCGATACGACTACATCCACCTCGGAGATGCTGGGACGCAACATTTCCTCCCATCGGCAGTACTCGATTTCCAGTGCAGGGCCGCCACCGGTTCCTGCGGCATGTCGGGCCTCCAGGCTTAACTTTTTCTTAAGATCCATCTTGCAGTCCCGGTATCGATGTTTAATAGAGTCCATATCTCTGTTCCGTCCACCCACTGCATTGACTGCATTCCTTATCTCATGCCAGAGCTTCCTCTTCTCAGTCGGGGTGGTCTTCTGATGCTGCAGCCTCCTATACCTGGCCATATAGGCTTCTACGAGGGCCTCCTTCTCCTCCATTGAAAACCTCGCCTCCCTAGTCGCCTTGGCCTTCCCCTGTGACGATGCCCTCTGTTTCCCGGACTGTGAAGCCCTACTCTGTCCGCCACTGGGCCCAGCCACTTATTCATCTTGAACCAAGTGGCTGGGTCCACCCACCGCTACCACCCCCGCTTCCTGCCCCCCTTCCTGCCCCCCTTCCTGCCCTGTTCCTCTCCCCCTCCCTCTCCTCCCCCCTCTACCTCTCCCCTGCCTGCCCTCCATCTCTTCCCTAAACTAAACCCCAACTAAGCAACCCAAAAGTGAGTGTGATCAAATGAAAGGGGGTCAAAATAAAGAACTAATAAGACCAAAATAAGTGCAGAAAGTGTGAAAGGGATATAAATAAAAGAGGGTAAGGAGTATTTAAATGAACAAAATGAAGAAGAAGAAGACTAAAAGGAGGATATGTAAACTAAATGTAACTAGGGGATGGGGATGGGATGGGGATGGGGTATGGGATAAGAGTAAATGGGATTACAGGGAATGGGGTATGGAGTGTAGTATGAGAGGGTATGGGGTATGGAGTGTATGTAGTGTTATTGATAAGTGTATGTATGTATTGAATGTGTTTGCGTGTAAATGTGTTAAGTGTCCAGAAAAAGCACTCGCACACTCACCCAAACCAACTGTCGTTCACTAACTCACACTAGCACTAACTCTCTAACTCACACTAGCACTTACTCTCTAACTCACACTAGCACTTACTCTCTAACTCACACTAGCACTTACTCTCTAACTCACACTAGCACTTACTCTCTAACTCACACTAGCACTTACTCTCTAACTCACACTAGCACTTACTCTCTAACTCACACTAGCACTAACTCTCTAACTCCCACTACCTCTCACTACCACTAACTCTCTAACTCACACTCCCACTAACTCTCACTACCACTAACTGACTCACAATAATGCACCAAATCTCTAAGCTCCAATCTCCAAAAACCCACCAGCAACACAGTGAAAGAAGCCATGCTTGTGTGTTGCTTATATACCCTGTGTAAATGTTTAATGATGTACCGGTTTGCGTTGTAAATTGTGTTCAGGTGTGCTTTATTGTTACTTCTTATTTGTGCAATGTGTATTAGGTGTGTGAATGTGCGCATGCTCATTTGGAGTTATTATTTGTGGAATGTGTAGAATGCGATGATGTAATAGTGGTCGTTTTCTATAACATTGTCCAATAGTATTATGTTTAAATGTGAATTTGCGATGGTGTGGTATTAGTGAAGTGTTGTATATGTATGTTTGTCCTAATATATAGTAATATTGAATGCGATTATTTTGCTAGTGTATGTTTTTGTATTTATTTCCTTGTTGTTATTTTCCGTATTTCCGCATCTTAAAGTATATGCGTATTCCGTGTATTTAATTTAAATAAAATTCCCCCCGCTTGTGAATGTGTAATGCTTGTGTGCTTTGTTTAGTGATTGTTGTTGTGACATTTGCGGCGTGTTATTGTTGTGCATGATGTGGTATGCGTCATATGACCGAGCTGTGCGTATTTCTCGCGCGATCGAGTGTTAGGTGAAAAAAGCGTGTTTGTTTGCATTTCCATTGATCTCTATGGGAGACTGTCTAACGCAGGCAGGATTCCGCGTGTGAAATACACGTGTTAGGAGTATCGTTAGAAGGTTTTGTTTGAACTCTAAATACCGGAGTCAAACAATGCCGTGCGTTAGAAATAAACCACGCGTAGCTAACGCACCCCATCTACCGCCAAACTCTAAATCTAGCCGTAAGTCTGCTATTTTATTCAAAGTAGGTTGCATAGTAAGACGTTTTTATTTTACAACATAAGCTTTGATTTTAATGATTTCTCCTCTATTCACCCCTTTATGCATTTCCCATAAAATTCTATAGTCTGAAACTGAACCTACATTATTATCAAAATATTATTTAATAGTGTTTTCAATTTTTTGAAAATGCATAGGGTCCTCCATAAGAGAATTGTCAAGAGACCAGATATATTTCTTTAATTTGTTGGCCACCTTAATTTACAACTTATTACAGAATGGTCTGACCATGATCTAGGTAATATTTCCGAATTTAGGGCTACATAACAAGTGGATCGCTAAATTATCGCACGTCCGCAAACAGGTAAATACACATCTTAACACATACATATATATGTATATCAGCATATACATAGATATATACAAATACTGTAATCGCTGCACGGCTTACCCCCTCCTCTGTGCTTTAGTTCTGCTGCCGTCTCTGACGGCATCAGAACGATGCTCCCATTGGAGCCGATGAAAGCACGCTCTCGTGAGCGCAATGCTTCCAAGCAATGCGAACCCGAGCTGGGGTTGTAACTTGTAATACTGGCCCACATTAGCATGCGCTGGTATTACAAAGTGGAGTACTATTATCGCTTTCTTGAAAGCGATATTTAGCGCTTCACTTGTAATTTGGCCTTTGCATAAAATAGTCTATCCTTGAGTATCTTTTGTGAGGGGAGGAATAAAATGTGTAATCTCTAGAGTTTGTATCGAGTATTCTCCACACATTATGAACCAATGAATCTTGGAGTCTTAAGTTTTAGTCTTTGAATAACTGTGTGGAGTATAGATGATTTGTTATTCAAATGATCTAATATGGGTCAAGCGTGAGATTAAAATCCTCCTCCACTACTATCACTATGCCTTTTTGATTTTCCAGTGATATATTTACCCCTTAACGACCAGCGCCGTACCCTGTATGACGCTGGTTGTTATGCCCTTAAGGACCAGCAACGTATCCTGTACGTCGCTGCAGTCCTGGACTTCTCTCTGCCGTGATCTCGCTCAAAATAACAAGATCTCGCTATTTCTGCATGCCCGATGAGTGGGGCACTGCAGAAATAGATTTGCACTCTGTGGCCCTCTCTGCATCGCACAGCGGTGGTGCTGATCATTGGTGGGTGGGAGTGTAATGAGGGAGGTGGGTTGGCGGCCCATCGCTGGAGGAGGTGGGCGGAGGGTGGGACTGCTCGGCCACACTACAGGGAAGCCCAAAAAAAAAAAATGTGTCATTGAGGGTAAAGGAGGGAGGAGGGAGTAGGGGCAATGAGGGGGATCTCATTCGGGATCCGTTAACAGAAAGGGATTTGAGAGTGAGAGGGGGTAGTGTATTGAGGGGGGGCAGCTTCACTACAGAAAAAATGGGACTTTTTTTTTTTTTTAAATTGCTAATTTTTGCCAGTACCTAAGATGGTGGCAAATAGGTAGAGGGGGGAGGGTTAGAGAGCTTTTTTTGGGGGGGGATCATGGAGGTTGGGGGGTAAGGGGGAACCTACACTGCAGCAAATATATTTGTTTTTTATAAAAAAAAAAATATATATATATATATAAAAAAAGGGGGTGGGATGTCTCAGGTGGGAGGCTGATCTCTACACTAAAGCTAAAATGAACCCTACATGCTACCTAATTAACCCTTTCACTGCTGGGCATTATACAAGTATGGTGCGCAGCAGCATTTAGCAGCATTCTAATTACCAAAAATCAATACCAAAGCATATATTTCTTCTATTTCTGAACAATGGGGATCCCAGAGAAGCATTTACAACCATTTGTGCCATAATTGCACAAGCTGTTTGTAAATAATTTCAGTGAGAAACCTAAAATTGTAAAAAAGTTAGCGTTTTTTTTTTTTTTTAATTTGATCGCATTTGGCGGTGAAATGGTGGCATGAAATATACCAAAATGGGCCTAGATCAATACTTTGGGTTGTCTGCTAAAAAAAATATATAGTTTTGATAGGAAAATATATAAATAAAGGCTCTATTTTTGTTTAAATGTAGTGATGGCAAAAATGCTCTGGTCTTTTAGGGAAGTTTGTGTCTGAAATGCCCAGTCCTTAAGGGTTTAAGGAAGATACGAAATATTATATCCTGTTTTATGTTGGGAGCATATACATTAGCTAATGTAGTTAATTTATAGAAAGCCTGTAAGAATGAAAAACCTCCCTTCTTTATGCTTAAAATATATTAAGAGGATTGAAGGGGATATTTTTTTAACTATAATCCCTACACCATTAGTTTTTTTTTTTTTTTTTTGTTAGATGCATAGAAACAGGAACCAAACTAATGGAATTACTTTGGTTCTCTACATTTAACAAATTGTCTTTTGCATAAAAAATTATGTCACCCGGGGGGCGGAGCCAGCTACTGAAGCACCAAGACGTACTATTTCAGAGCTCCTAAAGTTTGACTACTAAAACCTAGATCTTTGTCGTCTTGGAGGCTTATATACCTTTCACCCACATACCCCTTAGGATGGAGGAGTTTTCTATACACCTTTCCTCTTTACTGGAGGGTCTGATTGCAAAATTTGACAGTCAGTCTCACGGCCTGAGGTCTGCCATTATAGAGATGCGTGCTAAATATGGCGTTGCCTACCTTCCCAGCTACGATTCCCTTGAGACAAGCCAGACGGACTACTCACTGCCTATTCAGCATTCTCCTACATGCCTGCAAGAAAGGCAATTCAGAGAGGGCTACACCAGTGCTCTCCCTGGAGCGGCAAGTAGAGACCAGATACAGCCAAGCATGGCTGACCTGTCCCATATCTCCACCACTACATCGGGAGCTGAAAGATATATCCAGATAGCCACCGGGCAATATTCCCAGTTCTCTCCCCCTCCTCACCTAAGCGAGAAAGACACTCTCACTCCTGACACTTTCAAGACTCCAGTTACCGCTATGCAGTACAGAGCTTGGGGAACAGAAGGCGCAAAGAGTATCTGTGCACACAGGAGATTAGGAGACGTATCCACTGAGGCATTAAGCATGAGTGAGTCCCCATGGAAACTAATTAACTCTACATGCCATGACGACCTTTTCACTGCTGAGCACTCGCCGCACTGTAGTGGAGGGGAGCCGTGGGTTGATATGGAGGCAAGTAGGATGGAGAAGGGGAACCCCATACCCGTGATGGCGGAACAGTTAGTAAACTATGAACAACACCGTGCCCTAAGGCCATCTAAAATCCATGCAGGTTCTGTACAGTGTTGCGCTGTACAGCGAGACATTTCAAGTGAAGCTGACATGTACATATAGAGTCAGTGGCTTAGAGGTGACAACTCCCATAGCCCTCCCTGCTTTGAAGCATACAGCCGGTAGCCCTCCCTCAGATCACGAGTCTCAATCAAGCGAGCTTTTCTCTAGATCTGCATGGACTGACACAGCACATCTCACCAAGCTGCCGAAGGGCCCTTTTGACCTGGGAGGCCTGCTATTTGTATGTATGTTACGCATTGCACACTTAGGGGACTCCAACATGGCCGGGTACTTTCACACACTGCAAGCGTCTCTCCGGTGCTGAAATGGAACTTTCCCTTAAAACTGTCTGATGGCAGTATAGAACGCTATATCCATGTTAATATGCTGTCATACCTATTACCCTCTTGACGCTGACAGCCTGCTGTTGACACATACCATTTAACGTACTATGGGTAATAAAAGCAATATTTTGAGCATCACATCAGTAAGCTATCACAGCCTCAGCTTCCTGCTTCTACTGTCATAATTCCCTACAGGCGAACTTATTATACAGTACTAATTCAGATATTAGATAGATACTATGTAGGTTTTTATAGCTTCTCTTTAGCCTAGATTAAACTTTACTTTTCATGAAGCTATGACCCATATAGATATTATGTGACATTTCTAAATCTATTTTCCATGTCAGCCTGCAGCTGGAAAAGGATCTGAACAGAATTATATTCCCTTGGCACTAGACTAGGATTATAGTCAAATATAGTCTAAATATCATCATACAAGCTCCTGTTATAATTTAGTCACTATGCTAGATCCCCTAGCCTTACATGGCTTGTCTTTTGAGTACTCCTGTAGCCCCCAGTAGAGAATTAAGCATCACATCTTCTCCCTTCTATCTATGTAAAAGACTAGCAAATAGCTCCTAGTTCCATTCCTCATTGTCTGAAATATGGTTATCTTGAAATTTGTCCCCTTGTCTTCGCCATTGATCTTTAGTGTTTGGTTTAGTGTCCTGGCTGGATACATGACGCATACATCTAGTTAGTTCCAACATATCTTGCTCACAGACATGAATCAGTCTTCTTATAGTATATATCCTGTCACTATCCTAAATGTTTAAACCTATCTTTGAGGTTAAATTTGTTTGTTTTTGTTTGAAACGCACGCTACTTAAATATCTCCAAACAATACTTTTCAGTTCGAGAGCTGGCATTGGCTCTACTGAGGTCTCTTGATACATGTTATAAAGGTCACTGCTGGGCTGTGTTAACTGGGAAGGCACGGCTCAGTACACCAGATAAATTAATGACCTCAGTTTGGATATTTATGTAGTAACTAACAGAATACATGACGATGGAGACATCTGACTAGGCGGGGGCCTTATTTGTCTCTGTTTTTCATATACTTAGTTAACCCCCCCCGGTATGTATCCTTCTTAGGAAATCTCACTTATTTTCACATACCCCAGCTTAAACTTATTCACGTTGTGATTAGAGGATAGTTATATTTTATAGTACATAGCAAAGATTTGTGCTCTCAGGATATTTTTGATTTTGAATCTGACATACTACCTGGCTCCGCCCTCCATCCCCCCTATTCTATTTTGAGCGGCTCTTGCCCGCTGTATCCCCCTTCCCCATAAAAAATAGAGCTACCTCCTCCCTGGCCTTACCTTTATCTGAATAGATACCTTACTCTTTTTCCTCTATAGCCAGGAGAGGACCATTCTTTTTTTTTATTACGTTGATAATACTCTATAACAAAACTGAAGTCTTTCTATGAGATAGCCCACATGTTATAGTAATGTCTGTGATATTGGAATGTTTTACTCTGCTCATTGTGCTGTGTATACATTGATCTGTAAACGTTTTGGGGCATACCCTGTTTTCTGTACTTGTTAATGACTTCAATAAAAATCTTTTAAAAAAAAAAAAAATTATGTCACCCGATTTTAAATTTAGGCTTTTTAAAAAGGTATTCCTCTTCATTGGACTGTTCAGTCCTTTGGCATTCATGGATAGTTAAAGGGACACTAAACCCAAAATGTTTCTTTCGTGAGTCAGATAGAGCATGCAATGTTAAGCAACTTTCTAATTTACTCCTATTATCAATGTTTATTCGTTCTCTTGCTATCTTTATATAAAAAAGAAGGCATCTAAGCTTTTTTTCTTGGTTCAGAACTCTGGACAGCAGTTTTTGATTGGTGGATGAATTTATCCACCAATCAGCAAGGACAACCTAGGTTGTTCACCAAAAATGGGCCGGCCTATAAACTTACATTCTTGCATTTCAAATAAAGATACCAAGAGAATAAAGAACATTTGATAATAGGAGTAAATTAGAAAGTTGCTTAAAATTGCATGCTCTATCTGAATCACAAAAGAAAAAAATTGGGTTCAGTATCCCTTTAAGTAAGGTGTGTAGGTCTTGTAACAGGATTTGTAACTCAGAGAATGATTAATACATTTTATCCCATAAACATATGAGTTTTCAAGAAAGTGCAATACCTGTATCATCAGATAAAATATATACCAATGGTGCATACAAAACTTATGAGTATCATTGAAGTAAATAGTGAGTATCAAACAAAGTGTAATAAAACGTATATATATGAAAACATAAAGGAATGATATCATGAACAATCATTCCCATTTAAACTAGGGGAGTCGCAGCACAACATAATCATAGTAATAATTGTGACAGTCTCATTATAGTGTAGAAACCATATGTGGTTGGAACTAAAGTTTACAAATTTTAACTCTGCATTATGAATAAAAAACAGGGTGGTGTCAATAAGCCTCAATAAACGTATATATTCATATTAGGGTAAGAGACATAATTAACACAAAAATTACAGCTAACAACCAACTACCTGGCTATAAAGTTACTTTTAAAGATTTCAGTAATCCTGCTATAATTCAAAAACTTGAGAATCGGCCTGAAGAGATGTTGATGATACCTTTGTCCACTTATTGTTTGGACGTTTGAACATTTTGGTCTTTGATCGAAGTGATCTTTGTTAGTAGACTTTGTAGATTGAGAATGCTTGGAAAGACTTGTGTCATCAAAATCCGCTATAGTACAAGTGAGTCCTAGATTTTTGGTAAAGTTCTCAAGAACTTGAGGCCCGCGATATGTGTAGGTTGTACCGTCTCGTGTGTCATTGAAGCTAAACGTGTATCCCCATCTGTATTTCATACTTTTTTCTTGTAGCTGTGTAGTGAGAGGTTTGACTGCTTTTCTTCTCAATCTTGTGGATTGGCTCAAGTCCAGGTAAATTTGTATTTTGTGTTCCAGGTAAGAGATGTGTTGTGATTGTCTAGCCTTATGGTTTATTTAGCTTTCAAGTTGAAGAATCTAAGTATATTATTTTGGAAACGTATTATTCATTTGAGGAGGCCACAAAGCTCTATGAGTTCTTTGCAACATGAGAGGCATAGTATGTATGTCATCTTGTTTGTGTGTGAATAAACCTTATACATATGATTCCAGATATTTTGTTTGTATACTTTCTGGTATCCCTCTGAAATGCAGGTTATTCCCTCTTCCCCTATTATTAAGGTCTTCTATTTTCATTTGGAGTTATTCAATTTAATTGTCATGTATAGTATTTGTGTGTGAGACACTATCCAAAATTTCATTAGCAGTTTCCTTAATTTCTTCCAAATCAAGAATTCTATGACAAATTTCTGAAATTTCCTTGTTTCATAGCAGATAATTCTGACTTAATTAAGTTATTTGAGAGAAAGAAAGTCTGAAGATTATGAAATATATTCACTTTTATGTTGTGAATATATGCTGTAATTATCTGTAGTAGCTCCTATTTCAGTAGGTGTAGCAGCCTCTTGTGGTAGAAAAAAGGTACTAACCGAAGTTGTAAGAGTTCAAGATTTATTTTGTTTATCCATTTTAATATTGCTTCTTGAAGCCATTTTAAGTTACAAGTGGGGTTGAGTGTTATAAAATATATAAATATTTTTAACTTTGTACAAGGAAGTCTTTCTTGATTTCTATTTACTATTATTTGATTCACAATAGTGGAGTGAGAAGAAACAGCCCATATGAAAAAAAACAAACCCCAATAATATTGCTAACAGGAAAATACAATTCTGTAGCTTCTGCCTCATTAAAGATAATTAGAAGTGAGTTTGACACTCTATTTCCCAGCATATGTACATTGATGTGTTTGCTTTAAAAAGGTTAACATATGCAGATTAGTCCTGTATAAGATTTCTACAAATTATACTGCACAAAGTCCTAAGGTGGACTTATTGTTATAATTTTAATGGTTGTTAAATCAAGTCCCCTTAAAGGGCTATATTTAAAAGAGACACTTATCTGTAAACTGATTGGGTTGTAGTCATTTTAGAAGCTGTATTCTCTACTGTGTGTAAGAAAGCCACTATTTCTCATGGTAGGTCCACTGTGAGAGTTATAAAATGGCGGCTGCATCCGAAGGTGCATATACATTATAACGCCGATTTCCCCCTATATAGACCTCTTTAACGCATTGCAATGTCGGCAGGATGTTCCTGGGTCTAAGCACTCATGGGAAAAGGTGAGTGTACGGTTCTACTTATGCCTGGATACTATTATATGCCGAAGCTGTACGGAGCTCTGCTGTAAAGCGGTCATGTACCGGCATGGCAAAAATCTGCCCCTTATTATTATTATTAATAACTAATATTAAAGTGAAATGGTAATGCAATAATAAAATGTTCTATTTTGTTACTGCATTTCATTTTTATACAAATACTCATTTATAATAATGTTTTTAACTCAACCAGACACAAGTTAAACTCCCTCTCAGGAGCTGTAATGCATTGTCACACATAAGCACAGTATTGTCAGTACATCTACTTTGTGAGCGTCAATATCTGCTTAAGCCCGTTTGTAGGAAAAATTTGTCTTGTAATAGAATGCTCTAATGAATTATATAATTTTATTATTACTATAATATCTCCCTTTAATTCTGATTTGATAACCTCTGACAATGGCTCAATAATCCTGCATTCCTAAATTGGATTTGGCATCATGCATTAAGTGAATTAAGCTAACATTTGCTTGATTGTTAAAGGTAATTTTCCATATAGAGATTACCAAGTTTGGCTTGGCAATGTGTTGTCTGATGGGATTTCTGCCTTAAGATTCAATATAATAATTATAAATGTCATACCACCAGTGCACCTATGATCAATAAAGTTTAATTTAAGTGCAAAGGTATTGAATTAATACAATATAAATAACTATGGCAGAAATGTAGGTGATGTCAATATGTGTTTTATTTAATAGATATTAGCAATGCATGCTGTGCCAACGGTGCAGCCTCTGAGCTCATCAACAACTGTTTCATCAATATGTTATCAGAGAACATTTCACTGCAAAGCTAAATGTCCTAGACATAAACAACAATTGGCAACAATAACTTGTCAGCTATGAAATTTGTTAGCATATAATTCAGTTAGTCATAAAAACAGTCTAAACAATAAATTTAAAGTTTCTTTTACTAAGAACATTTAATGTTACCAATTCCTGGGTGGTTTTAGAAATTGGAATATTTTATAACCCTAATAGGATGGAATGAATTGTCTACCTTTTTCACTTGGAGTAAACCTATTTTTCACATGGTATGGCTAAATATGATTGTGATATTATTTTAAAGAGACATGAATTTAAATTCAGACAAATGTAAAAAAATTAAATGTATCCATATTTTTTGCATTCATCTGACAATGATAAACAACAATTTAACAAAAAAAGAAAAGCTAACAAACAAATGAATGTACAAAAATTATTAGTTGATTCATTAATGTTACTAAAACTCTAATATGCATTTTCTAATTGGCTGATGGTTGTCACAAGCTATGGGGGGATTGGACATTTACTAGAACATATTCTACTGCTCATTTCAAATTAAAAGTGCTATTGCATTGTCTTTTTTATTGTTTATTTGTAAATTATTTGATTCTTCAGTATTTAGTGTCCTTTAAAGTAACAATAATACCTTTTACACTAATAAAAACTTTCAAACAATATTACATTGTAGAGGAACATCAATCCTAATTCCTGTCCAGGGACTAGCAAAGGGAGCTTTATTTTTCTTATCAGTTTAAATGAATTTTACTCAGAAACATCACAAGATCATAATTAAATGACAAGGATATTACTAAATTTCTTAAATACTGTTAATTTGAAATTCTGAACCCTTTCTCGTCTGGAAAAAATCATTTCCTAGATTTAGAGCTAGATTACGAGTGGTGCGCTAACTGTAATTAGCGCACCACAAGTGCAATATCGTTTTTTTGGCTCCCTATAGCGTCTTCAGCCCCTCTAGCATCACCAGTCCTTATGCTTTGAGCATGATTTTTAATACACTTTTAAATTCACGTCTATTTTCAAATGTACTTTGTTTTCTTGGTATTCATTGTTGGAAAAAGAATATATACATACTCTACACTGGTGGGAGCTAGCTGGTAATTGGTGCCTGCATACATTTTTATCTTGTGATTTGCTGACAAAATATGTTAAGATAGCTCTCAGTAGTATATTGCTGCTCCTTCGGCAAAGGATTTAAAATGAATGAAGTAAATTGGAAAGTTTTTTTAAAATTGCATTTTCTATCTGAATAAAAAACAACAAAAAACAAAACAAATTGGGTTTCATGTTCATTTAACTGAATCATAAAACATTGCTTACTAATATACAATATGGGTGCACAAGTCAATATAGGATTAATCAAAACCAATGTTATATTCACAAACTTTTTGGTGTGCTCGGTAAATGTAAAAGTGTTGTCTAAAAGTCAAGTTTTTTTAGGTGTGGTATTTAATAAGCAAAAAATAGCCCTAAAATTGTGTACTAAGTTTCACTTGTTAATGACAGAGACATTTTTCACCAAACTGATAAATGAAAATGGCTGATAGAGATCATGCTGTTTTTAAAAAATATCCCATCTGCAGCTAATAAGATGCAAAAAATTATCAAAAGTTAGATTTTGGTCAACTTCATAGGGGCCTATCTATCAAAGTGTCAACCGCAAATACGCCGGAATTCCACATCATAATTTTTTTGATCCTACCTAGTTACCAAAGCCTCAAGATCGGCAAATGTTGAAATTTGTGACGTAACATTTGATCCTGCGATCTCAATCTGACGCAGATCAATGGTTACGTCATTACAGATGTTCCCAATACACATTCGGCTCTATTTGACAATTTTTTCAATTTATCAAATAGTTAACAGGTACGCTCGCCAGTATTTGGACGCACACTACCTGGTTTTCAATTCGCCACCCTTGAGGCCGCGGATGCCATAGAAATCAATGGGAGTCTGAAAGCACCGAAAGCTTATGTTCGATACTGCAAGACAATGAAATATACCCCATTCATTTCTATGATAGAAAACTAGTTACGTTAACACCTAACACCCTAACATAAACCCAAGTCTAAACACCCCTATCCCGCCGCTCCCCGACACCGCCGCAACCTAAATAAAGTTATTAACCCCTATCCCGCAGCTCCCCGACACCGTAGCCACTAAATAAACATATTAACCCCTAAACCTCTGGCCTCCCACATCACCACTACTAACTAAACGTATTAACCCCTAAACCGTCAGCCCCCCACATCGCCAAAAATAAAATTAAGCTATTAACACCTAAACCTAAAATCCCCTTAATTTAAAATTAAAATTACAAGATCCCTATCTTAATATAAATTAAAACTTACCTGTAGAATTAAAATAAACTAATTTTAAACTATTAATTAACCTACCGTAACTATTATACAAAATTAAATTAAACTACCAATTAAATAAACTAAATTACATATTAAAAAACCCAACCCTACTAAAATTATTTAAATATACAATTAAACCTTGTAAAAAGTACTAAATTACAAAAAAAACCACTAAATTACGAAAAATAACCAACCAAATTTTCAAACATAAAAAATTTACACCTAATCTAATAGCCCTATAAAAATAAAAAGCCTACAATAAACTACCAATGGCCCTTAAAAGGGCCTTTTGTGGGGCATTGCCCCAAAGATATCAGCTCTTTCTCCTGTAAAAAAAATAAATACAAACACCCCCCAACAGTAAAACCCACCACCCAACCAACCCCCCAAATAAAAACCCTAACTCTAAAAAAAACCTAAGCTACACATTGCCCTGAAAAGGGCATTTGTATGGGCATTGCCCTTAAAAGGGCATTTAGCTCTTTCACATTGCCCAGACCCTAATCTAAAAATGAAACCCACCCAAAAAACCCTTAAAAAACCTAACACTAGCCCCCGACGATCCACTTACAGTTCTTGAAGTCCCGCTTGAAGGATCCATCCAGCCAGTGAAGTTATCATCCATGAGGCAAGAAGTCTTCATCTAGACAGCCACTTCTATCTTCATCCAGCCGGAGAAGTCTTCATCCAGACGGCCTCTTCTATCTTTATCAAGCCGGCGTGGAGCAGGTCCATCCTGAAGACATCCAACGCAGAACTCCTCTTCTTACGGTCGCTGCCGTAAACTGAAGCTTCAATGCAAGGGACGCGATTCAAGATGGCATCCCTTGCATTCATTTTGGCTGATTTGAGTGTTAAATTCAAATCAGCCAATAGGTTGCGAGCTACGGAAATTCTATTGGCTGATTTGAACATAATAACTTAAATAATAACTTTATTTAGGTTGTGGCGGTGGCGGGATAGGGGTTAAACATTTGAGTACAGTGGCGGCGTTTAGTGAAATGGTATAAATAAAGTTTGGAAAATCACGAATAGCAGCGTCATTGATGACTATTAGTTAACAACAGTCCGATGCTCATTGCCCCGTACTTGGTGCGCCTGTTTTTGACGGCTTCATTTAAAATTATAGAGATCGTATTGATGTCCACGGCTGCAATGTTTGGCGATATTAGGCAAGCATATTGACACCCACGAATGCAATATAGTTGATGCTTTGTTACATATCCCCTATAGTGTGTATTAAATACATTTATGCAGAGAAGATTTTTTTACAAAACTAAGCATGTAATTACATAATAAACAGGAAGTAGGAGAAAGAAAAAGGATCTAATATATCTGTATTTTTACTTGAAAACAAATCTGGGGAAAAAAATGGTGAATGCAACCACAGTATTAAAAATATACATATTTATATAGATATAAATAGTTGTTAAAACATATCTGATAAGTTTTTGTTCCATGTCCATTTAAAAACATTTTTTTAAGTTTGTTCTCATAAAAATTGTAATTACAGTTCTGTTACACATTAATATTTGGTAATAATGGGATTAATTCCATTCTAGCTGAATGGGTTTGGTTTCTTTAGCTGTTTTTTGTATCTTGAAATGCTGTCTTCCACATTGGAACAATCTCAGTACAAATGATAACATTGTCATATTTGAAAAATATTGGATTTAATATCAGAAAAGTCACCCATACAATAATTGGACAGCATCAACTTTGGCAATCACAATCCACCTGACTGTAAGTTATTGCCTAAATATGTACAACAAAATGGATCAACAGCCAAAGGCACTTGATAAATGCTCAATTTCAACAGATCAACTGATAACGTACATTGAATAACTGATAGGAATATCAGCCACCAATCTGCACATGCTTGAACCCCCAAAAAAGATGGATTTTACAAAGCCAGCAGCAATATCCCTTTTTGATGATGATGATCAGTCGTGACATTCAGAGAGAGAGAAGATTGTTAAAAGAGCATGAACCAGCAGAATTAGGATGAGTGGCCTGGTCGGTTGCTGAGAGAGGCTGGATAACCTGAAGAGCAGTTGTAAATTTCTGTGCATCAATTCGGTTTTTGGGAATCTACAGCCATTATTGGTCATATCAGAGTAATTGGAGGAATGGAAATTTAATATTGTTGGCATTATTAAACTTTGTTATATTTGACTTGGTATGATTGTAATCATTTTAATATTAATAAAAAATAATGGGCAATCACCTTTTTTTCCAATATCAAACAAGAATTTTGGAATGAGTGGAATTGAGGCTAATATTTGAAATGCAAATTGTTATTTATATGATACTGTGACTCCAAGGGGTAGATTTATTAAATACCGGGAAACATGATTCACTGTAGTGAATCATTTCCCCCCAACATCCCAAAATGCTGACCGCATACACTGTCGGCATTTAACATTGCACAAACAATTCTTGTGAAATGCTTGTGCAATGCTGCACCTTTTCATTAGCAGGGTGTGTGAATTATCCTGATCAGATTGGGATGATTGCAGTCTGCCACCTAAAAGGTGGTGGACAAGTTAAGGAGCAGCGGTCTTATGACCGCTGATTCTTAACTTCAGTTTCCGTCTCGCTGGAAACTTCGGGTTGAGACAGTAGCATCCGCTGCTTGTTAAATCTAGCCCCAAGTCTATTATTATTATTTTCTTATGAGGCACTACCTGTTTTGGTTAACAAATTGTTTGATGGATTTAATGCTGGTTGAACCAAAAATAGATATGTAGAAGAATATGAAAATTCAAACAACAGTTTTAAATAGTAAAAATTTTGCAAAATATATAAAAATCAGCAATGCAAATGTTTGCAGGCCCAACTTAATGCAAGTTTCTCTTACATAAGACAATTATGTGTGAAGGGGAAACTGTAAGTGGACCCATATTGCACAACAACAAGGATCCATATGGTTCAAGCCATATGTATATTATGGTTTCTATTCAAAGTCAAATTCCGGTCGAATACAAGACACAAATGGATCGTTTTTTATACAATATGGATACACACCAGAGGTAAGTGATAACAGAAATGAACAACTTCCAGTAGAGTAGTTGAGTGGGTAGAAATCCAACTCTCTCCCAGAAGCTAAAAGGGGCAGACAAGTTAGTCCTTCCCAAATGCAGTATCTTGTTTACAATCTTCAGACTTACTATAGGGGAAACAAACAAACGAGGTTACTGTTTTCCCCAGCAATAGCCAAGCTCTAGGTTTGGAGAAATTAAAAGGTTTATATTCAATTCTTAACTCAGGCTTAATGCCCTGGGTGAATTGTTTCCATTTGAGTGATCCACTTACCTCACAAAGATAAATATTTACCTAATGGTACATTATCTGTCTTATGGTGAAAACTGCAGATTTGTATAGGATTTATACCAATATATAGCAAACGAAAACATATGGTAGATAAAGGAGGCAGAACGATCTGTTACAAAAAGATACCTTGACACACTGATAGCTTTGGTGTCCACAACAAGGCAAGAAGAGGCAAAGCCTGTCTGTATTGGCAAACATTACTTGATTCAATTGCATGCTCTATCAAACAGCTAATTTTTGTCACAGAGTTGTGTGAAGTACACACTCCCACATGCCTCAGGGAGAGCCACTGCTTCCATATGCTACAGTTTGAATTGTGGGTGTACATATTTACACGTTTCATGTTGTCCACACACATATTTTTTTTTGACAGTGTGTGATAAAAAAGGGGTTGGTTATGTTAGTTTGAAAATGTTTACTTTCCTGTTTGGGTGGGAGAGGAAAAGGAAGTGACACTTTCTGATGCAATTTTTATTATATGAGTGAGGGGAATATATTTTGTGTTTAAAATAATTGACAGAATAACCTGCTGGTTTTGTAACTGGTCTCTACGTACCTGTAAAATTTAACTTTTCTTTCAAATGTAAGGGCTCTTTGATTTCCATTTTCCTAAACAAAAGCCTTTCTCTATTTATTGTTGTTTTTCTCTCTCTTTGCTGTCTGTGTCCATGCTTATAAGATAAAGTTGTGGATAACACATGGATGTACATATTATGTGAACCATTTATTTTTGTGGTTATAATTTTTTAAGAAAGTTTTAAATAACAGTAGTGTTAACTAACAGTTTAACTTTTAAAACAATATATCATCAATCAACAAATTTGTATGAAAAAGTGCAGTATCATATATAAATAATAATCCAATATATAATCCAAATACTGGTCCAAAATATGTCACATTTCAACTAATAAGATGTATAGCTTTACACCATTATTAGTAAACATTTTACATATAGCACTAGCATTAATTATGATAAGCTTAAAAATCATTCATTCCAAAATATAATAGTTATAGTTTACAGTTGACATTATATTATTTTAGTCATGTAACTAACAAAATGTAATTTTTGCAAGTACTTGGTAATACAAAAAATTTAAATTATAATTAAATAAAAAAGAGATGCACTATTACATTGCCTGCTCACACTCTCAGGTTTGAAGAACATACAAAAGACAAAATATAGTAAGAAAGCGCTAGAAAGCAATGATGGGACAAAATGAAATAGTGCAAACAATAACTATTCAACTTAAGACTAGGCAGAGTAAAATATCTGTTCCTTTAACACTTTGGCTGCTAAGCCATTTCCCACTTGGGCGCAAAGCTGGTTTTGAGCTTTTATTAAATATATTTTTTTTTCTAGATCCCCAAGACTTATACCGTTGAAAAGGTTAGGCGATTACCTTTCCAACAGTGGGTCTTAGGGGTCTGTAGCTGCCTAAATGCCTGAGATAAGCAGCATGCCCTCATCTCCCTATATTTGTCCATTGTCCATAGTCAATAAAGTTGCGCAGTGACGTCATCACGTCATTGCGTGTGATGTCATCATGCAAAATGTGAAGCCACAGCGATGCATCTCACTTTTCAGCCCAGATCGCCAGAGTGGGAGTAGGTGGGAGCCCCCAGATTGCCCTCAAGGTGGGTGAGTGCTAGCGACGGCTCTGAGTCGTCGTTAGCACCTGACTGAGAAAATTTGCGCAGCTCAGAGCCATCGTTAGCACTCAAGAGGCTAATTATAATGCAAACCACCATATCGGTTTATCTAAAATGTATCACATACATAAAATAAAATAACAAACATATATAATAGTAACCGGTCACTAAAAATACAAGAGGGGAGTCCACTTGTTCAAAGTGAAAAAAAGGAGGAGGTTGTAATCCTGAAGCTATAATCCAAAATAAAAGACTGTGGTAAAGTTCTGTATTAGGTTAGTATGAACATTCACTTTGTTTTGTATATGTTTCATGTACGTAATTATTTAACTCTTACTTGAGGCGGTATGTTTGAAAGTGACGCTGCTGTGGATAAACTTGTGCCGATTGACTGCCGGCACACCATGTGTTCAGAGACAATTTTAATATTTGGATACTGCACTCATATCAGTGGCTTTATCAATCTTCCAGAATTTATTCACCATCAACAGGTTTCACCGTTTTCTCGGCTTTCTCAAAAACTTGAAAAAGCCAAAAAAAACATTGAAACTCGTTGATGGTGAATAAGTTCTGGAAGATTGATAAAGCCACTGATATGAGTGCAGTATACACATTTTAAAATTATCTCTGCACAGAGAAAGTTGTTAACTTTGGGATTGGATATCCCCTTTTGAGGAAGAGTACATTCGATTGGTGTATATGAACATGTGGTGTGCTGGCAGCCAATCGACACGCATTTACCCACAGCATCATCACCTTCAAACACACGGTGGCAAGTACACATAATAAACAGTGTCCGTAGGAATAACAGAGGGTCAAGCCGAGATCATAGTGAAGGCAGCGGATGTCTGAGTGTGGAAACAGCCCTGAGAACTGAGTGAAGTAATTACGTATGTGAAACATATAAATAACAAAGCGAATGTACATACTAACCTAATACAGAACTTTACCACAGTCTTTTATCTTCGATTATAGTTTCAGGATTACAACCTCCCCCTTATGCACTTTGAACAAGTGGACTCCCCTCTTTTAATTTTTGTGACCGGTCCCTTTTATATATGTTTTTATAAATACAGAAGTAAACATAGAGATGCACTCAACTAGGCTTAGAACTGAAGCTGGAAATATTTCCTTGCTTAGTCCCTCCTTACTCCCAGGGTACAAACTCTTTCTGCACACTATGCCTTTCACAAAGGTAAAATCTCCTGTAGCATATCAGTCTGACCCTGCCAAATGACAGTCCAGCACCGAAATACCAGGCAAATCTCCTTTGAACAAGGGAAAACAAACAAACCCCAGACGTACGTTTCGGCCTCTATGGGCCTTGTCAGTGAGGTGCAGTTGCATCCTTCTAAGGCATGTGTGTAAGGAGGTCACGTCTGGTTACCCCTTTATCTCTTAGGGTGACCTAAGAGCATTTGCATAAATACAGAAATAAACATAGAGATGCACTCAACTAGGCTTAGAACTGAAGCTTAAAATATTTCCTTGCTTAGTCCCTCCTTACTCCCAGGGTACAGCACCGAAATATCAGGCAAATGTACGTCTGGGGTTTGTTTGTTTTCCCTTGTTCAAAGGAGATTTGCCTGGTATTTCAGTGCTGGACTGTCATTTGGCAGGGTCAGACTAATATGCTACAGGAGATTTTACCTTTGTGAAAGGCATAGTGTGCAGAAAGAGTTTGTACCCTGGGAGTAAGGAGGGACTAAGCAAGGAAATATTTCCAGCTTCAGTTCTAAGCCTAGTTGAGTGCATCTCTATGTTTTTTCTGTATATGTGTTTTTATGCATGTGATATATAGTGTAGTGTATTTTATAAAAAAAATAAAAATTGTAGCATTTTTATTTTATAATAAAATACGTGTACTTGGCAGAATTTGGGGGGTAAAGGTAGTGGGAATGGGGTGTTAGAAAAAAAAAAACAGCACTATGGGAACTGTGTGTTCCCTGTAAATATAAATGTATATGCTTATATACATATATATATATTTATGCGTTAATATGTGTATATACACATATTAACCCATAAATATATAGGTACAGCAAGATAAAACTGATACAGCTGGTTTGAGGAAAGCCACAGGAATTTCTGCAGGCACAGGATACTCAGCGGGTACTGTTGGTGAGGCTTTTACTGGATACCAGGTAGGTAAAACAGTTACAGCAGGTTTGAAGAAAGCTGTCATTGGAATATCAGACATAGGATACTTAGCAGACACAGGATACCCAACAGGTATTGTTGATGAGGCTGTCATGGGACACCTGGTAGGTTCAGCATGCACAGCATGAACAAGGCAAGCATTAGCATACACAGGTACAAGACAAGTATACTTCAGCTTCTAGAACAAGGAGAGCATACAAAGGAATTCGGAAGAAAGTACAAGCAAGGTATGCTACTGATTCAGGAACAAGGATGGCTCAAAATAATTCAGCCCAAAGTAATGAGCTGAGTGACCTTTTTATAGAAAACTCCCACACCTATAGCCTCTGGATGGGAGGCCCCTTTAAATCTTGGCAGTGTGCAGTCTAGGGGGCCTATTTAACAAAAGGTCTGTTGGACCTGATCTGACATTGCTGATCAGGTCTGACAGACCTCGCTGAATGTGGAGAGCAATATCTTGTGAGCTGCTGGTGCAACGCTGCCCCCTGCAGATTTTCGCGGCCATAAGGCCACCAGCAGGGAGGTGTCAATCAACCTGATCGTACTCGATCGGGTTGAATTGCGGTGATGTCTGTCCACCTGCTCAGAGCAGGCAGACAGGTTATGGAGCAGCGGTCTGCTTCATAACTGGTGTTTCTGGTGAGCCTGCAGGCTCGCCAGAAACACGGGCCCTTAAGCTCCATGCGGAGCTTGATAAATGGGCCCCCAAATGTCCACATGGGACATCCAGACTGGGGAAACAAACCTTGGCATTCCCTCACATGGAACGCTGAGACCAGGAGGGGCGTTCCCTAAAGTTAATGCCTGATACTCTAAAATTTCCTCTCGGATGGCTTTGTACTACTTCTAACTCAATCTATCTAAAACTGAGCTGATTCTTGTTCCTCCCTCTCTAAAACATCCTACACCTGACATTTCTCTTAGAGTTGGAGACTGTATTCACAGCCCCTCACCACAGGTCTTTGGGTGATTCTGAACTCACATTCACTCCACATATTCCAACTCTTAAATCCTGCCATACACACATATGCAACATTTCCAGAATTCAACCTTTCCTTACTCCAGAAACTTCAAAATACTATTAAATTCCCTCAATTTGTCAAACATTGACTACTGCTATCTACTTCTAAATGTCCTTCCCAAACACTGCCTCTCCTACTCCAATTTAATATGACTTCTGCTAGACTCATCCACCTAAGTCACAGATATATACATCAGCTACTCCAATCTGCCAGTCTCTACATTGGCTACCCCTACACTCTAGAATACAATTCAAATTATTAACCCTAGCCTATAAAAACCTCACTCCCAACTATATTTTCCTCTCTCATCTCCAAATAGACCCCAAGACATCCTCTTCGAGCAACCTCTGACCCTTGTCTTTCCACTTCTATTAGCTCTTCATCCCTAGACTAAACCTCAAGCATAGCTCATTAAGATATTGGTAGTTTTTAAAGGAACATGGAACCTAATTTTTTTTTCCCCATGATTTAGATAGAGAATACAATTTTAAACAACTTTCGAATTTACTTCTATTGTCTAAATTGTATCATTCTCTTGATTTCATCTTTTAAGGAGCAGCAATGCTTTCAATGGTTTCTAACTAAACTTATGGGTGAGCCAATCACAATATATATATATATATATATATATGCAGCTATCAATCAACAGCTAGAACCTAGGTTATCTGCTGCTCCTGGGATTGCCTAGATAAACCTTTCAGGAAAGGATAACAAGAGAAGGAAGCAAATTAAATAATAGAAGTAAATTGGAAAGTTGTTTAAAATTGAATCATAAAAGAACATTTTTGGGTTTCTTGTCCCTTTAAGTAGGGTAGTTTTTCATATATAGTTTTTATTGGTGGAGACTAGTTATTCACAGATATATCTCACAGATATATAGATCTCAAAATTATAGTTGTTATCACAAATTGCTATAGGATTTCTTTATTTCACTTTTATAATTTTATATAGGAATATTCTTCTTTTCTAGAGTTTTTAGCTCTTGTTGAAATTGCTAACAAGCATTTTAGGTTGTGAGTTTAGTAATGCATATCATGTTCTTGTTATGTACCAATTGATATTATGGTTTTAAGGTTTATTTTTTTAGACGATGAGGTAAGCATTTAGGGGTTGGTTTTCATGAATAAATGTTACATATTTTTCAGATAGATATATGTTTAAACCTGAAGAAGCATTATTTGTGTTACTGAGAAATGTGATTGTTTTATTTATTTATTTATTTAATATATACAGAGGAATCCTAAACACTCAGGCCTAGATTTAGAGTTCGGCGGTAAAAGGGCTGTTAACGCTCCGCGGGTTTTTTTCTGGCCGCACCATAAATTTAACTCTGGTATCGAGAGTTCAAACAAATGCTGCGTTAGGCTCCAAAAAAGGAGCGTAGAGCATATTTACCGCAAATGCAACTCTCGATACCAGCGGTGCTTACGGACGCGGCCGGCCTCAAAAACGTGCTCGTGCACGATTCTCCCATAGGAAACAATGGGGCTGTTTGAGCTGAAAAAAAACCTAACACCTGCAAAAAAGCAGCGTTCAGCTCCTAACGCAGCCCCATTGTTTCCTATGGGGAAACACTTCCTACGTCTGCACCTAACACTCTAACATGTACCCCGAGTCTAAACACCCCTAACCTTACACTTATTAACCCCTAATCTGCCGCCCCCGCTATCGCTGACCCCTGCATTACACTTTTAACCCCTAATCTGCCGCTCCGTAAACCGCCGCCACCTACGTTATCCCTATGTACCCCTAATCTGCTGCCCTAACATCGCCGACCCCTATGTTATATTTATTAACCCCTAATCTGCCCCCCACAACGTCGCCGACACCTACCTACACTTATTAACCCCTAATCTGCCGAGCGGACCTGAGCGCTACTATAATAAATGTATTAACCCCTAATCCGCCTCACTAACCCTATCATAAATAGTATTAACCCCTAATCTGCCCTCCCTAACATCGCCGACACCTACCTTCAATTATTAACCCCTAATCTGACGACCGGAACTCACCGCTATTCTAATAAATGTATTAACCCCTAAAGCTAAGTCTAACCCTAACACTAACACCCCCCTAAGTTAAATATAATTTACATCTAACGAAATAAATTAACTCTTATTAAATAACTTATTCCTATTTAAAGCTAAATACTTACCTGTAAAATAAATCCTAATATAGCTACAATATAAATTACATTTATATTATAGCTATTTTAGGATTAATATTTATTTTACAGGCAACTTTGTAATTATTTTAACCAGGTACAATAGCTATTAAATAGTTAAGAACTATTTAATAGTTACCTAGTTAAAATAATAACAAATTTACCTGTAAAATAAATCCTAACCTAAGATATAATTAAACCTAACACTACCCTATCAATAAAATAATTAAATAAACTACCTACAATTACCTACAATTAACCTAACACTACACTATCAATAAATTAATTAAACAATTGCTAAAAATAAATACAATTAAATAAACTATCTAAAGTACAAAAAATAAAAAAGAACTAAGTTACAGAAAATAAAAAAATATTTACAAACATAAGAAAAATATTACAACAATTTTAAACTAATTACACCTACTCTAAGCCCCCTAATAAAATAACAAAGACCCCCAAAATAAAAAATTCCCTACCCTATTCTAAAATACAAAAATTACAAGCTCTTTTACCTTACCAGCCCTGAACAGGGCCCTTTGCGGGGCATGCCCCAAGAATTTCAGCTCTTTTGCCTGTAAAAAAAAACATACAATACCCCCCCCCCCCAACATTACAACCCACCACCCACATACCCCTAATCTAACCCAAACCCCCTTAAATAAACCTAACACTAATCCCCTGAAGATCTTCCTACCTTGTCTTCACCATCCAGGTATCACCGATCCGTCCTGGCTCCAAGATCTTCATCCAACCCAAGCGGGGGTTGGCGATCCATAATCCGGTGCTCCAAAGTCTTCCTCCTATCCGGCAAGAAGAGGACATCCGGACCGGCAAACATCTTCTCCAAGCGGCATCTTCTATGTTCTTCCATCCGATGACGACCGGCTCCATCTTGAAGACCTCCAGCGCGGATCCATCCTCTTCTTCCGACGACTAGACGACGAATGACGGTTCCTTTAAGGGACGTCATCCAAGATGGCGTCCCTCGAATTCCGATTGGCTGATAGGATTCTATCAGCCAATCGGAATTAAGGTAGGAATTTTCTGATTGGCTGATGGAATCAGCCAATCAGAATCAAGTTCAATCCGATTGGCTGATCCAATCAGCCAATCAGATTGAGCTCGCATTCTATTGGCTGATCGGAACAGCCAATAGAATGCGAGCTCAATCTGATTGGCTGATTGGATCAGCCAATCGGATTGAACTTGATTCTGATTGGCTGATTCCATCAGCCAATCAGAAAATTCCTACCTTAATTCCGATTGGCTGATAGAATCCTATCAGCCAATCGGAATTCGAGGGACGCCATCTTGGATGACGTCCCTTAAAGGAACCGTCATTCGTCGTCTAGTCGTCGGAAGAAGAGGATGGATCCGCGCTGGAGGTCTTCAAGATGGAGCCGGTCGTCATCGGATGGAAGAACATAGAAGATGCCGCTTGGAGAAGATGTTTGCCGGTCCGGATGTCCTCTTCTTGCCGGATAGGAGGAAGACTTTGGAGCACCGGATTATGGATCGCCAACCCCCGCTTGGGTTGGATGAAGATCTTGGAGCCAGGACGGATCGGTGATACCTGGATGGTGAAGACAAGGTAGGAAGATCTTCAGGGGATTAGTGTTAGGTTTATTTAAGGGGGTTTGGGTTAGATTAGGGGTATGTGGGTGGTGGGTTGTAATGTTGGGGGGGGGGTATTGTATGTTTTTTTTTACAGGCAAAAGAGCTGAAATTCTTGGGGCATGCCCCGCAAAGGGCCCTGTTCAGGGCTGGTAAGGTAAAAGAGCTTGTAATTTTTGTATTTTAGAATAGGGTAGGGAATTTTTTATTTAGGGGGTCTTTGTTATTTTATTAGGGGGCTTAGAGTAGGTGTAATTAGTTTAAAATTGTTGTAATATTTTTCTTATGTTTGTAAATATTTTTTTATTTTCTGTAACTTAGTTCTTTTTTATTTTTTGTACTTTAGATAGTTTATTTAATTGTATTTATTTTTAGCAATTGTGTTTAATTAATTTATTGATAGTGTAGTGTTAGGTTAATTGTAGGTAATTGTAGGTAGTTTATTTAATTATTTTATTGATAGGGTAGTGTTAGGTTTAATTATATCTTAGGTTAGGATTTATTTTACAGGTAAATTTGTTATTATTTTAACTAGGTAACTATTAAATAGTTCTTAACTATTTAATAGCTATTGTACCTGGTTAAAATAATTACAAAGTTGCCTGTAAAATAAATATTAATCCTAAAATAGCTATAATATAAATGTAATTTATATTGTAGCTATATTAGGATTTATTTTACAGGTAAGTATTTAGCTTTAAATAGGAATAAGTTATTTAATAAGAGTTAATTTATTTCGTTAGATGTAAATTATATTTAACTTAGGGGGGTGTTAGTGTTAGGGTTAGACTTAGCTTTAGGGGTTAATACATTTATTAGAATAGCGGTGAGTTCCGGTCGTCAGATTAGGGGTTAATAATTGAAGGTAGGTGTCGGCGATGTTAGGGAGGGCAGATTAGGGGTTAATACTATTTATGATAGGGTTAGTGAGGCGGATTAGGGGTTAATACATTTATTATAGTAGCGCTCAGGTCCGCTCGGCAGATTAGGGGTTAATAAGTGTAGGTAGGTGTCGGCGACGTTGTGGGGGGCAGATTAGGGGTTAATAAATATAACATAGGGGTCGGCGATGTTAGGGGCAGCAGATTAGGGGTACATAGGGATAACGTAGGTGGCGGCGATTTGCGGTCGGAAGATTAGGGGTTAATTATTTTAAGTAGCTTGCGGCGACGTTGTGGGGGGCAAGTTAGGGGTTAATAAATATAATATAGGGGTCGGCGGGGTTAGGGGCAGCAGATTAGGGGTACATAAGTATAACGTAGGTGGCGGTCGGCAGATTAGGGGTTAAAAATTTTAATCGAGTGGCGGCGATGTGGGGGGACCTCGGTTTAGGGGTACATAGGTAGTTTATGGGTGTTAGTGTACTTTAGGGTACAGTAGTTAAGAGCTTTAGAAACCGGCGTTAGCCAGAAAGCTCTTAACTCCTGCTTTTTTCAGGCGGCTGGAATCTTGTCGTTAGAGCTCTAACGCTCACTGCAGAAACGACTCTAAATACCAGCGTTAGAAAGATCCCATTGAAAAGATAGGCTACGCAAATGGCGTAGGGGGATCTGCGGTATGGAAAAGTCGCGGCTGAAAAGTGAGCGTTAGACCCTTTAATCACTGACTCCAAATACCAGCGGGCGCCCAAAACCAGCGTTAGGAGCCTCTAACGCTGGTTTTGACGGCTACCGCCGAACTCTAAATCTAGGCCTCAATTTGGTATTATGGGCATGCTCACTATGCTGCTAATAGACTCGTGAACCAACTTTGGTTGCCCTTATTTCATGTGGAAATGTCTGTCCTCAACCATGTCTATCACTGTTTAACTGTGCGGTGATTTGGGGAGGTGCAGTTTTAGCCCCTTTGCCAAGAAGCATAGTGCCTTGCTGAAAGCTGAATCAAGAATGTTGCTCCATCCAGCACCATCAATGGCGGAGTCAGTGTCTGACACTAGGAAGCAGTGATGTAGTGTGGTCTGAGGTAGATGGAGTTACTGCTTAGTGTTTATTCAAGCTGGAAGAATCCAGAAATCAAGCCTGCTAAATGAGCAATGCTGATAGTGGCCACCTTATCATAGTTTGACCCTTTTTATTGTTTATTGCATTAACATGCATTGGAATGTTATCACCCTATGAGGCGCCTCTCTTGTGTTTTTTTTATGTTTTACACCTTGATAATTACTAAAGTGCATAATTTAAATGATGATAATGATGATGAGTAAGTCTTATTTATGCAATTTTTTCAGAGGCACATACCATACACAAATTAATGTGTTGGAACTGAAAAAGGCAATGTCTCTTTGGGAATCGACATTCTAGGTTATTAAAGGAACAGTCTACTCCAAAATGTTATAATTTAAAAAGATAGATAATCCCTTTATTACCCATTCCCTAGTTTTGCACAGCCAACTTGGTTATATTAATATACTTTTTACCTTTGTGATTACCTTGTATTTAAGCCTCTTCTGACAGCCCCCTTATCACATGGCTATTTATTATCTATTGCCTTGCATTCGATCCAATTAGTGTTGTGTCCTGCACAACTCCACATGAGTGAATACAATGTTATCTATATGGCACACATGAATTAGCAGTCTCTTGTTGTGAAAAGCTAATAAAAAAGCATGTCATAAGAGGCTGTCTCTAGTGGCTTAGAAACAGGCAAAAATGTAGAGGTTTAAATGTTATAAAGTATATTAATATACAAATGTTGGTTGTGCAAAGCTGGGGAATGAGTAGTAAAGGTGTTATCTATCATTTTAAACAATAACAATTTTGGTGTAGGCTCTTCCTTTATGGGCCAGATTACAAGTGGAGTGCAAACATTTGAGATAAGGGGTTTATTGCAGGGGTTTGCGTTTATCGTGCTTACTGCTGGTATTGCGAGTTGAAAGTAAATGTGATCACTTGAGCAATTTTCGCAAGAATGATAACCGTGTCTTCAGAGCTCTGGTTAACGGTTTTGTTAAAAAGTTGCACTAAACACATAAAAAATATATTACAAAGTACAGTTACACTCATAATAAAAATAATAAAAAAAAAATATTGCACACAAAAGTTATAAGGGCTCCAAGATATGAGATCTCAGGTGTTGTCAGGTGGTGAAAAACAAAAGGCAAAGGGTTTTAACATTGAGATACATTCATACAGGGAGTGCAGAATTATTAGGCAAGTTGTATTTTTGAGGATTAATTTTATTATTGAACAACAACCATGTTCTCAATGAACCCAAAAAACTCATTAATATCAAAGCTGAATAGTTTTGGAAGTAGTTTTTAGTTTGTTTTTAGTTATAGCTATTTTAGGGGGATATCTGTGTGTGCAGGTGACTATTACTGTGCATAATTATTAGGTAACTTAACATAAAACAAATATATACCCATTTAAATTATTTATTTTTACCAGTGAAACCAATATAACATCTCAACATTCACAAATATAGATTTCTGACATTCAAAAACAAAACAAAAACAAATCAGTGACCAATATAGCCACCTTTCTTTGCAAGGACACTCAAAAGCCTGCCATCCATGGATTCTCTCAATGTTTTGATCTGTTCACCATCAACATTGCGTGCAGCAGCAACCACAGCCTCCCAGACACTGTTCAGAGAGGTGTACTGTTTTCCCTCCTTGTAAATCTCACATTTGATGATGGACCACAGGTTCTCAATGGGGTTCAGATCAGGTGAACAAGGAGGCCATATCATTAGATTTTCTTCTTTTATACCCTTTCTTGCCAGCCACGCTGTGGAGTACTTGGATGCGTGTGATGGAGCATTGTCCTGCATGAAAATCATGTTTTTTTTGAAGGATGCAGACTTCTTCCTGTACCACTGCTTGAAGAAGGTGTCTTCCAGAAACTGGCAGTAGGACTGGGAGTTGAGCTTGACTCCATCCTCAACCCGAAAAGGCCCCACAAGCTCATCTTTGATGATACCAGCCCAAACCAGTACTCCACCTCCACCTTGCTGGCGTCTGAGTCGGACTGGAGCTCTCTGCCCTTTACCAATCCAGCCACGGGCCCATCCATCTGGCCCATCAAGACTCACTCTCATTTCATCAGTCCATAAAACCTTAGAAAAATCAGTCTTGAGATATTTCTTGGCCCAGTCTTGATGTTTCAGCTTGTGTGTCTTGTTCAGTGGTGGTCGTCTTTCAGCCTTTCTTACCTTGGCCATGTCTCTGAGTATTGCACACCTTGTGCTTTTGGGCACTCCAGTGATGTTGCAGCTCTGAAATATGGCCAAACTGGTGGCAAGTGGCATCTTGGCAGCTGCACGCTTGACTTTTCTCAGTTCATGGGCAGTTATTTTGCGCCTTGGTTTTTCCACACGCTTCTTGCGACCCTGTTGACTATTTTGAATGAAACGCTTGATTGTTCGATGATCACGCTTCAGAAGCTTTGCAATTTTAAGAGTGCTGCATCCCTCTGCAAGATATCTCACTATTTTTTACTTTTCTGAGCCTGTCAAGTCCTTCTTTTGACCCATTTTGCCAAATGAAAGGAAGTTGCCTAATAATTATGCACACCTGATATAGGGTGTTGATGTCATTAGACCACACCCCTTCTCATTACAGAGATGCACATCACCTAATATGCTTAATTGGTAGTAGGCTTTAGAGCCTATACAGCTTGGAGTAAGACAACATGCATAAAGAGGATGATGTGGTCAAAATACTCATTTGCCTAATAATTCTGCACTCCCTGTATACATTTCTAAAGATGTATATGTATGTATATATATATATATATATATATATATATATATATATATATATATATATGTGTGTGTGTGTGTGTGTGTGTGTACATATGTACTTATGTATTTATATATGTATTTACAGAAATATTTACACATATAAACACATAAATACACATGTAAACATATATAGACATATTTACAGTAGAAGTGCATTGGAGCCCTTTGCAGTTAAGTAGATGAAAACATGTCAAAACATATTTATGCAATATTATTTTTTATTAAAGTGTTATACTGTGTATTTACTGTAGATATTTCACATTTCAATGTTCTGTACATAGCAGAATATGTTCTATGTATTTATAAATAGATATTCCTTTATATATCTGTAGTCTTCTATGTGAATAGCATTGGAAAGATAAATATTCATATTTTCATGTTGGGTTAGATAGTCCTATATATATCTGTTTACATATATATACTTTTAGTACCAAAACACATTATATATATATATATATATATATATATATATATATATATATATATATATATATAGTCCATGTAAAAAACAAGGTAACAGCACCACAGCACACAATCTTCTTTTAAAGGTGAAAAATCTTTATTTGAGGTTTAGCAACCAGTAAAAAGCGACGTTTCGGACCTACATAGTCCTTAATCATGCATGATTAAGGACTATGTAGGTCTGAAACGTCGCTTTTTACTGGTTGCTAAACCTCAAATAAAGATTTTTCACCTTTAAAAGAAGATTGTGTGCTGTGGTGCTGTTACCTTGTTTTTTACATGGACTGTATACACTGGAGTTTGGCTGATACTCCTTGGTAACGTGCACACAGGTGGGAAAGAAATTTTACTAAAACCTATGGTGCTGGATTCAACTCACTTACTTCTTATATATATATATATATATATACATATATATATACATATATATATATATACATACATACACTCACCGGCCACTTTATTAGGCACACCTTGCTAGTACCGGGTTGGACCCTGTTTTGCATAGATTCAACAAGTCGTTGGAAACATTCCTCAGACATTTTTTGGTCCATATTGACATGATAGCATCACGCAGTTGCTGCAGATTTGTTGGCTGCACATCCATGAAACACATCCATGAAACACCACATCCCAAAGGTGCTCTATTGGATTGAGATCTGGTGACTGTGGAGGTCATTGTAGTAAAGTGAGCTAATTGTCCTGTTCAAGAAACCAGTTTGAGATGATTTGAGCTTTGTGACATGGTGCATTATCCTGCTGGAAGTAGCAATCAGAAGATGGGTACACTCTAGTCATAAAGGGATGGACATGGTCAGCATCAGCAACAATACTCAGGAAGGCCGTGGTGTTTAAACGATGCTCAATTGGTACTAAGGGGCCCAAAGTGTTACAATATCCCCCACTTCATTACATCACCACCACCAGCCTGAACTGTTGATACAAGGCAAGATGGATCCATGCTCTCATGTTGTTTACACCAAATTCTAATGTCGCAGCAGAATTTGAGACTTAGCAGACCAGGCAACATTTTTCCAATCTTCTATTGTCCAATTTTTTTGAGCCTGTGCAAATTGTAGCCTCAGTTTCCTGTTCTTAGCTGACAGGAGTAGCACCCGGTGTTCTTAGCTGACAGGAGTGGCACCCGGTGTGGTCTTCTGCTACAGTAGCCCATCTGCTTCAAGGTTCGACGTGTTACGCATTCAGAGATAGTAATCTGCAAACCTTGGTTGTAACGAGTGGTTATTTGATTTACTGTTGCCTTTCTACTATCTTGAACCAGTCTGCCCATTCTCCTCTGACCTCTGACATCAACAAGGCATTTTCGTCCACACAACTGCCTCTCATTGGATATTTTCTCTTTTTCGGACCATTCTCTGTAAACCCTAGAGGTGGTTGTGCATGAAAATCCCAGTAGATCAGCAGTTTTTTAAATACTCAGACTAGCCAGTCTGGCACCAACAAATATGCCACGTTCAAAGTTACTTAAATCTCCTTTCTTCCCCATTCTGATGCTGATAGATTGAACTTCAGCAAGTCGTTTTTGCCACTTCTAGATGACTAAATGCATTGAGTTGCTCCCATGTGATTGGCTGATTAGCAATTTGTTTTACCAAGCAATTGAACAGGTGTACCTATTAAACAGCTAGATTACGAGTTTTGTGCACTATATGGAAATTAACAAACGCAACAAAAGTGGCGTTATTTAATTCCCTATAGCGCTGCTATTACAAGTTTTAAAAAAACAGGCTTGTGGGGGCACTATTGGTTTTTTAAGCTCCATACCACACCAAAAAGAAGCGCTGATTTGACGTGCTCGTGCATGCTTCCCCCATAGACATCAATGGGGAGAGCGGGTCATAAAAAAACCTAACACCTGCGATCGCAGCCCCATTGATGTCCATGGGGAAAATAAAAATACTGTTTAAACCTAACACCCTAACATAAACCCCACATCTAAACACCCATAATATGCTGCCCCCGACATCGCCGACGCCTGCCTACAGTTATTAACCCTTAATCTGCTGCTCCCGATATCGCCACCACCTAAATAAAGGTATTAACCCCTAATCTGCCGCTCCCGATATCGCCACCACTATACTAAAGTTATTAACACCTATTCCGCCTCACCCCAACATCACCCACACTATAATAAATCTATTAACCCCTATTCCGCCACTCCCCGACATCCCCGCAACTAAATAAAGCTATTAACCCCTAAACCTCTGACCTCCCACATCACTACTACTAAATAAACCTATTACCCCCTAAACCCCCAGTCCCCCACATCACAATAACCTAAATTAAACTATTAACCCCTAACCCTAACGTAACCCTAATGTAACCCTAACCCTAACACCTCCTAACTTTAACATAATTAAAATAGAGCTAAATTAAACTTACAATTATTAACTAAATAAAACCTAGTTAAAACTAAAAACTTACCTGTGAAATAAAACCTAAGCTAGGTACAATATAACTAATAACTATTTAATAACTACCTACTTAAAATAAATACAAAATTACCTTTCAAATAAAACCTAAGCTACCTTACATTAAAACCTAAAATTACAAAAAAAAAAAAAAAACTACAATTACAAAAAAAAAAAAAAATATCCAAAAAAATAAAAATTATTCCTATTACCCTTTAAAAAAAAACAAAATAAAAAAGCCTAATCTAAAATAAAATACCAAGGGGCCTTACAAGGGCCTTTTGTAGGACATTGCCATATGTTAAACAGTTCTTTTGCTACAAAAAACAAACAAACACCCCTTAACAGTATACAACCCCCATTTATTTAAATAGGTAGTTATTAAATAGTTAATAACTATTTACTAACTAGTCTACCTAGTTAAAATAAATACAAACCTACCCATGAAATAAAAATAAAACATAAGCTAGCTACAATATAACTAGTTATAATATTAGTTATATTGTAGCTAACTTAGACCTAGATTTGGAGTTTGGCGGTAGCCGTGAAAACCAGCGTTAGAGGCTCCTAACGCTGGTTTTAGGCTACCGCCGGTATTTAGAGTCACTCAAAATAGGGTCTAACGCTCACTTTTCAGCCGCGACTTTTCCATACCGCAGATCCCCTTACGTCAATTGCGTATCCTATCTTTTCAATGGGATCTTCCTAACTCTGGTATTTAGAGTCGTTTCTGAAGTGAGCGTTAGACATCTAACGACAAAACTCCAGCCGCAGGAAAAAAGTCAGTAGTTAAGAGCTTTCTGGGCTAACGCCGGTTTATAAAGCTCTTAACTACTGTGCTCTAAAGTACACTAACACCCATAAACTACCTATGTACCCCTAAACCGAGGTCCCCCCACATCGCCGACACTCGATTACATTTTTTTAACCCCTAATCTGCCGTCCGCACGCCGCCGCCAGCTACATTATCCCTATGTACCCCTAATCTGCTGCCCCTAACACCGCCGACCCCTGTATTATATTTATTAACCCCTAATCTGCCCCCCACAACGTCGCCGCCAGCTACCTACACTTATTAACCCCTAATCTGCCGAGCGGACCTGAGCGCTACTATAATAAAGTTATTAACCCCTAATCCGCCTCACTAACCCTATAATAAATAGTATTAACCCCTAATCTGCCCTCCCTAACATCGCCGACACCTAACTTCAATTATTAACCCCTAATCTGCCGACCGGAGCTCACCGCTATTCTAATAAATGTATTAACCCCTAAAGCTAAGTCTAACCCTAATACTAACACCCCCCTAAGTTAAATATAATTTAAATCTAACGAAATTAATTAACTCTTATTAAATAAATTATTCCTATTTAAAGCTAAATACTTACCTGTAAAATAAATCCTAATATAGCTACAATATAAATTATAATTATATTATAGCTATTTTAGGATTTATATTTATTTTACAGGTAACTTTGTATTTATTTTAACCAGGTACAATAGCTATTAAATAGTTAAGAACTATTTAATAGCTAAAATAGTTAAAATAATTAAAAATTTACCTGTAAAAGAAATCCTAACCTAAGTTACAAATAAACCTAACACTAGACTATCAATAAATTAATTAAATAAACTACCTACAATTACCTACAATTAACCTAACACTACACTATCAATAAATTAATTAAATACAATTGCTACAAATAAATACAATTAAATAAACTAGCTAAAGTACAAAAAATAAAAAAGAACTAAGTTACAAAAAATAAAAAAATATCTACAAACATAAGAAAAATATTACAACAATTTTAAACTAATTACACCTACTCTAAGCCCCCTAATAAAACAACAAAGCCCCACAAAATAAAAAATGCCCCAAGAAGTTCAGCTCTTTTGCCTGTAAAAAAAAAACATACAATACCCCCCCCCCAACATTACAACCCACCACCCACATACCCCTAATCTAACCCAAACCCCCCTTAAATAAACCTAACACTAAGCCCCTGAAGATCATCCTACCTTGTCTTCACCTCACCAGGTATCACCGATCCGTCCTGGCTCCAAAATCTTCATCCAACCCAAGCGGGGGTTGGCGATCCATCATCCGGTGCCTGAAGAGGTCCAGAAGAGGCTCCAAAGTCTTCATCCTATCCGGGAAGAAGAGGCGATCCGGACCGGCAACCATCTTGATCCAAGCGGCATCTTCTATCAGCCAATCGGAATTAAGGTAGGAAAATTCTGATTGGCTGATGGAATCAGCCAATCAGAATCAAGTTCAATCCGATTGGCTGATCCAATCAGCCAATCAGATTGAGCTCGCATTCTATTGGCTGATCGGAACAGCCAATAGAATGCGAGCTCAATCTGATTGGATGATTGGATCAGCCAATCGGATTGAACTTGATTCTGATTGGCTGATTCCATCAGCCAATCAGAATATTCCTACCTCAATTCCGATTGGCTGATAGAATCCTATCAGCCAATTGGAATTCGAGGGACGCCATCTTGGATGACGTCCCTTAAAGGAACCGTCATTCTGCAGTTGGACGTCGCCGGAAGAAGATGGGTCCGCGGTGGAGGTCTTCAGGATGGAGCCGGTCGTCATCGGATGAAGATAGAAGATGCCGCTTGGATCAAGATGGTTGCCGGTCCGGATCGCCTCTTCTTCCCGGATAGGATGAAGACTTTGGAGCCTCTTCTGGACCTCTTCAGGCACCGGATGATGGATCGTCAACCCCCGCTTGTGTTGGATGAAGATTTTGGAGCCAGGATGGATCGGTGATACCTGGTGAGGTGAAGACAAGTTAGGATGATCTTCAGGGGCTTAGTGTTAGGTTTATTTAAGGGGGGTTTGGGTTAGATTAGGGGTATGTGGGTGGTGGGTTGTAATGTTGGGGGGGGGTATTGTATGTTTTTTTTTACAGGCAAAAGAGCTGAACTTCTTGGGGCATGCCCCGCAAAGGGCCCTGTTCAGGGCTGGTAAGGTAAAAAAGCTTTTAACTTTAGTAATTTAGAATAGGGTAGGGCATTTTTTATTTTGGGGGGCTTTGTTGTTTTATTAGGGGGCTTAGAGTAGGTGTAATTAGTTTAAAATTGTTGTAATATTTTTCTTATGTTTGTAGATATTTTTTTATTTTTTGTAACTTAGTTCTTTTTTATTTTTTGTACTTTAGTTAGTTTATTTAATTGTATTTATTTGTAGCAATTGTATTTAATTAATTTATTGATAGTGTAGTGTTAGGTTAATTGTAGGTAATTGTAGGTAGTTTATTTAATTAATTTATTGATAGTCTAGTGTTAGGTTTATTTGTAACTTAGGTTAGGATTTCTTTTACAGGTAAATTTTTAATTATTTTAACTATTTTAGCTATTAAATAGTTCTTAACTATTTAATAGCTATTGTACCTGGTTAAAATAAATACAAAGTTACCTGTAAAATAAATATAAATCCTAAAATAGCTATAATATAATTATAATTTATATTGTAGCTATATTAGGATTTATTTTACAGGTAAGTATTTAGCTTTAAATAGGAATAATTTATTTAATAAGAGTTAATTAATTTCGTTAGATTTAAATTATATTTAATTTAGGGGGGTGTTAGTATTAGGGTTAGACTTAGCTTTAGGGGTTAATACATTTATTGGAATATCGGCGAGATTCGGTCGGCAGATTAGGGGTTAATAATTGAAGATAGGTGTCGGCGATGTTAGGGAGGGCAGATTAGGGGTTAATACTATTTATGATAGGGTTAGTGAGGCGGATTAGGGGTTAATAACTTTATTATAATAGCGGTGCGGTCCGGTCGGCAGATTAGGGGTTAATAAGTGTAGGCAGGTGGAGGCGACGTTGTGGGGGGCAGATTAGGGGTTAATAAATATAATATAGGGGTCGGCGATGTTAGGGCAGCAGATTAGGGGTACATAGGGATAATGTAAGTAGCGGCGGTTTACGGAGCGGCAGATTAGGGGTTAATAATAATATGCAGGGGTCAGCGATAGCGGGGGCGGCAGATTAGGGGTTAATAAGTGTAAGGTTAGGGGTGTTTAGACTCGGGGTACATGTTAGAGTGTTAAGTGCAGACGTCGGAAGGGTTACCGCATAGCAAACAATGGGGCTGCGTTAGGAGCTGAACGCGGCTTTTTTGCAGGTGTTAGGTTTTTTTTCAGCTCAAACAGCCCCATTGTTTCCTATGGGAGAATCGTGCACGAGCACGTTTTTGAGGCTGGCCGTGTCTGTAAGCAACTCTGGTATCGAGAGTTGAAGCTGCGTTAAAAATGCTCTACGCTCCTTTTTTGGAGCCTAACGCAGCCTTTATGTGGACTCTCGATACCAGAGTTATTTTTATGGTGCGGCCAGTAAAACGCGGGCGTTAGTTTTTCGGGTCGTTACCGACAAAACTCCAAATCTAGCCGTTAGGTTTTATTTTACAGGTATGTATGTATTTAGTTTTAACTAGGTATTATTTAGTTAATATTTGTAAGTTTCATTTAGCTATATTTTAATTATGTTAAAGTTAGGGTTACGTTAGGGTAAGGGGTTAATAGTTTAATTTAGGTTGTTGCGATGGGGGGCTGGTGGTTTAGGGGTTAATAGGTTTATTTAGTTAATAATTGTATGTTTAATTTAGCTATATTTTAATTATGTTAAAGTTAGGGGGTGTTAGGATTAGGTTTACGTTATGGTTAGGGTTACGTTAGGGTTAGGTTTAGGGGTTACTAGTTTGAATTAGTTTATTGCGATGTGGGGGGCTTTAAGTTTAGGGGTTAATAGTTTAATTTATTATATTTCGTTGTGGTGGGCTTTCAGTTTAGGGGTTAATAGGTTAATTATAATGGCGGCGGTGTAGGGCTTAATAACTTTAGTATAGTGGGGGCGATGTGGGCAGACAGCAGATTTGGGGTTAATAATATTTAAATAGTGTTTGCAAAGCGTGAGGGCGGCAGTTTAGGGGTTAAAAACTTTAGTATAGTGGTGACGATGTCTGGGAGCAGCGAAATAGAGTTTACTAAATTTTATTAGTGGCGACGATATTGGGAGCAGCAGATTAGGGGTTAATAAATTAAATTTAGTGTTTGCGATGCAGGAGGGCCTTGGTTTAGGGGTTAATAGGTAGTTTATAGGTGTTAGTGTACTTTGTAACACATTAGTTATGAGTTTTATGTTACAGCTTTGCAGCGTAAAACTCATATCTACTGACTTTAGATGGCGTTACAGATCTTGTGGTTTTAGGGTGTTACGTTTGCGTCTTAGCATCACTGCAAAACTCGTAATACCGGCGCTATGGGAATCCCATGAAAAAATGTCATTTTTAAGAGTGCGGTACTGGCGTTGCGTTACAGGCTAAAAGGCTTGCGGTACAGCTATACCGACAAGACTGTGGTGCTGTTTTAACGCTGAAAATACCATATTTTCAGCGTTAAAAGATGAACGCATAAACTTGTAATCTAGCTGAAACTGGGCAGTGAGTATATATATATATATTAATAAATAGAACATATTCTTCTATGGGAAGAACGTTGGAATGTGAAATATCCATATTTTCATGCCGGGTTAGCGTACATGAGAATATGCGATCAAGTCTTCTATGGGGGATTACATGAATATACAAATTCTAAGTTCAGCTTTTTGTGCTTGTCGGGTTTGCGCAAGAGCGAAAACAGTTTACTTTCAACTCATAATACGAACACATCCCGACGCACACAAAAGCTTTCTTTAGTGCAGTTAACGCTAAAGCAGGAGCGTTAATTAGCACTTCACTTGTAATATGGCCCTAAATGTGGTGACAGAGACAAGGGAGAAGAATTAATATTATTAATTCTTAATTATGCAAGTTTTTCAGATGTATATACCATGCACAGATTAATGTACTGGTAAAGAAGGAGGTCCTTTGTCATCAGAAACATGCATCCTTGGTTGTTAAATGGGCTGACAGAGACAATAGAAGTTATCTGTAATTCTCTCCTAGGGAAGGAAAATATATTGCCGAAACACAGCAACATTTTAAAATAAAGCATATGTATTGTACATGTGGAAAGGAAAAAATACATAGATAAAATTGTGTAACATTTGCTAAAATGTAAACGTGAAATCAGTGTACTCTATGCAGTACACTCACTCAGTACAGGCAGAATGATCACACAAGATATACTTGTAGTCCCTTAGGCAGACTTCTCTAGGAGACCTCTGAAGTAACAGGCTCCTTTTCTTAACCCCTTAGTGACCAGACCATTTTAAAATTTTCTTACCGTTTAGGACCAGGGCTATTTTTACATTTATGCAGTGTTTGTGTTTAGTTGTAATTTTCCTCTTACTCATTTACTGTACCCACACATATTACATATCGATTTTCTTGACATTAAATTGACTTTCTAAAGATACCATTATTTTCATCATGTCTTATAATTTACTATAAAGTAATAATAAAATATTATGAAGAATTAAAAACACTTTTTCTTACTTTGACCCCCAAAATCTCTTATTATTTACTACCAACAAAAAACACCCATGCTAAATAGTTTCTAAATTTTGTCCTGAGTTTAGAAATACCCAATGTGCACATGTTCTTTGCTTTTTTTGCAAGTTATAGGGCAATAAGTACAAATAGCACTTTGCTATTTCCAAACCATTTTTTTCCCCAAAATTAGCAATAGTTACATTGTAACACTGATATCTGTCAGGAATCCCTGAATAACCCTTCACACACACACACATATATATATATATATATATATATATATATATATATATATATATATAGTTTCTCACAAAAAGCAGGCAGCCCACTGGTCTTTGCAGTAAAAAATAGAATTTATTTCATCAATTTAAAAAACAAACGTTTCGGCACTGCATTGTGCCTTTGTCAATGTTACACCACAAAAATAGTACAAGGACAGAGTGCAACTAAGCACCCAGAATCAGATAACATACATTTAAAACAAACCCCCTTAAATAGAGGAAATACCCGCTTAACCTTTGCCGCCATTCCTGTTTGCACGCTCATTCAATCTCCCAATTCTGACGTCACGCTGACACGTTAGCCGTGCCTAGCGTGATGACGCATAGCACGGCGTTGTCTTGACAACGTCAGAGGCATCACGTCGGCGTGTAAGCCGAATACCAAGAGATCACCAGGGGATAAACTGCGCATGTTCAGAAAATCATAGTTTCATGAAGCGCAGCGGTTGCTATAAGCAACCAACGTAAACAAGCAACCTGTTAAGACAAGAGCCGCTCCGGGTGTATCTTAGTATGTGGCTTAGATGGAAGCAATTACAATGTGTTAATCGTCAGATTTCAAACCCAAATGCACAGATCAATTATGTACTAGTAATAGTCAACAAAATTGCATATTCAGAATTACAACTCATATGCCTGTTGTGTAATGGGGTAAATACATCTTGAAAATAGATCACATCAGCAAGAATGTTTATAGAATTGGACCAGGGATATACGACAGATATATATGCAGAAGGAATTCATGATCATGTAGTTACTAATAGGACCTGACTCAATTACTTAATAAAAATTAAAAAATTAATAAAAACTAATAGTCAGTCTATGTACCCATCGAACCCATAGGAGTATGGTAGTTATCCAAACAGTGGACATCCAAGGACCCTCAGTAGCAAGTGGGCATTAGGTGGTGTTGAGTCCTCTTGTGGTCATGTTTCCCAATTTATGTATCCACCTGCTCTCGCATTGGAGTAATTTCTTTCCTCTATCACCACCCCTCGGATTGGGTGGGATATGATCAATTAGCATTGATCTGATACTTGACACCGGATGTTTAAATTGTGCACAGTGACGTGCCACCGGTTGGTCCGAGTCACCATTCTTCAAAGCTTCCCGAATAGCGTGGCGATGATTTGCCATCCTGTCAAGGAAGGAAGTTATCGTTTTCCCTATATATACAAGTGAACACGGGCAAGTCAGCATATAGATCACAAAGGTGCTGGTACAACTAAGACGATGGTTTATTTTAAACCGTTGATTTTTGTGGGGATGTTGAAAAGTGTCTCCCTTACACATACTGTTGCATGTTGTACAACTCCCACAGGGGAAGCAACCTTTCTTAGATGACTTGAGCCATGTTTCCTTTTTGTAGTGGTCCACAGGATCTGATTTGACAAGGATATCCCTCAAGTTCCTTGCCCTACGGTAGACCACCCTTGGAGCGGTCATCTTCTGGAAAGGTAACATGGGATCAGTACCCACCACCGGCCAATGGCGACGTGCAGCATTGGATAGACGTTCACATCCAGGTGTGTACGTGGTGATTAGATTAAGTTGTTCAGACTTGTCCTTTTTAGGGATCCTGGTGTCATGTGAAGTGTCAGGACACAGCAGTTTCTCCTGTATTTTGCAGATGTCTGTCATGGGATAACCCCTTTTGTTCAATTTCATGCCCATTTCTTTTACTTGGGTCACTTGTGAATGTGTCTCACTGTTGTTTCTCAGTGCTCTAGTGAGTTGGGAGGTGAGAACACCCTTTTTCTGGTGTCCAGGGTGAAAACTATTGGCGTGCAACAAAGAGTTGCGATCCGTGGGCTTAGTGTACAATTTAGTACCAAAACGCCAACCCCCAGAGTCATTCACCTTGAACACATTAAGGTCCAGAAAATTAACATTATCAGTGCTAAATTCAAGCTTGAATCGAATAGGGCTAGCCATGAGGTTCAATTGTGACACCCACTCACGCAAAGACACCCCATCACCTCTCCATATGAGGAACACATCATCGATGTAGCGGGTGTAAAAGGTCACTTGTGGATGTTCAAACAGCTTCATGAGCTCCTGCTCATACCATGCCATATAGATGTTTGCGTAGGTGGGTGCCACATTCGACCCCATGGCTGTGCCTGCTACCTGCAAATAGTAGCAGTCCTCAAATTTAAAGTAGTTTTTTTCCAGACAGATAGTCAATAATTCACACAGAAACTCAATAGGAGGACCACTATAACAAATGTTGTTTGTCACCATGGACCTGACCGCCTCAACCCCCCCAGCGTGGGGGATCACAGTGTAGAGGCTATCCACGTCCATGGTGACCAGAATGTCATCCTGTCTAAGATCCACAAAGTCTGCAAGTCTCCTCAGCAGGCAAGGTGAATCCTGTAAGTAAGCCCTAGTGTTCTTAACAATATCCTGTAGGAAAGAGTCAACAAAGATGGCAATATTGGTTAATACCGAACCCCGGGCAGACACAATGGGTCTACCTGGGGGGTTCACTAGAGTTTTGTGAACTTTAGGCAGTAAATATAGTACAGGGACTATAGGGTGTTCAGTGGTTAGGAACAATATTTCCTTCTCAGTAATGAAGCCAGCCTCTAGGCTATATTGTAGGAAAGTATCAATTGCTTTTTTATACGCATGTGTTGGATTCCCTCTCAGTTTTACATAAGTCTTAGAATCGGCCAATTGTCTCATGGCTTCTCTGCGATAGTCAGTATAATCAAGAACAACGATAGACCCACCCTTGTCCGCAGGGCGGACAATGACAGATCTATCATTTCTAAGCTCAGTAAGTGCTTTTCTTTCAGCAGCATTAAGATTAGGATAAGAGACAGTATGGGAATCATCACTGATATTTTGAGTTAGTAATCTAGTATAATTACTAATTGAGGAGTTGGTGTTAGGGGGTTCAAAAGTGGACTTTTTTATGTAGTTCAGGTATGTATACCTGCTCCCTAAAGTGATCCCTTAGTTTCAGTTGTCGCTGAAACCTATGGATGTCTACTAATCTCTCAAAGGTATCAGTATGGGGAGTTGGGACAAAAGATAGACCGTGATTAAGTAGAGATATCTCAGCTGCACTTAAAGGTCTGCTACTGAGATTAAACACTATATCTACTTCTTTTTCACTTGCTTTTGATTTATATTTGTGGCCTCCCCTGCGGGTCTTGCATTTCCTTGGCCTTTTTTCCCCATATGTTGGATCGGAGGTTTCAAGGTAGACCTTGTGGCTACACCTAAAAAAGATTGTGACCGTTGGCTATTCTCAGTAGGCCCTTCAGTGTCTTTAGTTGTTTCACTTTCAGAGGAATCCCCTCCGCTGCTATCCACAATACTTAAGGTATTTCTGGATCTTGGATTTCTGCGGCGTCTAAACGGAACCTCATCTTTGCCATATAACCACTTGTAGACCCTCCTTTCCCTGTAATCATTTTCCACACTATTAACTTTTTTATTTTTGAAAGCGATCAAATCACTACGGTATTTATTAACCAAGCCATCTAATTTGTTGACCCACTTTAAATTTGAGGACTGCTACTATTTGCAGGTAGCAGGCACAGCCATGGGGTCGAATGTGGCACCCACCTACGCAAACAACTATATGGCATGGTATGAGCAGGAGCTCATGAAGCCGTTTGAACATCCACAAGTGACCTTTTACACCCGCTACATCGATGATGTGTTCCTCATATGGAGAGGTGATGGGGTGTCTTTGCGTGAGTGGGTGTCACAATTGAACCTCATGGCTAGCCCTATTCGATTCAAGCTTGAATTTAGCACTGATAATGTTAATTTTCTGGACCTTAATGTGTTCAAGGTGAATGACTCTGGGGGTTGGCGTTTTGGTACTAAATTGTACACTAAGCCCACGGATCGCAACTCTTTGTTGCACGCCAGTAGTTTTCACCCTGGACACCAGAAAAAGGGTGTTCTCACCTCCCAACTCACTAGAGCACTGAGAAACAACAGTGAGACACATTCACAAGTGACCCAAGTAAAAGAAATGGGCATGAAATTGAACAAAAGGGGTTATCCCATGACAGACATCTGCGAAATACAGGAGAAACTGCTGTGTCCTGACACTTCACATGACACCAGGATCCCTAAAAAGGACAAGTCTGAACAACTTAATCTAATCACCACGTACACACCTGGATGTGAACGTCTATCCAATGCTGCACGTCGCCATTGGCTGGTGGTGGGTACTGATCCCATGTTACCTTTCCAGAAGATGACCGCTCCAAGGGTGGTCTACCGTAGGGCAAGGAACTTGAGGGATATCCTTGTCAAATCAGATCCTGTGGACCACTACAAAAAGGAAACATGGCTCAAGTCATCTAAGAAAGGTTGCTTCCCCTGTGGGAGTTGTACAACATGCAACAGTATGTGTAAGGGAGACACTTTTCAACATCCCCACAAAAATCAACGGTTTAAAATAAACCATCGTCTTAGTTGTACCAGCACCTTTGTGATCTATATGCTGACTTGCCCGTGTTCACTTGTATATATAGGGAAAACGATAACTTCCTTCCGTGACAGGATGGCAAATCATCGCCACGCTATTCGGGAAGCTTTGAAGAATGGTGACTCGGACCAACCGGTGGCACGTCACAGTGCACAATTTAAACATCCGGTGTCAAGTATCAGATCAATGCTAATTGATCATATCCCACCCAATCCGAGGGGTGGTGATAGAGGAAAGAAATTACTCCAATGCGAGAGCAGGTGGATACATAAATTGGGAACCATGACCCCAAGAGGACTCAACACCACCTTGGACTTTAGCCCTTTTTACTAATGGCTAAGCTAATGCCCACTTGCTACTGAGGGTCCTTGGATGTCCACTGTTTGGATAACTACCATACTCCTATGGGTTCGATGGGTACATAGACTGACTATTAGTTTTTATTAATTTTTTAATTTTTATTAAGTAATTGAGTCAGGTCCTATTAGTAACTACATGATCATGAATTCCTTCTGCATATATATCTGTCGTATATCCCTGGTCCAATTCTATAAACATCCTTGCTGATGTGATCTATTTTCAAGATGTATTTACCCCATTACACAACAGGCATATGAGTTGTAATTCTGAATATGCAATTTTTTTGATTATTACTAGTACATAATTGATCTGTGCATTTGGGTTTGAAATCTGACGATTAACACATTGTAATTGCCTCCATCTAAGCCACATACTAAGATACACCCGGAGCGGCTCTTGTCTTAACAGGTTGCTTGTTTACGTTGGTTGCTTATAGCAACCGCTGCGCTTCATGAAACTATGATTTTCTGAACATGCGCAGTTTATCCCCTGGTGATCTCTTGGTATTCGGCTTACACGCCGACGTGATGCCTCTGACGTTGTCAAGACAACGCCGTGCTATGCGTCATCACGCTAGGCACGGCTAACGTGTCAGCGTGACGTCAGAATTGGGAGATTGAATGAGCGTGCAAACAGGAATGGCGGTAAAGGTTAAGCGGGTATTTCCTCTATTTAAGGGGGTTTGTTTTAAATGTATGTTATGTGATTCTGGGTGCTTAGTTGCACTCTGTCCTTGTACTCTTTTTGTGGTGTAACATTTACAAAGGCACAATGCAGTGCCGAAACGTTTGTTTTTTAAATTGATGAAATAAATTCTATTTTTTACTGCAAAGACCAGTGGGCTGCCTGCTTTTTGTGAGAAACTAGTTATGATACTAGCAGTGCACCGTGGCATTACTTATGGTATGATTGTGCAATCCTATCCATGACTTTATATATATATATATATATATATATATATATACATATATATATATATATATACATATATATATATATATATATATATATATATATATATATATATATATATATATATATATATATATATATATATATATTAGTAGACAACCCAAAGTATTGATCTAGGCCCATTTTGGTATATTTCATGCCACCATTTCACTGCCAAATGCAATAAAAAAAAAAAAAAAAGTTGTTAACTTTTTCACAAATTTTAGGATTTACACTGAAATTATTTACAATCAGCTTGCACAATCATGGCACAAATGGTTGTACATGTTTTTCTGGGGTCCCCTTTGTTCAGAAATAGCAGACATATATGGCTTTGGCATTGCTTTTTGGTAATTAGAAGGCCGCTAAATGCAGCTGTGCACCTCACTTGTATTATGCCCAGCAGTGAAGGAGTAAATTAGGTAGCTTGTAGGGTTAATTTTCGCTTTATTGTATAGATTACACTCCCACCTGACAAATCCTACTCCTTGAATACTCCCTAATCCTTCTCAAACAGCTCTCTTCCGTCCCCCACCGCACAAATTTTACCCCCATCTTAAGTACTGGCAGAAAGCCTGCCAGTACTAAAATAAAAGGCTTTTTTTTATATACTATATATATATATATATATATATATATATATATATATATATATATATATATATATTTTTATATATATATATTTTCTGCAGTGTAGGATCCCACCTTAGTCCCCAACCTCCCTGATCCCCCCAAAACAGCTCCCTAACACTCCCCCTCTACCTATTTGCTGCCATCTTAGGTACTAGCAGCAGTCTGCCAGTACCCAGTTTGCTACAAATTAGGCACTTTATATAAAAATACATTTAAAAAAAAATATATTTTTCCTGTAGTTTAGCTGCCCCCATCAGTACCCTACCCCCCTCCCAGATCCCTTTCCCAACCCTAATCCCCCCTCTCTCTCCTTCCTACTCACTAAACATTTCCCATAGCATAGCGGTCCCGCCCACTCCCGCCCCCTCCCAACTGCTCCTGCCTGCTCCCGGACCACTCCCAGACCTCTCACACCTCATCCCGCTCTCTTCCCGCCCCCTCCAACGATGGGCCGCCCACCCGCCTCCCTCCTATCCCGCCATGCCACCAATGATCGGCACCATCGCTGGTCGATGCAGAGAGGGCCATAGAGTGGCCCTCTCTGCATCCGTTGCTTACCAGAGGGTATTGCAAAATGCCTCAATATCGAGGCATCGCTGCAATACCCTGAAAGTGACTGGAAGCGATCATGATCACTTCCAGCTCCTAATACCCCTGAGGACATATAAGGTACATTAACGACTGTTTGCTGCCATGTTAGGTACCAGCAGTTGTCTGCCAGTACTCACTTTGCTACAAATTTTAGGCTGCAGCGCTTCCAGCGCTTAAAACACCTGAGGACATATAAGGTACGTCCTTGGTCGTTAAGGGGTTAATGTTTCCAGGAGCAGTTTCCTGGCAAACAGATCTTCTCAGGCTGGCTGCATGCTCAGCAATCTGCACTCTACTAATTTACGGCTAGATTACGAGTTTTGTGGTAAGAGGGGTGCGGTGCTAACTTGCACGTTATTGTAACTTCTCACTTACCTACAGCGCTGGTATTACAGGTTTTCCTAAACCCACCGTTATTAGGGAAGAAGTGAGAGTAGAGCAAAATTGAGCTCCATACCGCACTCCAATACCAGCGCTGCTTAAGTCAGCGGTGAGCTGGTTGTACGTGCTCATGCACAATTTCCCCATAGACATCAATGGGGAGAGCCGGCTTAAAAAAAGCCTAACACCTGCAAAAAAGCAGCGTAAAGCTCCGTAACACAGCCCCATTGATTCCTATGGGGAAACAAAATTTATGTTTACACCTAACACCCTAACATGAATCCCAAGTCTGAACACCCCTAATCTTACAATTATTAACCCCTAATCTGCCGTCCCCAACATCGCCGCCACCTACATTATACTTATTAACCCCTAATCTGCTGCTCCGGACATCGCTGCCACCTACATTATACTTATGAACCCCTAATCTGCTGCCCAAACATCGCCGACACCTACATTATATTTATCAACCCCTAATCTCCTACCTCCAATGTCGCCGCAACCTACCTACACTTATTAACCCCTAATCTGCCGCCCCCAACGTCGCCGCCACTATAATAAACATATTAACCCCTAAACTGAAGTCTAACACCCCCTAACTTAAATATAATTAAAATAAATCTAAATAAAATTACTATCATTACCTAAATAATTCCTATTTAAAACGAAAAACTTACCTATAAAATAAACCCTAAGCTAGCTACAATATAACTAATAGTTTCATTGTATCTAGCTTAGGTTTTATTTTTATTTTACAGGCAAGTTATTTTAACTAGGTAGAATAATTGCTAAATAGTTATTAACTATTTACTAACTACCTAGCTAAAATAAATATAAATTTACCTGTAAAATAAAACCCTAACCTGAGTTACACTAACACCTAACCTTACACTACAATTAAATTAATTACATAAATTATATAGAATTACCTAAATTACAAAAAAACACACACTAAATTACACAAAATAAAAAACAAATTATCAGATATTTAAACTAATTACACCTAATCTAATAGCCCTATCAAAATAAAAAAGCCTAAACTAAACTACCAATAGCCCTTAAAAGGGCCTTTTCCGGGGCATTGTCCCAAAGAAATCAGCTCTTTTACCTGTAAAAAAAAAATACAAACAATCCCCCAACAGAAAAGCCCACCACCCACACAACCAACCCCCCAAATAAAAACCTAACTAAAAAAACCTAAGCTCCCCATTGCCCTTAAAAGGGCATTTGGATGGGCATTGCCCTTAAAAAGGGCATTTAGCTCTATTGCTGCCCAAACCCCTAATCAAAAAATAAAACCCACCCAATAAACCCTTAAAAAATCCTAACACTACCCCCAAAGATCCCCTTACAGTTTTGAAGACCGGACATCCATCCTAAATGAAGCCGGGAAAAGTCCTCATTGAAGCGGCAAGAAGTCCTCAACGAAGCCGAGAGAAGTCTTCATCCAAGCTGGCAGAAGTGATCCTCCAGACGGGAAGAAGTCTTCATCCAGACGGCATCTTCTATCTTCATCCATCCGGAGCGGAGCGGGTCCATCTTCAAGACATCCGGCGCGGAGCATCCTCTTCAAATGAAGTCTTCTTCCCGAAAGAATGTTTCTTTAAGTGACGTCATCCAAGATGGCGTCCCTTTAATTCCGATTGGCTGATAGAATTCTATCAGCCAATTGGAATTAAAGGTGAAAAAATCCTATTGGCTGATGCAATCAGCCAATAGGATTGAGCTTCAATCCTATTGGCTGATCCAGCTTGCATTCTATTGGCTGTTAAAATCAGCCAATAGAATGTGATCAGCCAATAGGATTTTTTCACCTTTAATTCCGATTGGCTGATAGAATTCTATCAGCCAATCGGAATTAAAGGGATGCCATCTTGGATGGCGTCACTTGAAGGAACATTTTTTATTTTGGGGGGGGGGCATTTTTATTTTGATAGGGCTATTAGATTAGATGTAATTAGTTTAAATATCTGATCATTTGTTTTTTATTTTGTGTAATTTAGTGGGGTTTTTTGTAATTTAGTTAATTGTATTTAATTTATGTAATTAATTTAATTGTAGTGTAAGGTTAGGTATTAGTGTAACTCAGGTTAGGTTTTATTTTACAGGTGAATTTGTATTTATTTTAGCTAGGTAGTTAGTAAATAGTTAATAACTATTTAGTAACTGTTCTACCTAGTTAAAATAAATACAAACTTGCCTGTAAAATAAAAATAAAACCTATGAAAGATACAATGTAACTATTAGTTATATTGTAGCTATCTTAGGGTTTATTTCACAGTTAAGTATTTAGTTTTAAATAGGATTTTTTTAGTTAATGATAGGAATTTTTATTTAGATTTATTTTAATTATATTTAAGTTAGAGGGTGTTAGGGTTAGACTTAGGTTTAGGGGTTGATAACTTTAGTATAGTTGCGGCAACGTTGGGGCGGCAGATTAGGGGTTAATAACTGTAATGTAGGTTGCGGCGATGTTAGGGACAGCAGATTAGGGGTTAATAATATTTAACTAGTGTTTGCGAGGCAGGAGTGTGGCGGTTAAGGGGTTAATATGTTTATTCTAGTGGCGGCGATGTTGGGAGCGGCAGATTAGGGGTTAATATGTTTATTCTAGTGGCAGCAATGTCGGCAGCGGCAGATTAGGTGTTACTAATATGTAACTAGTGTTTGTGATGCGGGAGTGCGTGGTTTAGGGGTTAATATGTTTATTATAGTGACGGCGATGTCCAGAGTGGCAGATTTGGGGTTAATAATTTTATTTTAGTGTTTGCGATGCAGGAGGGCCTTGGTTTAGGGGTTAATAGGTAGTTTATGGGTGTTAGTGTACTTTTTAAGCACTTTAGTTATGATTTTTATGCTACAGCTTTGTAACGTAAAACTCATGACTACTGACTTTAGAATGCGTTACGAATCTTGCGGTATAGGCTGTACCGCTCACTTTTTGGCCTCCAAAAAAAAGCTTGTAATATCGGCGCTATGGAAGTCCCCTTGAAAAAAGAATTTACGAAAAAAGTTAATTTGCGCTAAGGCCAAAAAAGTGTGCGGGACAGCTGTACCTACATGACTCATAATAGCAGCAGTAGTGAAAAAGCAGCGTTATAACCCATAACGCTGCTTTTTTACTCATAACGCAAAACTCGTAATCTAGCCGTTTGTTTGCTTCTCAGACTAGACTGTTGTAGGCAATTTCCACCCCAATCTAGGAAGCAAAAGAAGTCTGTGCCTGAATATCTTTCATGGTAATAGGGTAGGGTAAAAAGAATAGGAGAAGAAATAGTGAAAGCAACACCTTTATTTATTTTTCATAGAATAAAAGTTTTTGGCAGTTTTGTACTTTTGATTTTAACGTTTTATTTAGCCTCAACATGTTTTTCTTTATATGAATTATGTTAGAATTCTCCAGGAACTGGAGTGTACAGTACACTGGACCAGATTACAAGTGGAGCGCTAACTGCACTAAAAGGAGCTTACAATATCGTGTGCACGATAACCTACTACCCCAAGGAAGCAAAAAATGTTAAAACAACACCCTACTCGCACGTAAACCCAATAGCATATTCTCAAGCGTTCTAACCCAACATGAAAATAGAAGATTTCATTCTATTTATTCAGAAATAAATACACTTTATATAGCCCATATATATTACAAGTAGAGCGGTATTTTTCATTTTCGTTATATGATTTTTATTTTGCGCTAATGGGGTTGCGCTGGTGTTACAAGTTAAAAGTAAACAGTTTTTCTCCAGCAGTAACCCGACTTGTGCAAAAAGTCGAAATTTCGAAAATGGCGATCACGTTCATGCATTCCCCCATAGAAGTCAATGGAGAAAAAAAAGTTGAAAAAGAACACCCCACTCTCTCTTGCAAACAGCATAACATATTCACAATAGCGCTAACCCAACATGAAAGTATGAATATTTCATTTTCCAATGTTCTTTACATAACACAACATGTTATATTAAATATTTCTACATATACCTGATGGTTTTTTTAAACAAATATATATTTATACCTATATAGAGAGATAATATATATATATATATATATATATATATATATAAAATACATTATTTGTATACATATATATTAATACATTAATACATATGTACACACATATATATATATATATTCAGTATATATACACATACATATACTTCTTTAGCAATGTATATGTATGTATCTCTATGTTAAAGCCCTTTGCTGACTTTTTTTTTCTAACACCCAAGATCTCATATCTTTGAGCCCTTATACGTTTTGTGTGCAATATGTTATAAAAATAATTTTTAATAGAAAGTGTTATTATAAGTGAAAGAGTACTCTGTAATGTATTTTTGACGTGTTTTGTGCAACTTTTTATTTTTGAAAACACTTAACCACAGCAAATTGCGGTAATGATTCTAGTGTATATAAATTCTGCTCAACTTGTAATATCAGTGCAATTAAAAAGGAGCTAAAAACATTTGTGAAAACCCTTGCAAAATAGTTTGCGCTCCACTTATAATCTAGTCCACTGTATTTTTTTCTGAGAAATTGGCACCCCTAATGTGAAGTAGCCAAACAAATTCCAACTTCGGTGTCTGCCAGGGGTTGGAAAACAATTTTTAATACCAGTAAAAAATAGCCAAGAAGTTTATTTCTAACCACAAATATGAAAAGATTGGAATTTTGGTTTAGTTATATATTTCTTTTGAGTTGATATCAAATCATAAGAGATCAATTAATCATCAACTGTTCTTTCATTTTATAAGAAAATAATAGGGGATTAGTTGACAGTTTTCCTTCTTATAGATCATGCATCTCATTCTTTCAGTCACTTCATTAAAATTTTTATCAGTAGAGGTTATCCTTCTAGTACAAATGATCTTTACTTTTGGGATTAATTTTTAAACTCCCACAGAGTAAAAACTGTCAGAAGCGCAAAGGATTATTTCTATCAGGTTGTTTAAGAAAAACAGATCAGTTTTCAAAACTCCTTTCTCTAACTTCAAGGCAACATCCAAATTTTCAGTCTCAGACATATCATAGTTCATAGTCAATGTAATAGTTTGATGTGCATTATTCAGATATTCTTTCTTCTTTTAGTTCTGGCTCAGTTCCTGACCATAAAAGGGCTATATCATCAGCAAAATGAAAATAATCCACTGCATGTGAACCATGTCTCTATATTTAATAACATATATTTTTAAAAATATATATTTTTGTGGGCCATGAAAACATGCATAAGGGTATTAGATTTGCCATTATCACTGTTACCTGAAATTTAGTAAAGCTCTCTTATCCTCACACACACACTATATATATATATATATATATATATATATATATATATATCCTCATACACATGCAAAGACACATCAAAAATACATAAAACAGTACAGTGACACTCATGATAACACTGTCTAACAAAAATTATTACTAATATATATACTAATATATACTAATATATATATATATATATATATATATACTGTATATTAATACATTTAGATAGATAGATAGATAGATATTTTACCAAAAAAACATCAGATATATATAGAAATATGTACTGCTGATCTACTGGGATTTTCATGCACAACCATCTCTAGGATTTACAGAGAATGGTCCGAAAAAGAAAAAGAGGAAATATCCAGTGAGTGGCAGTCATGTGGACGAAAATGCCTTGTTGATGTCAGAGGTCAGAGGAGAATGGGCAGACTGGTTCAAGATGATAGAAAGGCAACATTAACTCAAATAACCAGTCATTACAAGATATGCAGAATACCATCTTTGAACGCACAACACGTCGAACCTTGAAGCAGATGGGTTTCAGCAGCAGAAGACCACATCGGGTGCCACTCCTGTCAGCTAAGAACAGGAAACTGAGGCTACAATGCGCACAAGCTCACCAAATTTGGACAATAGAAGATTGTAAAAATGTTGCCTGGTCTGATGAGTCTCGATTTCAGCTGTGACATTCGGATGGTAGGGTCAGAATTTGGTGTAAACAACATGAAAGCATGGATCCATCCTACCTTGTATCAATGGTTCAGGCTGGTGGTGGTGGTGTAATGGTGTGGGGGATATTTTCTTGGCACACTTAGTACTAGTTGAGCATCATTTAAATGTCACAGCCTACCTGAGTATTGTTGTTGACCATGTCCATCCCTTTATGACTACAGTTTACCCATCTTCTGATGGCTACTTCCAGCAGGATAATGCACCATATAACAAAGCTCAAATCATCTCAAACTGGTTTCTTGGACATGACAATGAGTTCACTGTACTCCAATGACCTCAACAGTCACCAGATCTCAATCCAATAGAACACCTTTGGGATGTGGTGGAACAGGAGATTTGCATCATGGATGTTCAGCCGACCCGATACAATCAATGTGTACCTAATAAAGTGGCAGATGAGTGTGTGTATATATATATATATATATATATATATATATATTATTACATTTATATAGATTAATAGATAGATAAATAAATACATAGATACATAGATATTTGCCAAAAAAACATCAGATATATATATAGAAATATGTATTTATGAATAAATAGAACATATTCTTCTATGTGAAAAACATTGGAATGTGAAATATTAATATTTCATGTCGGGTTAGTGCATTTGATACAACTTTATGAAGTTTATAAGTGACCTCACAGACCTGGGTAAGCACTTTTAGCTCATTTTACAGGCGAGCTTTAGCACATTTGGTCCATAGTCTGGACCAACCCTGGTCAGTAAAATGAAGAACTGGACCTGACAATTTTAATATGAAGCAAAAAACAGGACTTGGAGTTGGTTTCATACCCTGTCACATGCAAGTCATCAATGAAAAATCAAAACTAGACTTAAAGTGAAGGTAAAGTTTGACTGACTTTAAGACAACCTAGCATTTATCCTTTTGACCCTAATCTAGTCGCTAAGTTTTTTTTTTATTACTTCTAGATTTTTAATAAAAAAATATATTTAAAACTACCTACCGCTTAGCTCACAACTCCTCCCAAGTCCTACTTCCATCTTCTTATCTTCTTGTGAAGTTGCTTCATCTCTCAAATGCGCGTTCACCCGGCAGTCTATAAATGCGCCAATCGCCGAACATTGTTTCCCAATGCGCACGGGAGAGCACAATTGTAATCAGTCTGTAAATAAATTTAAAAGAGCATGCGCAGATAAGTAAAGGGGCGGGTGACACGAAGGGATGGCCGCCTAATGGCCAAAATTTCAATTGGACCCTAAAAGAATATGATCAAGAGCTAAAAAATTAAAATATATATGGGTTGAATTAGAGGAAGTTAAGAAAATGCATTCTAAAGGAGAAAACATGATTTTTTAGATAAATTGTTAAAAATTATGAATGAAACATATTGATTTTGCTCCAACAATGTGATGCTTGATAACATTAGAGTTAACTTTACCATCACTTTAACATTAGTCTTAAACATGCAGGCTTGAACTTGACATACTCATTTTTGAAAACTCCCTGTGTGCAACACAAGACTAATCTTTTAATCAGAAAGCTACATTCAGACTGGACAGCAAAGGCTATTAGACTGACTGCATCATCATCTTGTATACAGAACAAAACAGGAGAGGCTTTTATTCAGAAAGACCGGGTACTCAACTTGAAGGCAGGGCAGGCTGATAACCACCTTGCCAGTTATGGGGCAATGCAAAGAAACAGACTGGATCATATAGACCAAATGCAAAGGAAACTTCCATTTGACACTGTCATTTTGGTGACAAAGCAAAAGCTGCATTGGTATGATATATCATATCGTATCACCTCTGCTAAGGCCAGAAAGGAGTTAGGTTTTTGAATCCTGCACTGCAATATGCTCTACCAAATCTAATAATTCTTAAATTCACAATTTTCAGAATTAAAGGGGCACTGAACCAAATTTTTTTTTATTTGTGATTCAAATAGATCATGCAATTTTAAGTAACTTTCTAATTTACTCCTATTATCAAATTTTCTTCGATCTCTTGCTATTTTTGAAGGCATATAAGCTTTTTTGGTTCAGAACTCTGGGCAGCACTTTTTATTGGTGGATGAATTTATCCACCAATCAGCAAGAACAACCCAGGTTGTTCACCAAAAATGGGCCGGCATCTAAACTTATATTCTTGCATTTCAAATAAAGATACCAAGAGAATGAAGACAATTTGATAATAGGAGTAAATTAGAAAGTTGATTAAAATGTCATGCTCTATCTGAATCTTGAAAGAAAAAATTGGGTTCAGTGTCCCTTTAACTAAAAGGAAAAGAGTATAAAAATTGTTATTTTTTTAGTATGCAGAAATAAATAGTTTAGATTGCAATCACAAAGTGTTTCACAACCCTTTAAAGCTATATAAATATCATAAATTAATCATATACTACAAAATCATATAGGGCTATAGATTACAGTTGGCGACAAAATTGCATCTATGCAAACCAATAAATTGTGTTGACGAGGATTTTCTATCATGAACCTTGCGCAGCGCATTATGTTCTGGCATGGGATTAAAAGTTGAGAGTAGAAATATTGTTTGCTCTTACCATTTATGGGTTTGAATATATTATCGTGAGGGGTAGTGCAACACTACTTACAAGCCTAAAGGTCTGGTTGGGCTGTGACATTAATTAAGGGGATATGAACATGTTTGATTTTTTCAATTGCAATGGTCTAATTCAGTGATTTTTAACCTTTTTTGCCGTGGCACACTTTTTTACATTAAAAAATCCTGTGGCACACCACCATCCCAAAATTTTTAAAAAATCACACATTGTAGCCTAATACAGCATATATATATACACATACACACAAACACACATACTGTATGTATTGTGCTGTTATGCCATGCCTCCTACAAACTACCCCTGCACTCGGAGTAAAAAACAAGCAAAGTTTAAAAAATATGTCACACTATTGTCAGTCTGCCGTGGCACACCTGAGGATCTCTCACGGCACACTGGTTGAAAAACACTGGTCTAATTAATTAAAATAGTGACAACCATGAATGTTTTGGAAAACCAATTAACACAACTGCATATGTGCATATGCATATACAAAATCTAATTATAGGGTCATCACAAGAAAGAACAACATCACTTTAACTGGATTTACATCTTTAGCACAGTTTACAATGATCGCTGGAGTGTGCTAGGGTTGAAACCTCGGCCATGGTTTTATGGACACTTACGACTTATACTTGCTGCAGGGTGTGCAGAGGGGAACAGAAATAGTGAGCTTCAGCCCCAAAATAAATGTGTTGTCCTGGGACGCAATGGATGATACCATATGCACACCATGAAACATGGATAACTCAGAACACTGCTACTTAAACTAGAACACAGAGCAAGCGTCATGTTGGAGACTACTACAGAAAAATGTGCACGCATTATGATTACGTGTTAAACATAGCAGAGGCATTATGTAGTTTGCAAACAAACAACTGTTTAGACAACAGTTACGTGTGCAATATGTTATAGTAATTTGATATGAATATTACAAAAGTAACATCAATAAAACGAGGATATGGCTTCATATGCTCATTAAAAAAAAATATTGCAACACATTTATAGAGATTTATTTTGAACATGTGAACATTGTTCCAAACATATTCACAGTGCGCACACACAAATACATTTATGTAATCAACATGCTAATCTCGAATGGAGTTTTTACTCTTTCATTTGCTATATGGCACAAAGAAGTCACTGCTTAGGACAGATGTGTTTAAAGGGTACTAGAATAATTGCACACATCCTACTATAATCTTTCACTTAGTATTATTACATTGAATTGGATTGAATATTTTATTTAAATTTCAAGATATATCCAAATATGTTTCTTTTATTAAAAAATAGATATCCACTACAGCTGCTTTAAAACAAATATAAAACAAATAAACAATGTACACTACACTGTACCTTAAGTTGTTATTAAAAATGTCCCATTATTATAAACATTAACAAATAACGACACAAATGTATTATCATTTGGAATGCATTTAAATATTTGTAGCACAGGCATATTTTAATTAATACACAAGAAAATCATCTGCAATTCTGAATGTGCCACACTTTTCAACCAATCGCAATTTTTTAAACCAAATACATGTCAACAATAATTCAGTGAAAAGTTAATTTTCACCAAAAAAATAATCATCCTTAGTAACAGCCAATGAGAATTTAAAACACATTTTACTAATTGCATGACAAAAAAAATATAAATTGGACCACTTCCTTAAATCCTATTAGTCTTGAAAAATATTGCCATTGTGGCATTATGATTTATCTTGAAAGAAAATGAAGTGCTTGTGGCCACCTTAGAGCCACAATATATCTAAATGGATCACAGAGGAGGGAGAAGAACCCCCATGAAAGGGATGTCATGTGGAGTGACATTGCAGATATTGCTAACCTGACTGCGCAGTGCACAGAATGAAAAATCTGTTGTGCAATGTTGGAAAAGTATAAAAAAGATTTCCTAAACCTTTTGATGTCTGAAAATCCAGTTTCCTACATTTCGCAACAGATCAATATTTGTTCTGAATACCCATTACATCCCTTTCATGTTGGTTCAACATGTATTGGATACTCTGCAATCTTCCATGGCACTGATTAAAAAAGGACATTTATGGGCAACTTGCAGTAGATTTCTTCTTTTTAGAAAAAGTATATCATGATGTGTTGATATATAGGTTTATGTTTTGTTTTGATTATCTATTTTTTTTTGTCATACTTCAAGTAGTGTAGTAAAAAAAATGAATCATGCTTTCTTGAGAGTGACTTATTCGTATAGGTGATTCTGGGGGGGAACATTGGCATGCACCACATTTTAATTTTAAAGTGGCCTGGAAATTTGTGTTTTCTTTTGTGCTAGCTGTACATATGAGTCACTGGGATGTGCACGGCTAAATTTACATTCTCACATTATACTAAGTCTACAAAGAACAAATACCTTTTACTTGTCCCAAAATATGTTTTCCTTAGTTTATCCACATCCGTGTGATATGTCTAATTCAGTAATATAATCCATTGAAGATTATCTCTGTCATTATATTTCTACAAAATGCTGACCTTAATTGAAAAGTAAGACATATACATGTAAACATTAATGTATGACTAAATCTTCCAGTACAAAGCACCAAGTCTCTTAAATACCGGGCTCAGTTCATCTGTCCAAATGTCTGCTTCTGTCATGTCACTAACACATGTGAAACATATAAATAGAGTATGCTTACCCTCTGAAGGTCAGGTTTGCCAATGAAAGTGTCCTATGTTTGGAGTTAACCTGTGAAGATCTCACCACTGTATCTGTTGACCCTGCCATCAGCCTTCTGTGCTGTCAGTGCACTTTTGGCATGCAGAGTGTTGAAATACCTCTCTTGCCCTATAACATGCTGATTTCTTTGTCAGTGCGTGTTGCCTACAGAATTCCTGTGCAACTGTGCTGCATGACAAGGAACATTGCATACCAGTGTGCTGGTTGATTTAGAGAACATAGGAGACCTTTTAAAGATCAAAATAAACCTTGGTTGGCACATATTTAGTACACACATATGTCTGAGTGCAATTTAAAAGGGATCTCTAATCCTCTACCATGCATTGTAAATGTATATATGCGTTATGTGCATTACTACTGAACACTGATCCATCCATGATGCCACGTTGTGGCCTCCAACTTGTAGGTATATATATATATATATATATATATACATATATACATTCTATATCAGTTATATGCATATAAATATATATATATATATATATATATATATATATATATATATATAAATATATATATATATATATATATATATATATATATATATATATATATACCTACACTGCAACACAACTGTGGCCATACAGACAAGTGCCTAAGGATATGGTACTCGTAAATTGATACCGGATTCTTGGCATACACGTTCATAATGTGCATGTTGTCATTGCACACAAAATGGACATTGATAGAAGCAAAGTGTTGGCAGATGCAATATACCATTTGCTGGTTCCCTGGAGGCCGCTGAGCAATATGGGTTGCAGTTTATTGTACCCCACATGTTAGGTATGGTGCCCATATTCCATTAGTCCCTCTTAAGATCATCAGGCTAAGCATCCTCTGTGTGAGGGAATCTTATAAAAAAATGTCACTTTGTTGAGGATGGCATTCCTAAACTTCCCGATTAGGAAAATGAAAGTTCCTTGAGTCATCCTTAATGACATGATATAAACTAATAATGTGATGTGTATAGATGCTCTAGATGTCATAAACCTCAGCATCAGTGAGTGCACACATGTGGGCAAAACGGTTGGCACATATGATTGTGTTGAGACAGAGTTATCCACGAGCAAATGAACAAGCAAACTCGAGATCCATATTTACATAGCCAAATAGCAAGTCAATTAGTCAATCAAAAGAACACTGCTACCCAATGGTTAAAAAGGCAAGAACGGCCTGACAGTCCAAGTTGGTCATCTGGGACACCTTAGTAATGATTCTTGACCATTTGTAAATTAAATAAATTGAAAACATAGAACCCCAATTATTCAACAAGAGGTGGGAGCTGTGGTTAAAAGATCTGGAAATTTTCTCGATAGTGCAGCCGCAAGCAAATTACCCAGCAATTTGTAATACGAGTGCAGAATTTCGTTTTTCATGGCACATTGAAAAGATAGGATGCGTAATTTTTCAAAAGCTTGTGAAGCTTAGTTTGCGATAATCTAACTGCCTCTGAACTTGTAATATTGGTGGGTGCCTAAACCACAACCTCGAGCTTGCAAACATGTTTGTAAACTTTGCACAGTCGATAGCACGCTACTTGTAATCTAGCCCATAGTATGGAAATCAGTTAACCTGATATGAGATTTAGTAGATCATGGGCGCCATGTACTAAACGGCGGGTGGACAGCTTCTTAACTCGCAAAGCTGTACGCCCACCTCCGCTACACACGGGCAGTGGATCTGTTGATCCGCTTGCCCGTATGTATCATTACACACTCATCAGAGTGTGTAATGCCCACCCCTTCAATCGCACGACCAATCACGCGACTGAAGGGGCTGTCAATCACCGAGAGCGAGCGTGATTTTGCTTCGTCACCTAAGAGGTGGCGTAGGGTGTAGGAAGCAGAGGTCTAATGACCGCTGCTTCTTACATTGCGGGAAGCAGGCTCGCATATGCGAACCTGCCCCGCAAAGGCTCCGGAGCAGCTTTCGCTGCTTCGTACATGGAGCCCCATGTCTTTAAACAGCCAGAGGGTAGACAAGGAAGGTAAAATAGTCATACAGAACATCCAATCTCTTTTATATTAACTATGCTTGTTAGTACAAAAAATCCTAGCAAGGCCACAAATTTATTGAACCTGTGAGGTAGAATGCACAAAGAGTACAATCCATATAATTAAAGGTCATTCTACTTACAATATGCTCAAAATGAATCTCCGCATTTTTGCCCCATTCGTGTTACTTTTGTTTTTTACTTAATTTATCACAATAAAACCAGGCACAGATATGTTTACTTACACAGTCACAACCAATCAGATAACACAATTCTGAATCTAAATGTGGTGTATGTGATTTTTACAATAAATAAAAAAAATGTCTAGGCATGGTGAACATGTTTTGTTTTTTTATATTTTTTCCTGCTTTTGTTGTGTACAATAAAACAATATTAATCTAAAAAAATGTCAGCTTTTGAATTTAGTCACCCCCTAGAACAGATCTGTTTTACTCTTTTATATAATAGTTGATTGTTTTGGTAGTTTTAGCTCTAATTTTCTTAACAAAATAAATATGTAACATAAAAAGAGTATACAAATAAAGATAATAAATACATAAAGAAATACAAATTGTTTTATAGAATAAATTAATCAGATCAAGGCTTGACGAGTAGACTGACCTTATTAGTTGTAATTATAAACGGTGATTGTAATGAAAGTTGCCACAGGAAGATAAATGTGGTTCTGCTATATTGATTGATTAAACTGTCTATGTATTTTTTGGAATGTGTTGGTTCAGATGGTAAGTCACTTAAGCAGTGACCCAGAGACATATATCTATAAAAGGTCTCCAAAACAAATTAAATAAAATGTCCCTTCTAGGAATGTACAACTCAAAAATGTGTTTTAGAATATAGTCAATTAAAGCAAGTAACAAAATCATTTATATGCATGAATTTGTAGCAAAATAGATATAACATATAATTACTAATGCACTGGAGAGTTTCCTATGGAGAAAACTGATAGTTTTTAAAGTGTAATTTCATAATAATTAGATTATTTTTCAATCGCTTAAAGCTCAAGATTGCAAGTTTCAGTCTAGGTGGAATTTAATATATCATTTCTAATCCTTAGTTAATACAAATGGTTAAGACCATCTCTACAGTAGTCCTGGAGTCATTTAAAGAAAACAACTAAATTGTTCCTATACTTAAACTTCTTGAATGATTTTCCTTGACATTTAGCTGGCGCAAATGCATCCAGAAGTTCCAAAGGCATGTACCAAGATTGATTAAAAGATTATGGAATTATATTGGATCATCTATTTGTAGGGACTGCTCTAATCCTTGTGTAACCTCAAAGGTTAGGTATCAAATAAAATAAGATAAAAAGTCTCCTTGATCAACTTTTAATTTATAATGCATAATTTAAACCCTTTAAAAAAATTGTTAGGGCAAAAAACTTTCATCACAGCCTGCTCCAGCTTTTTAAATCACGCTAATTTAGGGCTAGATTATGAGTGAAATTTGCACAATTACGGGCGCACGTTAAATAACCAGCCATTGCAAGTGGCTGGTTAATGCTCCCGTGAGCTTGTAGCTTAAGTTTGAGCTTAGTGCAGTTAATCAAAGGTCAGACCTCTGGTTAGTGAAATAAATGTGTCCTAATTGCCTCCAAAATAAAGAGTACAGTAGTTAACATTAAAAATAAAGATGAACATTTTTATTTAAAAAAAAAAAATGAATAAAGTAGTTATAAAGGGTTAAAATGAGGAGATGTGGGGTGACTTTACATGATGTCAATGGGGGACTGTGTTTTCACTTTAAATATATATGTATATGCTTATATACATATATACTTATGTGTTAATATGTGTATATACACATATAAACACATAAATATATATTTTTATATATATATATATATATATATATATATATATATAGATATTCATATACATATGTATTTCTTTATTGCTGCCCAATGATGCACAAAAAAAATTCCCCCCTGCGCTGAAGCCTATTCACATTGCACCTGACTTGTAATATCAGCACACATTTACATGTACTGGCATAACTGAGTTGAGCATAAATATTGCAATTCAGATGTCACATTGTTTAAGGTGAACTTTAACAGTAAATAAATGCTAGGGGCGAGATTACATATGCGTTGTCGCCCGCAAAAGCCGGGATCGCCAGTTTCTAGTCGTGCACTGCTATCACATATATGGTGCTGCATATAATTGCGGTGTGTATATTTCATCCGTTGCCCACTAATTTTACTCCCATAAACTAACATAGAACCGCGTCACAAATCGGTATCATATATTCAGCGCAAGGACTTACACGGTGAAAATTCCATTTTTACCTTGCCACACATAGGCAGGCGCAGCAAGCCTTGTGCTAAATATATAAGTACGGTAACTCCCTGGAAGTTCTAACTTAACACCTAACGCATGCACAATATCTACCTGTCAACAGTCATCCCCTCATGCAATAACTAAATAAAATCAATTAACCCCTAATCGGCCAACCCCCACATCACAAAATATCTAATTCAAATATTAACCCCTAATCCACCAACCCCCACATCACAAAATATCTAATTCAAATTTTAACCCCTAAACTGCCAACCCCCCACAACGCAATATACCTAATAAATGGCTAGATTATGAGTTGTGCGTTACCGATTTAACGCTGAAAAATGGCAATGCAGCCATTATAAGTCGTGTCGGTATAGCTATACCGCAAGCATTTTAGCCTGTAACGCAACGTCAATCCCGCACTCAAAAAATTTACGTTTTTGCGTGGGATTTTCATAGCGCCGGTATTACAGGTTGTGCGGTGAGGCTAAAATGCTTGCGTTACAGCCTTTCCCGACACGATCCATACTGCCATCTGAGAGCAGTAGTTATGGATTTTGTGTAACAAAAATGTTTCACAAAACTCATAACTAAACTGTTACAAAGTACACTAACACCCATAAACTACCTATTAACCCCTAGCCCTCCTGCATCGCAAACACTATTTAAAACTTATTAACCCCTAATCTGCCGCCCGCCCACATCCCCGCCACTATAATAGAGTTTTTAACCCCTATTCCGCCGCTCCCCGACACCGCAGCCACTAACTAAACCTATTAACTCCTAAACCACCAGCCCCCCACATCGCCACTACTAAATAAACCTATTAACCCCTAAATCGCTAGCCCCCCACATCGCAACTAATAAATTAAACTATTAACCCCTAAACCTATCACCCCCTAACTTTAAATTAAAATTACAATATCCCTATCTTAAAATAAATAAAAACTTACCTGTGAAAATAAAAAAAATAAGCTTAAACTAACAATTAACCTAACATAACTATTATACTAAACTATTATACTAAAATTAAAATAACTACCAAATAAAAAAACTAAATTACTCATTAAAAAAAACTAACACTACTAAAAAAATTTAAGTCTAAAATAATAAAAAATAAAAAATACTAAATTATGAAAAATAACAAACGAAATTATTAAAAATAAAAACAATTACACATAATCTAATAGCCCTATAAAAATAAAAAGCCCCCCAAAATAAAAAAAACCCTAGCCTACAATAAATTACCAATAGCCTTAAAAGGGCCTTTTGTAGGGCATTGCCCTAAAGAAATCAGCTCTTCTACCTGGAAAAAAATACAAAGACCTCCTAACAGTAAAACCCACCACCAAACCAAGACCCCAAAATAAAAAAAAAACTAACTCTAACAAAAACCTAAGCTACCTATTGCCCTGAAAAGGGCATTTGTATGGGCATTGCCCTGAAAAGAGCATTCAGCTCTTTTACCTAAAGCCCAAAACCCTAATCTAAAAAAAACCCCACCCAAGTTTAAAAAAAAAAACAACAACCTAACACTAACCCCAGAAGATCCACTCACAGATTCTGAAGTCCGGACATCCATCCTCATCCAGACGGCAAAAAGTCTTCATCCAGGCGGCAAGAAGTCTTTATCCAGGTGGCATCTTCTATCTTCATCCCAGCGGCGCGAAGCGGATCCATCCTTGAAGACATCCAGCGTGGAGCGTCCTCTTCATACGGTCACCGCTGTACACTGGATCTTCAATGCAAGGGAGCCTTTTCAAAATGGCGTCCTTTGCATTCCCATTGGCTGATTTGATTCTTGAAATTCAAATCAGCCAATAGGATGAGAACTACTGAAAAGGTGATGAGTCTAATTGCTCATAACCCTGTCCGCCTGCTCTGATGAGGCGGACAGGAATCACCACAATTCAACCCAATCAAGTACGATCGGGTTGATTGACACCTCCCTGCTGGCGGCCCATTGGCCGCAAGTCTGCATGGGGCGGCGTTGCACCAGCAGCTCTTGTGAGTGCAATGCTGAATACTGAGAGCGTATTGCTCTCCGCATTCAGTGATGTCTCTCGGACCTGATCCGCACTGTTGGATCAGGTACAACAGACATTTGGTAAATCGGCCTCATTATGTGAGCAGCTTAATGTAAATAGAGCTTAATGTACCAAATGTACATCAATCAATTGCCTTGAAACTTGGCACAACCTCAGTTTTTCACTTTCCACACCTATCCTAGAAGTTTCATGGATTTTGGTTTCCCACAAGGCAAATGAGTAACAATAAGCTTGTTTTTTAGGGAGCTTAATATTGCTTAACGTAGAAAAATGAAGTTAGATGTTAACCAATTTCACCAAAACTTGACACAATACAATAATCTATCTATTAAAACATATTCTGAAAATGTCAAGAAAATTGGTAAAACATACCAAAAATTATTGACATTAACTATTTTTTTTACAATCTTAAAATATTTCATGTAAATGGGCTTAACTTAAATAGAGCTTAATGTACTAAAATGTGCTTAAACATCAATCAATTGCCTTGAAACTTGTCACAACCTCTGTTTTTCACTATCCTTGAAGTTTCATGGATTTTGGTTACCTACAAGGCAAAATGAGCGACATTAAGCTTGTTTTTTTGGGAGCTTAATGTGGATAAACATACAAAAAAGAACTTAGATGTTAACCAACTTTTCCCAAACTTCACACAATACAATAATCTATCTATTCAAACATATTCTAAACATTAGAGGACATTTGTTAAAACATACCAAAAAATATTCACATTTAACAATTTTTTTACAATCCTAAAACATTAAGAAGCCGATTTATCATCGTTCTGTCCGACATGATCTGCTCAGCCGATCATGTCCGACAAACATCAATGAATGCTGACAGCATACGCTGTTGGCATTTATCATTACACAAGCATTTCATGTAATTTTTCATACCACCGCCTGCACATTCGCTGCCAATCGGCCGCTAGCAGGGGGTGTCAATAATCAATATTGTATCCAATCGGGATAATTGCTGTCCTCCGCCTCAGAGGTGGTGGATGAGTTAAGGAGCAGCGGTCTTATGACCGCTGCTTCTTAACTCCTGATACCGGGGAGCCTGAAGGCTCGTGCGGAATATGCAGCTTGACTGCTTCATAAATCGGCCACTTAATGTGAACAGCTTAATGTAAAAAGAGCTTAATGTACAAAAATGTGCCTAAACATCAATTGCCTTGAAACTTGGCACAACCTCAACCGGCCGCTAGCAGGGGGTGGCAATCAGCCCGAACGTACAGAATCGGGCAGATTGATGTCTGCAGCCTCAGAGCAGGCGGGCCAGTTATGGAGAAGTCTTAAGACTGCTGCTTCATAACTGGTGTTTCTGGTGAGCCATTCGGAGCTTGATTATTCAGCCCCTTAATGTGAGTAGCTTAATGTAAAAACAGCTTAATGTACCAAAATGGTCCTAAACATCAATCAATTGCCTTGAAACTTAGCATAACCTCATTTTTTCACTATCCAAACCTATCATAGAATTTTAATAGATTTTGATTTACCACAAGGCAAATGAGTAACATTAAGAATGTTTTTTAGGAGCTTAATGTGGCTTAACATACAAAAAAGAACTTATATGTTACCCAGTTTCCCCCAAACTTCACACAATACAATAATCTATCTATTCAAACATATCTGGAAAATGTCAGGATGTTTGGCAAATCATAACAAAAGTGTTATTCACAATTAACTTATTTTTTACAATCCTAAAAGATTTAGGGGTATATTTACTATTAGTTAAGCGGACATGATTCGCTGTAGCAAATCATGTCCTCTCAATCTCACTAAATGCCGACAGCATACACTGTCGGCATTTAACATTGCACAAGCATTTCTTGTGAAATTCTTGTGCAATGCCACCCCCCTAAGGGATGGGGCTCTGAAGCAGCATCCGCTGCTTAATAAATGGAGTCCTTAATGTGAACAGCTTAAAGGGACATGAAACCAAAATATTTTCTTTCATGATTTAGAAAGAGCATGCAATTATAACCAACTTTCTAATTTACTTCTATTATCTATTTTGCTTAATTCTCTTGATATTCTTTGCTGAAAAGCATATCTAGATATGCTTAGTAGCTGCTGATTGGTAGCTGCACATAGATGCCTCCTGTGATTGGTTCACTGTGTGCATTGCTATTTCTTCATTAAAGTATATCTAAAGAATAAAGCAAATTAGATAATAGAAGTAAATTGGAATGTTGTTTAAAAATGTATTCTCTACCTTAATCATGAAAGAAAATGTTTGGGTATAGTGTCCCTTTAATGTACCATAATGTGACTAAACAACACCAGACATTGCAAATTAATTACATTAAGCTTTCTTGAGGATCCAGAGACTTAATGTGGATAAAAAAAATTAAAATATGAATCTATTGCCTCCAACTTTCCTAAGCAGAGGACTCCAGCTAGACAAAGCTACCTAGAAAATATATTGGGGCATATGTATTAATGTGTGAGCGGACATGATACAAAGTAGCGTATCATGTCCGCTGCACATCGCTACACATCGATAAATGCCAATAGCATACGCTGTCGGCATTTATCATTGCACCAGCAAATCTTGGAAACTGCTGGTGCAATGCCACCCCTGCAGATTTGCAGCCAATCGTCCGTAAGCAGGGGGTGTCAATTAACCCGATCGTATTCAATCAGGTTGATTTCTGTCCGCCGCCTCATAGCAGGCGGACAAGTTATGGAGCAGCAGTCTGTAAACCACTGCTTCATAACTTCTTGATAACTTCTGTTTCCGGGGAGCCTGAAGCACGCCGGAAACACGGGGCATTATGCTCCATAGGGAGCTTGATAAATATGCCCATTCTGGGCATATTTAGCATATATTAGCAACATTAAATGTTTTGGGATTGTAAAAAAAAATTGTTAGATGTGAATAACCTTTGGTATGTTTTATCAAACATCTTGAAATTTTCCAGATATGATTTAATAGATAAGTCTTGTATCGTGTGAAGTTTGGGGAACATTGGTTAACATCTAAGTTCTTTTTTTGAACGTTAAGCCATATTAAGCTCTCTAAAAACTGTTACTCATTTGCATTATGAGAAACCAAAATCCATGGAAATTCTAGGATAAGTTTGGGAAGTAAAAAACTGAGGCCTAGATTTGGAGTTTGGCGTTAGCCGTGAAAACCAGCGTTAGAGGCTCCTAACGCTGGTTTTAGGCTAACTCTGGTATTTGGAGTCAGTCAAAAAAGGGTCTAACGCTCACTTTTCACCCGCGACTTTTCCATACCGCAGATCCCCTTACGTAAATTGCGTATCCTATCTTTTCAATGGGATTTTTCTAACTCCGGTATTTAGAGTCGTGGCTGAAGTGAGTGTTAGAACTCTAACGACAAAACATCAGCCGCAGGAAAAAAGTCAGTAGTTAAGAGCTTTCTGGGCTAACGCCGGTTCATAAAGCTCTTAACTACTGTACTCTAAAGTACACTAACACCCATAAACTACCTATGTACCCCTAAACCGAGGTCCCCCCACATCGCCGCCACTCGATTAATTTTTTTTAACCCCTAATCTGCCGACCGCCAACTACGTTATCCTTATGTACCCCTAATCTGCTTCCCCTAACACCGCCGACCCCTATATTATATTTAGTAACCCCTAACCTGCCCCCCACAACGTCGCCGCCAGCTACCTACACTTATTAACCCCTAATCTGCCGACCGCAAAGCGCCGCCACCTACGTTATCCTTATGTACCCCTAATCTGCTGCCCTAACATCGCCGACCCCTATATTATATTTATTAACCCCTAATCTGCCTCCCACAACGTCGCCTCCACCTGCCTACACTTATTAACCCCTAATCTGCCGAGCGGACCTGAGCGCTACTATAATAAAGTTATTAACCCCTAATCCGCCTCACTAACCCTATAATAAATAGTATTAACCCCTAATCTGCCCTCCCTAACATCGCTGACACCTAACTTCAATTATTAACCCCTAATCTGCCGACCGGAGCTCACCGCTATTCTAATAAATGTATTAACCCCTAAAGCTAAGTCTAACCCTAACACTATCACCCCCCTAAGTTAAATATAATATACATCTAACGAAATTAATTAACTCTTATTAAATAAATTATTCCTATTTAAAGCTAAATACTTACCTGTAAAATAAATCCTAATATAGCTACAATATAAATTATAATTACATTGTAGCTATTTTAGGATTAATATTTATTTTACAGGCAACTTTGTATTTATTTTAACCAGGTACAATAGCTATTAAATAGTTAAGAACTATTTAATAGTTACCTAGTTAAAATAATTACAAAATTACCTGTCAAATAAATCCTAACCTAAGTTACAATTAAACCTAACACTATACTATCATTAAATTAATTAAATAAAATACCTACAATTACCTACAATTAAACCTAACACTACACTATCAATACATTAATTAAATACAATACCTACAAATAACTACAATGAAATAAACTAACTAAAGTACAAAAAATAAAAAAGAACTAAGTTACAAAAAATAAAAAAATATCTACAAACATAAGAAAAATATTACAACAATTTTAAACTAATTACACCTACTCTAAGCCCCCTAATAAAACAACAAAGCCCCCCAAAATAAAAAATGCCCTACCCTATTCTAAATTACTAAAGTTAAAAGCTCTTTTACCTTACCAGCCCTGAACAGGGCCATTTGCGGGGCATGCCCCAAGAAGTTCAGCTCTTTTGCCTGTAAAAAAAACATACAATACCCCCCCCCCAACATTACAACCCACCACCCACATACCCCTAATCTAACCCAAACCCCCCTTAAATAAACCTAACACTAAGCCCCTGAAGATCTTCCTACCTTGTCTTCACCATACCAGGTTCACTGACTGGTCCTGAAGAGCTCCTCCGATGTCCTGATCCAAGTCCAAGCGGGGGGCTGAAGATGTCCATGATCCGGTAGAAGTCTTCATCCAAGCGGGGCAGAAGAGGTCTTCCATCCGATTGAAGTCTTCATCCAAGCGAGGCAGAAGAGATCTTCCATCAGATTGAAGTCTTCATCCAGGCGGCATCTTCTATCGACATCCATCTGGAACGGAGCGGCAGCATCCTGAAGACCTCCGACGCAGAACATCCATCCTGGCCAACGACTGAACGACGAATGACGGTTCCTTTAAATGACGTCATCTAAGATGGCGTCCCTCGAATTCCGATTGGCTGATAGGATTCTATCAGCCAATCGGAATTAAGGTAGGAATATTCTGATTGGCTGATGGAATCAGAACAGCCAATAGAATGCGAGCTCAATCTGATTGGCTGATTGGATCAGCCAATTGGATTGAACTTGATTCTGATTGGCTGATTCCATCAGCCAATCAGAATATTCCTACCTTAATTCAATTCCGATTGGCTGATAGAATCCTATCAGCCAATCAGAATTTGATGGACGCCATCTTGGATGACGTCATTTAAAGGAACCATCATTCGTCGTTCAGTCGTCGGCCAGGATGGATGTTCCGCGTCGGAGGTCTTCAGGATGCTGCCGCTCCGTTCCAGATGGATGTCGATAGAAGATGCCGCCTGGATGAAGACTTCAATCGGATGGAAGACCTATTCTGCTCCGCTTGGATGAAGACTTCAATCAGATGGAAGACCTCTTCTGCCCCGCTTGGATGAAGACTTCTACCGGATCATGGACATCTTCAGCCCCCCGCTTGGGCTTGGATCAGGACATCGGAGGAGCTCTTCAGGACCGATCGCTGAACCTGGTATGGTGAAGACAAGGTAGGAAAATCTTCAGGGGCTTAGTGTTAGGTTTATTTAAGGGGGGTTTGGGTTAGATTAGGGGTATGTGGGTGGTGGGTTGTAATGTTGGGGGGGGGTATTGTATGTTTTTTTTACAGGCAAAAGAGCTGAACTTCTTGGGGCATGCCCCACAAAAGGCCATTTTCAGGGCTGGTAAGGAAAAAGAGCTTTTAACTTTAGTAATTTAGAATAGGGTAGGGCATTTTTTATTTTGGGGGGCTTTGTTGTTTCATTAGGGGGCTTAGAGTAGGTGTAATTAGTTTAAAATCATTGTAATATTTTTCTTATGTTTGTAGATATTTTTTATTTTTTGTAACTTAGTTCTTTTTTATTTTTTGTACTTTAGTTAGTTTATTTCATTGTAGTTATTTGTAGGTATTGTATTTAATTAATTAATGTATTGATAGTGTAGTGTTAGGTTTAATTGTAGGTAATTGTAGGTATTTTATTTAATTAATTTAATGATAGTATAGTGTTAGGTTTAATTGTAACTTAGGTTAGGATTTATTTGACAGGTAATTTTGTAATTATTTTAACTAGGTAACTATTAAATAGTTCTTAACTATTTAATAGCTATTGTACCTGGTTAAAATAATTACAAAGTTGCCTGTAAAATAAATATTAATCCTAAAATAGCTACAATGTAATTATAATTTATATTGTAGCTATATTAGGATTTATTTTACACGTAAGTATTTAGCTTTAAATAGGAATAATTTATTTAATAAGAGTTAATTAATTTCATTAGGTGTAAATTACAGGTAAGTATTTAGCTTTAAATAGGAATAATTTATTTAATAAGAGTTAATTAATTTCGTTAGATGTAAATTATATTTAACTTAGGGGGGTGTAAGTGTTAGGGTTAGACTTAGCTTTAGGGGTTAATACATTTATTAGAATAGCGGTGAGCTCCGGTCGGCAGATTAGGGGTTAATAATTGAAGTTAGGTGTCGGCGATGTTAGGGAGGGCAGATTAGGGGTTAATACTATTTATTATAGGGTTAGTGAGGTGGATTAGGGGTTAATAACTTTATTATAGTAGCGCTCAGGTCCGCTCGGCAGATTAAGGGTTAATAAGTGTAGGCAGGTGGAGGCGATGTTGTGGGGGGCAGATTAGGGGTTAATAAATATAATATAGGGGTCGGCGATGTTAGGGCAGCAGATTAGGGGTACATAGGGATAATGTAAGTAGCGACGGTGTCCGGAGCGGTAGATTAGTAGTTAATAATAATATGCAGGGGTCAGCGATAGCGGGGGCGGCAGAATAGGGGTTACTAAGTGTAAGCTTAGTGGTGTTTAGACTCGGGGTACATGTTAGAGTGTTAGGTGCAGACGTAGGAAGTGTTTACGCATAGCAAACAATGGGGCTGCATTAGGAGCTGAACGCGTTTTTTTTTCAGCTCAAACAGCCCCATTTTTTCCTATGGGGGAATCGTGCACGAGCACGTTTTTGAGGCTGGCCGCTTGCGTAAGCAACTCTGGTATCGAGAGTTGAAGCTGCGTTAAATATGCTCTACGCTCCTTTTTTGGAGCCTAACTCAGCCTTTATGTGTACTCTCAATACCAGAGTTATTTTTATGGTGCGGCCAGAAAAAAGCCGGCGTTAGCTACGCGGGTCCTTACCGACAAAACTCTAAATCTAGCCGTGAGGTAGTGCAAATTTTCAAAGCAATTGATTGATTTTTAGACACATTTTGATGCATTAAGCTCTTTTTACATTAAACTGTTCACATTAAATGTTTCTGGATTGTAAAAAATGAGTTATATATGAATATCTTTTGGTATGTTTTATCAAACGTCTTGTGTGAACATGTGAGGTTTGAGGGAAATTGATTAACATCTGTGTTCTTTTTTGTATGTATAGCAACATTAAGTTCCCCAAAAAACAAGCTTAATGTCACTAATTTGACTTGTGGGACACCAAAATCCATGAAACTTCTGGGATAGGCTTGAATAGTGAAATACTGAGCTTGTGCCAAGTTTCAAGGCAATTGATTGATGTTTAGGCACATTTCGGTACATTGAGCTCTTTTTACATTTAGCTGCTCACATTAAATGTTTTAGGATTGTAAAAAAATAGTTAAATGGGAATATATTTTGGTATGTTTTACCAAATATCCTGAAATTTTCAGAATATGTTTGAATAGATAGATTATTGTATTGTGGGAAGTTTGGGGAAAATTGGTTAACATCTAAGTTCTTTGTTGTACGTTAAGCCACATTAAGCTCCCCAAAAAACACGCTTAATTTCACTCATTTGCCTTGTGGGAGACCAAAATCCATTAAACTTCTAGGTTAGGCTTGGATAGTGAAAAACTGAGGTTGTGCCAAGCTGGTTATACGTGCTCGTGCACGAATTCCCCATAGATATCAATGGGGAGAACCGGCTGAGAAAAAGTCTAACACCTGCAGTAAAGCAGCGCAAGTCTCAGTAACGCAGCCCCATTGATTCCTATGGGGAAACAAATTTTATGTTTACACCTAACACCCTAACATGAACCCCGAGTATAAACACCCCTAATCTTACACTTATTAACCCCTAATCTGCCATCCCTGACATCGCCGACACCTACATTATACTTATTAACCCCTAATCTGCCGCTCCGGACATCACCGCCACCTACATTATACTTATTAACCCCTAATCTGTTGCCCCCAACATCGCCGACACCTACATTATACTTATTAACCCCTAATCTCCCGCCCAGAATGTCGCCGCAATCTACCTACACTTATTAATTCCTAATCTGCCACCCCAACAACGCCACTATATTAAATGTATTAACCCCTAAATCTAAGTCTAACTCTAACCCTAACACCCCTAACTTAAATATAATTTAAATAAATCTAAATAAAACTCCTATCATTACCTAAATTATTTATATTTAAAACTAAATAGTTACCTATAAAATAAACCCTAGCTACAATATAACTAATAGTTAAATTTTATCTAGCTTAGGGTTTATTTTTATTTTACAGGCAAGTTTGTATTTATTTTAACTAGGTAGAATAGTTACTAAATAGTTATTAACTTTTTAATAACTACCTAGCTAAAATAAATACAAATTTACCTGTAAAATAAAACCTAACCTAAGTCACACTAACACCTAACACTACACTACAATAAAATCAATTCCCTACATTAAATACAATTAAATAAATAAAATAAAATAAGCTAAATTACAAAAACACAAACACTAAATTGCAGAAAATAAAAAAACAAATTACAGATCTTTAAACTAATTACATCTAATCTAATAGCCCTATCAAAATAAAAAAGCCCCCCCAAAATAAAAAAAAAACCCTAGCCTAAACTAAACTACCAATAGCCCTTAAAAGGGCCATTTTTGTGGCATTGCCCCAAAGAAATCAGCTCTTTTACCTGTAAAAAACAATACAAACACCCCCCAACAGTAAAACCCACCACCAACACAACCAATCCCCCAAATAAAAGCCTTACTAAAAAAACCTAAGCTCCCCATTGCTCTGAAAAGGGCATTTGGATGGGCATTGCCCTTAAAAGAGCATTAAGCTGTATTGCTGCCCAAAGCCCTAACCTACAAAATAAACCCACCCAATACACCCTTAAAAAATCCTAACACTAACCCCAGAAGATTCACTTACCGGGAGAAGTCTTCATCCAAGCGGCAAGATGTCCTCAATGAAGCCAGCAGTAGTGGTCCTCCAGACAGGCAGAAGTCTTCATCCAGACGGCATCTTCCATCTTCATCCTTCCGATGAGGAGCGGCTCCATCTTCAAGACATCCGGTGCGGAGAATCCTCTTCAATCGACTTCTTCTTTGGAATAAATATCTCTTTAAGTGACGTCATCCAAGATGGCGTCCCTTAGATTCCGATTGGCTAATAGAATTCTATCAGCCAATCGGAATTAAGGTAGAAAAAATCCTATTGGCTGATGCAAACAGCCAATAGGATTAAGCTGGCATTCTATTGGCTGTTCCAATCATCCAATAGAATGCAAGCTCAATCCTATTGGCTGATTGGATCAACCAATAGGATTGAAGCTCAATCATATTGGCTGATTGCATCAGCCAATAGGATTTTTTCTACCTTAATTCCGATTGGCTGATAGAATTCTATCAGTCAATCAGGAATCTAAGGGACGCCATCTTGGAGACGTCACTTAAAGAGATATTCATTCCAAAGTAGACGTCGATTGAAGAGGATGCTCCACGCCGGATGTCTTGAAGATGGAGCCGCTCCGCGTCAGAAGGATGAAGATAGAAGATGCCGTCTGGATGAAGACTTCTGCCCGCCTGGAGGACCACTTCTGCCCGTCTGGAGGACCACTTCTGCCGGCTTCCTTGAGGACATCTTGCTGCTTGGATGGAGACTTCTCCCAGTAAGTGAATCTTCGGGGGTTAGTGTTAGGATTTTTTAAGGGTGTATTGGGTATATTGGGTATTGGGTTTAGTGTATTTTTAGGTTAGAGCTTTGGGCAGCAATAGAGCTAAATGCCCTTTTAATTGCAATGCCCATCCAAATGCCCTTTTCAGGGCAATGGGGAGCTTAGGTTTTTTTAGTTAGGCTTTTATTTGGGGGGTTGGTTGTGTGGGTGGTGGGTTTTAATGTTGGGGGGGTGTTTGTATTTTTTTTTACAGGTAAAAGAGCTGATTTCTTTGGGGAAATGCCCCACAAAAGGCCCTTCTAAGGGCTATTTGGGGGTGGATTTTTATTTTGATAGGGCTATTAGATTAGGTGTAATTAGTTTAAAGATCTGTAATTTGTTTTTTATTTTCTGTAATTTAGTGTTTGTTTTTGTAATTTAGCTAATTTTATTTAATTTATTTAATTGTATTTAATGTAGGGAATTGATTTAATTGTAGTGTAGTGTTAGGTGTTATTGTAACTTAGGTTAGGTTTTATTTTACAGGTAAATTTGTATTTATTTTAGCTAGGTAGTTATTAAATAGTTAATAACTATTTAATAACTATCCTACCTAGTTAAAATAAATACAAACTTGCCTGTAAAATTAAAATAAAACACAAGCTAGATTCAATGTAACTATTAGTTATATTGTAGCTAGTTTAGGGTTTATTTTATAGGTAAGTATTTACTTTTAAATAGGAATAATTTAGTTAATGATAGCAATTTTATTTAGATTTATTTAAATTATATTTAAGTTAAGGGGTGTTAAGGTTAGGGTTAGACTTAGGTTTAAAGGGTTAATAAATTTAGAATAGTGGTGGCGACGTTGGGGACGACAGATTAGGGGTTAAGAAATGTAGGTTGGTGGCGGCGAGGTTGGGGGCAGCAGATTAGGCGTTAATAAATATAATGTAGGTGGCGGCGATGTCCAGAGCAGAAGATTAGAGGTTAATAAGTATAATGTAGGTGGCGGCGATGTTAGGGGTGGCAGATTAGGGGTTAAAAAATTTATTATAGTGTTTGCGATGCGGGAGGGCTTTGGTTTAGGGGTTAATAGGTAGTTTATGGGTGTTAGTGTACTTTTTAGCACTTTAGTTATGAGTTTTATGCTACAGCGTTGTAACATAACATTCATAACTACTGACTTTAAAATGCGTTACAAATATTGTCGGTAGAGACTTTACCACTCACTTTTTGGCCTCCCAGGACAAACTCGTAATACCCGTGCTATGGAAGTCCCATAGAAAAAAGGCTTTACACACTTAACGTAAGTAGGTTTGCGGAAAGGCCAAATACCTGCAAGACTCGTAAAGCAATGGGTATAAAAATGCAGCATTAGGACCTGTTAACACTGCTTTTTTATCTTAACGCAAAACTCATAATCTACCTGTAAATAATTCATATTTAAAACTAAATACATACTTACCTGTAAAAAAAACAAGCTAGCTAAAAAATAACTAATAGTTATATTGTAGCTATCTTAGGTTTTATTTTAATTTCACAGGTAATTTTGTATTTATTTTAATTAGGTAGACTAGTTAGTAAATAGTTATTAACTATTTACTAGCTGCCTAGTTCAAATTAATACAAAGTTACCTGTGAAATAAAACCTAGCCTTCCTTACACTACAGGGAGTGCAGAATTATTAGGCAAGTTGTATTTTTGAGGATTAATTTTATTATTGAACAACAACCATGTTCTCAATGAACCCAAAAAACTCATTAATATCAAAGCTGAATATTTTTGGAAGTAGTTTTTAGTTTGTTTTTGTTTTAGCTATTTTAGGGGGATATCTGTGTGTGCAGGTGACTATTGCTGTGCATAATTATTAGGCAACTTAACAAAAAACAAATATATACCCATTTCAATTATTTATTTTTACCAGTGAAACCAATATAACATCTCAACATTCACAAATATACATTTCTGACATTCAAAAACAAAACAAAAACAAATCAGTGACCAATATAGCCACCTTTCTTTGCAAGGACACTCAAAAGCCTGCCATCCATGGATTCTGTCAGTGTTTTGATCTGTTCACCATCAACATTGCGTGCAGCAGCAACCACAGCCTCCCAGACACTGTTCAGAGAGGTGTACTGTTTTCCCTCCTTGTAAATCTCACATTTGATGATGGACCACAGGTTCTCAATGGGGTTCAGATCAGGTGAACAAGGAGGCCATGTCATTAGATTTTCTTCTTTTATACCCTTTCTTGCCAGCCACGCTGTGATGGAGCATTGTCCTGCATGAAAATCATGTTTTTCTTGAAGGATGCAGACTTCTTCCTGTACCACTGCTTGAAGAAGGTGTCTTCCAGAAACTGGCAGTAGGACTGGGAGTTGAGCTTGACTCCATCCTCAACCCGAAAAGGCCCCACAAGCTCATCTTTGATGATACCAGCCCAAACCAGTACTCCACCTCCACCTTGCTGGCGTCTGAATCGGACTGGAGCTCTCTGCCCTTTACCAATCCAGCCACGGGCCCATCCATCTGGCCCATCAAGACTCACTCTCATTTCATCAGTCCATAAAACCTTAGAAAAATCAGTCTTGAGATATTTCTTGGCCCAGTCTTGACGTTTCAGCTTGTGTGTCTTGTTCAGTGGTGGTCGTCTTTCAGCCTTTCTTACCTTGGCCATGTCTCTGAGTATTGCACACCTTGAGCTTTTGGGCACTCCAGTGATGTTGCAGCTCTGAAATATGGCCAAACTGGTGGCAAGTGGCATCTTGGCAGCTGCACGCTTGACTTTTCTCAGTTCATGGGCAGTTATTTTGTGCCTTGGTTTTTCCACACGCTTCATGCGACCCTGTTGACTATTTTGAATGAAACGCTTGATTTTTCGATGATCACGCTTCAGAAGCTTTGCAATTTTAAGAGTGCTGCATCCCTCTGCAAGATATCTCACTATTTTTGACTTTTCTGAGCCTGTCAAGTCCTTTTTTTGACCCATTTTGCCAAAGGAAAGGAAGTTGCTTAATAATTATGCACACCTGATATAGGGTGTTGATGTCATTAGACCACACCCCTTCTCATTATAGAGATGCACATCACCTAATATGCTTAATTGGTAGTAGGCTTTCAAGCCTATACAGCTTGGAGTAAGACAACATGCATAAAGAGGATGATGTGGTCAAAATACTCATTTTCCTAATAATTCTGCACACCCTGTAAAAACTAACATTACAATAAATTAAAATAAATTAAATTATTAAAATACAATTTCTCTCAGTCAATAGGAATTAAAGGAGGAAAATCCAATTGGCTGTTGCAATCAGCCAATAGGATTGAGCTTTCATCCTTTTAGCTGATACAATCAATCAATAGGATTGAGCTCTCATTCTATTGGTTTTTCCAATCAGCCAATAAGATAAAAGCTCAATCCTATTGGCTGGTTGCAACAGCCAATAGGATTTTTTCCCGTTTAATTCCTATTGGCTGATAGAAATCTTTCAGCCAATAGGAATGTAAGGGACGCCATCTTGGATGACGTCACTTAAAGGGAACCTTCATTTTCCAGCAACGACCGTAAGAAGAGGATGCTCTGCACCGGATGTCTTGAAGATGGACCTGCTCCGCGCGGGATGGATGAAGATAGAAGATGACGTCTGGATGAACACTTCTCGCTTGGATGAGGACTTTGCCGGATCGATGAAGATTGAAGAGGCCTCCTGGATGAAGACTTCTTTCCGCTTGGATGAGAACTTTGCCGGCTAGAGCAGGATAGATGTCTGGACTTCAATAACTGTAAGTGGATCATCTGGGGTTAGTGTTAGGTTTTTTTAAGGGTTTTTGGGTGTTTTTTTTTTTGGAGCTTAGGGTTTGGGCAATGTAAAAGAGCTAAATGCCCATCCAAATGCCCTTTTCAGGGCAATGGTTAGCTTAGGTTTATTTAGATATGTTTTTATTTGGGGGTGTTGGTTGGTTGGTTGGGTGGTGGGTTTTACTGTTGGGGTGTTTGTATTTTTTTACAGGTAAAAGAGCTGATTTCTTTGGGGCAATGCCTCACAAAAGGCCCTTTTAAGGGCCATTGGCAGTTTAGTGTAGGCTAGGTTTTTTTTTTATTTTTTGGGGGGGCTTTTTATTTTGATAGAGCTATTAGATTAGGAGTAATTCATTTTTATTTTTGATTATTTAGTTTTTTATTTTTTGTAATATAGTGTTTATTTTTTTGTAAGTTAGAAAATTGTATTTTAATAATTTAATTTATTTTATTGTAATGTTAGTTTTTAGTGTAAGGCAGGTTAGGTTTTATTTTACAGGTAACTTTGTATTTATTTTAAATATAGTTAAAATAAATACAAACTTACCTGTGAAATAAAAATAAAACCTAAGTTGTAGCTAGCTTAGGTTTTATTTTACAGGTAAGTTTGTATTTAATTTTAAATAGGAATTATTTACGTAATAATTGTAAGGTTTATTTAGATTTATTTTAATTATATTTAAGTTAGGAGGTGTTAATGTTAGGGTTAGACTTAGGCTTAGGGTTACGTTAGGGTTAGGGTTATGCTTACATTAGGGTTAGGGTTAGGTTTAGGGGTTAATATATTTATTTAGTGTTAGTTATGTTGGAAGCCAGAGTTTTAGGGGTTAATAACTTTGATATAGTGGCAGCGACATTGGGGGCGGCAGATTAGGGGTTAATAACTGTAATGTAGGTGGCAGCGATCTTAAGGGCGTTAATAAGTGTATTTAGAAGGCGGCAATGTTAGGGGCAGCAGATTAGGGGTTAATAACTGTATGTAGGTGGCGGTGATATTGGGAGTGGAAGATTAGGGGTTAATAGTTTTATTTAGGTGGCGGCGATATTAAGGGCGGCAGATTAGGGGTTAATAACATTATGTAGGTTTTGCGGCAATGTCGGGGGCAGCAGATTAGGGGTGTTTAGACTTGGTTTCTATTTTAGAGTGTTAGGTTTAAACATAACTTTTTCTTTCCCCATAGACATCAATGGGGCTGCGTTACGGAGCTTTTGTTTCCGCGATCGCAGGTGTTAGGCTTTTTTTTGCTGGCTCTCCCCATTGATGTCTATGGGGAAATCGTGCACAAGCATGTCAAAGCAGCGCTTGTATTTGGGTGCGGCATGGAGCTCAAAGCCACCATATCGCCCGCATATGCCTGTTTTTTGTAAATCTGTAATAGCAGCGCTATACAGAGGTGAAATAACGCTGCTTTTGTGGTGGTCGTTAATTTCCCTATAGAGCTGAAAACTCGTAATCTAGCTGATTGTTACTATAGTAAAGTATAGGATGTCAGTTTCCACAACAAATGGCGGCTACTATGTGAGGTCATTAACAAGATCGACCTATGATGGTCTAAATTGATGTTACATGCCCAAGGATGAATAGCCTGAGAGTGCCGATTGGCTCAGTGGTGGGCGTCTATTAGTGAGCAGTCATTGGATGATACGTGTACAACAGGGTTCATTTAAAGAAGGCAGCATTATGGCTTTGGCTTGTCATTTCTAACATTGAAAAAGGCCAGCATATAGGCCAAAATGTGTTTGTGTTCATTTTTAGCTATTTTCGTGTTTTTCACTCCTGGCACCTGAAGCCGACACATGTAGTTATCGGCCAGGAAACAGGGGGGTGTTTACACAGTGTTTTTAGCTATATATGGTTAGTGGGTTGTATGTAGAGGATTTGTCCTCATTTTTTAATGCATATGGTTAAAGTTATATCATTTTAACTTAAATATTCACTATTATCTCATTAGGAAAGAGTGATAGTTAAGCCCCTTAATCCTTTTTCTCCCTATTTTTGTATAATTTATATTAGGGGTAGCACCGGACTGAATTTTAGATTCAGCCCTTTTTCCTTAGTTACCAGGTCCTAGTGCCAGTACTATATTTTTTTTCTCTTAACTTCTATGTGAAGAACACTGGAATATAAAATATTCATAACTATCTTCGGGTGTAGTGCTGTAGGTGTCTGGTTAGCTCACAAACAATATTTTATCTGGAAAAAATTAACGTGGTTGCAATATCCATAGTCCTCAAGTTAGCTTGTATCTTTTCTCACTCACGTGCAAACATTTTAGTTTCAACTTAAATTATGTCAACTAACCCATCCGCATTAAAAGTTTACATCCAGCTGTGCTTGTAAAAACACTAAATTATGCCCCACTTGTCCTTTATAGTTTTACATAACTGCGTTTTTTTGACATTGCAAAGTTAAAGAAATTAAGTTGTATGTAATACTACAGAGTCATAGCTACTGTCTTCTTTGACATATTAATATCATGAAAAATACATTTTCTCCCTAAAAACACACAAAAAGAAAAACTTTTTAAAATCACAACAATACTTAAAATAAATATAATTGCATTATACAATAAAATACACATAAATATATACTTGTGTATGTATGTGTGTGTATATATATATATATATATATATATATATATATATATTATACCCACATGTCTACAGCTCTTAAAGGTCTATTATTCATGTCCTACTTTCCCTATTAACCCCTAAATTTCCAATAGGTCCACTGCAACCGAAAACCTAGCACTCTATTAACCCATAAATCACCATTAGGCCCACCACAACCTAGTTCCAGTACACTATTAATCCCTAAAGCACCATTAGGCCCACCATAACCTCACCCCACTACACTATTAACATTGTAAAATGTTTTAAAATCACCAACAGAACTGCCTGGACACTCCTATTAAAGAGGGAAACTTACAGCACAAAAATGAGTAAGCTGCGGGGACAACATGAAGACCAGACTCAAGAAGGGTTGATTCTGGATTTTAAAATTGCTTAAGGTGTGAACATTTTGAAATTGTTTTACTTTTATGGTACAGTAGTGTCATGATTAGTTTCTGAATGACAAGTAGAAAAACTCATTATGCGGTCTCAGAAAATGCAGTACTTTTTCAATAGGGCTTTTATAAATATGTCTACTCTCAGTCACAGGAATGCATTTAATAAAATATCATAAATTGTAATAAAAGAATTTCACATTTTTATTATTTATTTTTTCTTTAAATTTTTTTTTGCATCATATTTTACACCAAATGCAAAAATACAATTGAAAAAATGCATCATATAAATGCTGGATCATCGCTGGGGGGAAAATGTACACACTACAAATTGATACATTGCAAAATTATGCAAATCTGTCTAGCGATACAAAAGTTCTAACCTCTGAAGGGGTTAAATCTAAAGGGTATTAAATTGAAACATAAATATTAAATAATTCTTAACATTATTCAATTTTTTTATATAATGTCAGTGACTGACAGGAACAACTCCCACAGTTATATTAGTGTTCAGCAGTGGAAATCAATAAATCAAATGCCACCACTTTCTAGAGTAGGCAGAGCAAAGTTCTAATATATTAGAGGACTTTTCTTGATATTTACTTTTGCAGGCACGTTCTATTACATGTATTTATAAAGAATGAGGCATGAATCTGTTTGTCTCATGTGGATATTTTTATGTACAATATTTTATTCAGCTGGACTTCAGAAAAGGAGTTACAATTTTTTTTTTCCCAGAACAAAAAAAAAATTGTGTTTTTTATCATAGCTGAATGCTGTTATGTTATGTTATGTTGTAGGTTCATTATAAAATATTTAACTAAATATATCTTCTTAAAAAATATATTCATTATTTATTCTGTATGCTAATGCTGTTATATGTCTTGGCAAACTGTGCAACTGCAACACCACCACACAGGGACTAAAAATTTGTGATTATCTGTGTATTGTCTAATTCTACAGTGAGTCTCCAATTTCACCTTAAATTCGTGTCTCTGATTGGCTACAACAAAGGAGACTCCACCATAATTTTCTTGCGGTGTCCCTGGAAATCTTTGATAATAGCAACACACTTCTATGATATCCTGTACTTTCATATGATAAAAAATATATATAATTATAAAACCAAACCGTAGCTCTGTAGTATCCTCAAAGAAAACAGAAGAACATATACATAGTGTAATCCTGCTCTAAAAATAGCTATGCTCTGCTTTCAAGACACAGTACCTTAGAGATAATATTGCTCTCCAGAATGTGAGTACCGTCTCTGTCAGCAGAGCACAGCTATTGTAGTTCTCTAGTGTGAGCACCGTGGGACAGATTTATCAAGCTCCGAATGAAGCTTGATGCCTTCACAGTTATAAAGCAGTGGTCTAAAGACCGCCGCTCCATAACTTATCCACCTGCTCTGATGCTGCGGACATCAATCCGCCCGATCCTATACGATCGGGCTGATTGACACCGCCTGCTAGCGGCCGATTGGCCACGAATCTGCAGGGGGCAGCATTGCACAAGCAGTTCACATGAACTGCTTGTGCAATAGCATTTATCGATGTGCGGCAGACATCATACGCTACATCGTATCATGTCTGCTCGCACTTTCATAAATCGTCCCCCATGTCTTGTCAGCAGAGCACAGCTATTGTAGCTCTCTAGAATGTGAGTACCATGTCTTGCCAGCAGAGCACAGCTATTGTAGCTCTCTAGAATGTGAGTAGCATGTCTTGTCAGCAGAGCACAGCTATTGTAGCTCTCTAGAATGTGAGTACCATGCCTTGTCAGCAGAGCACAGCTATTGTAGCTCTCTAGAATGTGAGTACCATGTCTTGTCAGCAGAGCACAGCTATTGTAGCTCTCTAGAATGTGAGTACCATGTCTTGCCAGCAGAGCACAGCTATTGTAGCTCTCTAGAATATGAGTACCATGTCTTGTCAGCAGAGCACAGCTATTGTAGCTCTCTAGAATGTGAGTAGCATGTCTTGTCAGCAGAGCACAGCTATTGTAGCTCTCTAGAATGTGAGTACCATGTCTTGTCAGCAGAGCACAGCTATTGTAGCTCTCTAGAATGTGAGTACCATGTCTTGTCAGCAGAGCACAGCTATTGTAGCTCTCTAGAATGTGAGTACCATGTCTTGCCAGCAGAGCACATGTGTTCTTCTGTTTTTTTGGGGATATACTACAGATCTACAGAATTCCAGTTCTCATGAACATTTAATGGAAGAGCACTATTGTTCTCTTCACATTTCGTTTTGTAATTATTTTTTTTATCACCTTTTTGGTTTACATTGTATTTTTAGATTTTGGATACACTGATTAGGGTATGACTTTTGTATTTTATTATTCCTTAACAATAACATAAACATTGCACATCTTCTTATCACATGCTTTTTTTTATTTACTATACTGTAATGCTACTATGTTTTTTAAAAAACTTAAAGGGAAATTAAACCCACATTTTTTTTTCATGATTCAGATAGAGCATTCAATTTTAAGTGACTTTCTAATTTACTTCTATTATAAATTTGTCTTCATTCTCTTGGTATCATTATTTAAAAAATAATAACCCTGGTTATTTGAATAATAATAACCCTGGTTAGCACTTGCTGATTGGTGGTTACATTGGCTACACTAATCAGCAAGCTCTACCCAGGTGCTGAACCAAAAAATGGGCTGGCTCCTAAACGTAAATTCCTGATTTTCAAATAAAGATACCAATAGAACGAAGAAAAATGATAATAGGAGTAAATGTGAAAGTTGCTTAAAATTGCATGCTCTATCTGAATCATTAAAGAAAAAAAAATGGATTTAATATCTCTTTAAAATAAATATGTCATGTTAACATGTTAAAACAGTAAATATAAGAAAAAAATGATTATCCTAGAATATCTTGCTTGAACATGATTCTGCATGTTTGTTGTTAAGATAAAATATAAATAAATAAAGGAAAAAAAAAGATAAAATTTAATTCATACAATACAATGTAGACTACTTGCCCTAAACATTTATTTCATGCTAGTACTTTTAATGCTGTTCGGCATTCTATATACACTCCTGCTGAAAGACGCACTTTGGGGCCAATTTATTAAAGTGTAGTGTATTGATGTAGTGTATCATGTCTGCCGCACATCGATAAATGCTGACAGCATACGTTGTCTGCATTTATCATTGCACAAGCAGTTCTTGTGAACTGCTTGTGCAATGCCACCCCCTGCAGATTTGCAGCCAATCGGCCGCTGGGGGTGTCAATCAGCCCGATTGTATAGGATTGGGCGGATTGATGTCCGCAGCCTCAGAGCAGGCAGACCACTTATGGAGTAGCTGTCTTTAGACCGCTGCCTCATAACTGCTGTTTCCGGCGAATCTGAAGGCTCGCGTGGAAACAGGGGCATCAAGCTCCATTCAGATCTCGATAATTCGGCCCCTTATTATTTTGACTTGGAATTTCATAGAAGCTCTTAATCCTCACTGAATGTCTTGTTGACTAGAGGACTATCATCATTTTTTTAATCGTTTGGCATGAAGGCCCTTTTACAAATGTGTAAAAACCATGTTTGATGCAATTTCTATTTAAGTTTTTCACTACTTATAAAATAAAGTTATTCCTAAAGCTGTGCTCATGAGGCTTATTTGGCTGTAGTCACTAATAATTATTGAACACCAGTATTATGAACATTATTGGATTTATAAATATATATATATATAAAAATATATATATATATATATATATATATATATATATATTTTTAACTTTCATCTGTGTTCTCTGTCCTTGGGGGTCAATTTATCAAGCTCCATACGGAGCTTGATGCCCCATGTTTCCGGCGAGCTGCTCCATAACCTTTCCGTCTACTCTGATGCGGCGGACAGAAATCAACCCGATCGAATACCAATTGGCCGCTAATCTGCAGGGGGCAGCATTGCACCAGCAGTTCACAAGACAGCGCATGCTGTTGGCATTTATCGATGTGCAGCGGACATGATACGCTACATCGTATCATGTCTGCTCGCACTTACATAAATTGACCCCTTGGACTAGTTGTTACTGCTCTGAGAGTTTTAGAGTGTTCTTCTTTTGACTCTTTCCAACTTAAGAAGTGCACGCTTAAATTTCAGTAAATGTTTCAAATGGGACACTTCTGCTACTCCCAATCTTTTTTTTCCCCCTACCTTTGAATACCTGTATCCTGCCCTCCAATGACTGTCTGTCTGTCTGTTTGTCTTTCTCTGAAATTTAAATAATATGGTGATATCATGTAATAATTCTGACTATGTTTTACAACTGCTAAGTTAGATATTGCTGCCATACAAGTAGAAAGGTAGCTGATGACTGAATGGAAAAAGCTTTATGTGATTTACACTATATTATACTTAAAGAAGTCTTGTTATATTGTGTATATGTAACTCTGGAGAATTTTGTATAATGATTAAGAAATGATCAAGAGTTATTATAAAAATAAATTAATAACTCATACATGTGTTTTCTTCTTTTTATGCTAGTTCTCCTGGAGCTAATTATTAGATCAGAAGGCAGTTAAAAAAAATTTAATGGCTTTGTCAACCAAGCCTTATTTTAAAGTGGGTTTTAATTCTTGAATCATTGTTTTTTTGTGTTCTAATAGTAGGTTAGAATATGCTAATAATATTTTTGTATTTCTTAATTCAAATGCTATCAATGGAGACAGCACCCATCCACCTGGGGAACGGATTAATCAGGGACTGCCAATCCCAGTATACACAACGAAAACAATGGAATCCAGCCTCTTCTCAAAATTAATAATACAACTTATTTAATGCTTCCACATCATGGGATAAAAGGACAATGTTTCAAGCCCTATATTGGGCTCTTAGTCATGTCATGACAAGAGAAGAGGCTGGATTCCATTGTTTTTCATTGTATTTCTAAATGCTAGTTAGATATAGCTCATATCCACCTATATTATAATTGTAAATGTTGGATAATAGCACTACTTTGTCTGCCTAACAACCTTATCAATGTCCAAATACTTATTAACATAACTGTGGGCTAGATTACGAGTTGCACGCCAACTGACACGTATGAGCAATAAGGGGTTTATCGCGGCTCTTTGCTTACATTGGAAGTAGCATGCGTATTACAGGTTGAAAGTAAATAAGTTTTCTTGAGTGGAATTGAATTTATCAAGCATCAGGATAGTGTAACTTCAGAGGAACTGAAAAAAGTAAAAAGAAAATATAACATTTATTTGGCAATTTTTAAAAATAATGGTGGTTTGTTAAAAACACAAGGAATTAAAACTAGACCAGGATAAGTGTTCCACAAATTTAATACTGAAAAAGATGCAGGGCATATATTTCCTGTCTAATGATGCAGGAGAAGGGTTTGTAAGATGCAAATTATCCATTTAAATGGCCTAGGATATCGGTATTAATCCATAGTCATTTGCTTGATACCACAGAAATTACTGCAAGTGTAACAGGTGTTAAGTAGATGGAAAAAATCTATAACTGCTCAATGAGCTGCTGTAGTGAGTTCTAATTTTAAGACCAGGTATAAAAATGTTCCTATCTCAGTAATTTTAAGTTAACAAGTATGGTTTCTGTTGTGTATTATTAATGCTCAGGAAATATTCTCTTTCCCATTACCCTGCCTCAACTTATATAATGCAAGCACCTACCTATGTTCGTTTTGCGTATAAATAATGTTATGGAGGTTATACTTATTCTTCCATTGCAACACTTTGATACTCTTAGGTCAGTAAATACTAAGTTGTGATCCGGTTTGTATATATAAAGTCACATGAGACATTACAGGATTGTCAAGGTATATGTGAAGATTAATATATATATTATTATATATTTGGCCTATCAGTACCAAATGATTCATTCATTCAAAAATTGACTTGAAACCCATATTCAATCCTCCCCCATTCAGTATGCAAAGTTAAAATGCATCGAAGTGAGGACAATAAAACATTTGGTTTACTTAACTTTAACAGCCACAAACAAATGACCATATGGTCACTACCTGGAAATGTGTGATAAAATCTCCTACTCCTTACAAAGTAGCCTAAAAGTCTGGCGTAAGTGATATATTCTGTGGGAAAGTAACCATTTACATTTCAATGCAAATTAGTCCCTGCTGTGTAATTGAAGCAATGAAAATTTGACCAGCTAAAAACACATGTTTTTAAATTATACTCTTAACCCCAAAATACAGCATATAAATTAATATATATATATATATATAGATATAAAATCTTTAAGTTATTCCAAAATTAATAACATTTCTCCGTGTTCCAGGAAGCTAATGGAAAATGACAGGAAGAATATGAATATGGATATCTGTGGACCTAAAAAGCAATGATTAATAACTATTATTTTTATTTCAGATCTGCATAGACAAGATTCATGCATTCAGGATTTATTAGAAATATGAAATATATTATATTCATGTTGGGATGCAGTGCAGTACTTAATATGAAATATGCTGTGTTTGTATATAAATGTGGGGAAATGACCTGGTGACATTTTAAATGGATTTTAAGCTAATCAGTTAGCAGAGTAAATTGCTTTGATGTAATATGATATTGAAAAGAATGCTGATGTTTCATATTAAAATAATCAGAAGAAATAATGTGACATAGTACAATACATTTGAACATGTAAGTTATTGATGTAAAGAAATTGTGGCATTTATTACACATTTTAAAAAAATATTTTTAAATGTTAGAAATGATTGAATGTGTTGCTGCTTGTTTGTCATGCTGCCCCCCGATGGCCAAAATCCGGTGTTGCGATGCAAGAATTACAGCCAAAAGACAATTGGTTGTTAACAAAGATGCATCTCCCTAGCAACATACATTTCCAAAATGAAAAATTCACAAGTTTTTTCAAAGGGCCTCCCATTTTTCTCACCTATGATTAAACAATGTAAGCTGTGTGCAGGATAGGAAAGGGGGTTGCTGATGATTTTGCTAAACTGACTGAAAACTGTTGAGTGGGACACAGTCAAACTATAAGCAAAGTGGGCCATACTTTTTCTTATCAATTGCAATTACACTTATCTTTATATGAGGTGGGACAAACAAGTTTTGAAGCTGAATTATCGATTTGGTCATTTTTGGTGATGTATGGTTGTTCTAATTTTGAACATTTTAAATATAGGTAAACATTTAAAATAATCATTCCTTGTTGCTGTAGTAAATAAATTTAAAGAGCATATCGTATTTTAACATTGTACTTCATAGCCCATGTATTGTAAAACTAATAATAAATAACACTGCATGGATAACACTGCTGGATTGCATCTATCTCAAATGCCTGCTTAATAACTGTTGTTATTGTGTGCTGTGTGATCACTATCTGCATTATCATATACTGCTAAGCATTAACATTGCATGGACATAACTGCTGGATTGCATTCATTCTTTATGCCTGCTTTATCTATGTGAAGTTCTGCAGTTTTGTTTGCTTGAATGGCACACTACCATTTGTTACTACAATTCATTGTTTCAATCTATGCATTGACCATCTGACATTACACAGCTAATATTTACTATATCCTAACATTGCTGAAAGGCTGACCTAATTTCAATGATTCATTATTGCTACATTATGCTGTCTTTTTTTTCATGAGTTTAATATGTGTAATCATGACTGATTTAGCATTTTTTGGTCCACTGTTGAATTTTATTACCATGGCCATGGTTCATGTTTTTATAAATATTGTGGTTGTTATAGTTATATTTATATAGTCAATGAATGGTTCACTTCATTGTGATTGATCTAGTGCATTCTGATTTTTTGGTGTTTGTCTGGTTCCTTTTGATTACTGGATGCTCTTAGCCTGATATTATTTTATGGAGTATTATATGAGATGTGCTGGCTAAGGAATCCTTTTTCTTCTCTAATACTTTAACCTTTATTCTATTCTTCTTCTTCAGTATTTTATTAATATTACATGCTCATTCCTCCCGTGCACCCTTTGACATTTGATAATTTTTTGTCAGAGGTTTCTCTTTACTACAGTATTAATCCAGGTTTTTCTTAGAGCGAATTTGACCGATAATCATTTATTTTATTTATATATATATATATATATATATATATATATAGTGTCTTAGAATTTGTCTTAATTGTAAGTAACATAATTTCAGCTTAGAGAAATTAGCATAGACAATTGGTTTTTGCATAGATAATAGATACTATTTCTGATGTTTTAAATTGGAATTATATAGAACCAAAAACAGCTCTATAGCTGATTGTACTGCTGAATGTTAATAGCTAATATCTTGGAATCTCATTGCGTTAATTGAATGAAAGGCTATTGTGAATAAGGCTATGAACTTTGCATAGCATATTTTAATAGTTTTAAACGTGTATAGTATTGACTCATAGGGGCCTAGTTATCAAGCCGTCAACCTCAAATACGCTGGAATTCCGCAGCGTATTTGTGGCGAGGCTGATTTGCCTTAGTTATCAAAGGCTCGAGACCGGCAAAAGTAGAATTTTGTGACGTAAACTTTAATTCTGATCGGAACAGCCAATAGAATGCGAGCTCAATCTGATTGGCTGATTCCATCAGCCAATCAGATTTTTCCTATCTTAATTCCGATTGGCTGATAGAATCCTATCAGCCAATCGGAATTGAGGGGACGCCATCTTGGATGACGTCCCTTAAAGGAGCCTTCATTCGTCGTAGTCCGTCGGTGAAGAAGGAGGTTCCGCGTCGGCGGGAGGAAGATTCAAGACCCGGCTTGGAAGATGACATCGCCCGGATAGAAGACCTCTTCAGCGCCTCTTGGAAGATGACATCGCCTGGATCGAAGACTTCTTCAGCTCCGCCTGGATGATGACTTCATCGGATGGAAGATTTCTTCAGCGCCGCTTGGAGGATTAACTTCTTCCGCTCCGTATGTCCACTTCGGTTCCATCGCTGCTCGGCAGAGTGAAGACGACTCAAGGTAAGATGATCTTTAGGGGATTAGTGTTAGGTTTTTGTAAGGGGGGTTTGGGTTAGATTAGGGGTATGTGGGTGGTGGGTTTTAATGTTGGGGGGTTGTATTTTTCTTTTACAGGCAAAAGAGCTGAACTTTTTGGGGCATGCCCCCACAAATGGCCCTTTTAAGGGCTGGTAAGGTAAAAGAGCTTTGAACTTTATTTAATTTAGAATAGGGTAGGGCATTTTTTTATTTTGGGGGGGTTTGTTATTTTATTAGGGGGCTTAGATTAGGTGTAAGTAGCTTAAAATTGTTGTACTATTTTTAAAATGTTTGTAACTTATTTTTTTATTTTTTGTAATTTAGCTTTTTTTATTTTTTGTACTTTAGTTAGTTTATGTAATTGTATTTAATTGTAGTTATTTGTAGGTAGTTTATTTAATTAATTTAATGATAGTGTAGTATTAGGTTTAATTGTAACTTAGGTTAGGATTTATTTTACAGGTAATTTTGTATTTATTTTAGCTAGGTAGTTATTAAATAGTTAATAACTATTTAATAACTATTCTACCTAGCTAAAATAAATACAAAGTTACCTGTAAAATAAATATAAATCCTAAGATAGCTACAATATAATTATTATTTATATTGTAGCTATATTAGGGTTTATTTTACAGGTAAGTATTTAGTTTTAAATAGGAATAATTTATTAAAGTATAGTGTAGTGTTAGGTGTAATTATAACTTAGGTTAGGATTTATTTTACAGGTAAATTTCAGTTTATTTTAGCTAGGTAAGCTATTAAATAGTTAATAACTATTTAATAGCTATTGTACCTAGTTAAAATAAATTGAAAGTTGCCTGTAAAATAAAAATAAATCCTAAGATAGCTAGAATATAATTATTATTTATATTGTAGCTATATTAGGGTTTATTTTAAAGGTAAGTATTTAGTTTTAAATAGGATTAATTTAGTTAATAATAGAAATATTATTTAGATTTATTTAATTAATATTTAAGTTAGGGGGGCGTTAGGGTTAGGGTTAGACTTAGGTTTAGGGGTTAATAATTTTATTACAGTGGCGGCGGTGTAGTGGGGGGCAGGATAGGGGTTAATAAATTTATTATAGGTGACGACGGTGTAGGGGGGGGCAGGATAGGGGTTACTAGGTATAATGTAGGTGGCAGCGGTGTCCGGGAGCGGCGGTTTAGGGGTTAATACATTTATAAGACTTGCGGCGGGGTCTAGGAGCGGCGGTTTAGGGGTTAATACATTTATCAGAGTTGGTTCTGGGTCTAGGAGCGGCAGTTTAGGGGTTAGTAACTTTATTGAGTTGCGGGAGGCTCCGGGGGCGCCGGTATAGGGATAGAACAGTGTAGTTTAGTGTGAGTGTTTAGTGACAGGCTAGCAATAAAGCTGGGAAAAAGCCGAAGAGCAGCGAGATCGGATGAGTGATAACTCTCACAGTCCGCTGCTCATCGCCCCACAGCTTTTTGACAGCTTTATTTGATAACTTAGGCGAACGTATTCAAGGTCCGCGGCGGCGAAGGTAGGCGAGCTTAGGCGGGCGTATTGAGCCGGCGAAGGCAGAAAAGTAGACGGCTTGATAACTACCCCCCATACTCTGGTTCCTACAAATATATTTCAATGTGTTTATAGATATCAACTAATAAAAAAGAATTCAGGAATTTATATTAATTATATGGTTTCTAGTATATGCATATTGATTAAGGGTTTATTGTAAAGAATAATTATTAAATATATTGTGTTATAACCCAGCCATATACTGACAGGATTCTCAACTGGATTAATGACCTAGAGTTTAAAGTCCAAGTATTCCTTGCAAATTAAAAAAAGAAGGTAAGATCCCATTCACTCCCCAACCTCCCCGGACATGTGTCTCCGATAAACGGCTTTTCAAAAGGTATGGTGGCGCTGATATGGCGGGTTTTTATCTCATCCAATCTCCTCTTTTATTATGACATCATAGACTCTCGTTTAATCCTGTACTACCTTGTGTCTGTCCATCCGGTTTCAGCTTATATATCCAATGCACGTTTCAAAGGCTGATAGTGTGTATCCTTTAATGAATAAATATTTCACTTTTATAGAGCCGGTGCTTGTGATCTGCAGTTATCATTGGAAACTTTCCTATTATATAAATGAGAATAAAATATGAAAAACTTGTGTTGTTTTGATTATTGTTAAGCATTATGAATGTAATAAAAGGAATATAAATAAAAATAAACATAAGTGACTAAGTAAAGTATTACACAAATCTTTAGTCTAGTCGCTTAGGATTTTATAGGTTAGAGAAATAATTGTTATGTTCATTTAAGCCTTTTGACTGAACTGAATTTAATAAAAATATCCATCTGCTTTCAGGTTGTAGCAGGGTTTTTGTCATGTCTCCGCCACTTATGCCCAGATTTACTTTTTGAATACCAGTGCATTGTAGATTGCCAACTTTCGCTTGATGATATTTATTAAAAAGGTATGCAACAGATGTAATTTCCCTTTCTGCAAGTCTTTGGCAGCATTTTTAATGTTGCGTAGTCTGATGTTCCTATAAGCAAGTTTGTAGTTTACAAGTCGTCATTCCTACATATACTTTGGTAAAATTACATTGGAGAACATATATTACTCCTGATGTGTTGCAACTTATGAACGATTTAATGTCATGATTTTTGCCAAATCTGTCACAGATTGACACAGTTTTCTGCATATGTCTGCAACTGGAGCATGTACCACAAGGATATGATCTGTGTGCTATACTTGTGTTGGTCTTTTTCTTGCTGATAAAATGGTTTGGACTTATTAGGTCTTTCAAATTTTTAAACTTTGTTTCCTAATAGTTGCTTTAGAGTGGCATCCAATTGTAAGATATGCCAGTGTTTATTAATTAAATTTATTAATTTTTGGCTGTAAGAGTTGTAAGTGAGTATTAGACTTGTTTTGCCATCAAAATTGCGAGATTTAGGTTTCAGCAGTTCCTTTCTTGGTGTTAATTTAGCTCTTCTTTTGACTTTTTTTGATTGAGGTTTTACTGTATCCACGTCGTATAATCTTGTCTCCAGTTCTTGGGCTCTCATATTAAATTGACTGTCTTCTGAATGATTTATTTTGGTTCTTAAAATCTCACCTATTAGTAAGGATTTAATAGTACTGGGTGAATAGGTGCTTGTACTGTATAGCAGCGTATTGGCCGCTGTGGCTTTTCTGAATATATCTGTACAAATCTGTCCATCTTCTTTTTTGATGATTCTCAGATCTAGGAAGGGTACCTCTGTTTGGCTCATATGATAAGTCAATTTGATATTACTCTTGTTGTTATTTCATTATTGTAAAAAAGAATCCAACCTATCCGTGGGGCCTTCACATATAAATATGATGTCATCAATATATCTCAGCCATAATGGATGATGTTGAGAATATTCATCCCACCAACCTAGGAATAAATTTGCATAGGTTGTTGCATATGCTGTGCCCATGGCTGCCGCCCCCCCCTTGTTTGTAAATAAAATCAGTTTTTTACGAGTCTTGCATTATAAGTAAAAAAGCAGTGTTAAGCCGTATAATGCTGATTTTTTACTCCCGCTGGTATTACGAGTCTTGAAGATTTAGGGGCACCGCACACTTTTTTGGCCTTACTGCAAATCAACTTACGCAAATTGCGTATAGTCTTTTTTCAATGGGACTTCCATAGCGCCGGTATTACGAGCTTGTCCTGGGAGGCCAAAAAGTGAGCGGTACACCCTACCCGTCAAGATTTGAACCACATTTTAAAGTCAGTAGTTATGAGTTTTATGCTACAACGCTGTAGCATAAAACTCATAACTAAAGTGATAAAAAGTACACTAACACCCATAAACTACCTATTGACCCCTAAACCGAGGCCCTCCCGCATCGCAAACACAAAAATAAAATTATTAACCCCTAATCTGCTGCTCTGGACCTCGCCACTAGAATAAACATATTGAATAAACATATTAACCCCCTAAACCGCCACACTCCCGCCTCGCAAACATTAGTTAAATATTATTAACCCCTAATCTGCTGTCCCAAACATCACTGCCACCTACCTACATTTATTAACCTCTAATCTGTTGCCCCCAACGTCGCCACCACTATATTAAATTTATTAACCCCTAAATCTAAGTCTAACCCTAAACCTAACACCCCCTAACTTAAATATAAATAAAATAAATATAAATACAAATTACTATCATTACCTAAATATTTCCTATTTAAAACTAAATACTTACCTATAAAATAAACCCTAAGCTAGCTACAATGTTATTAACTATTTAATAACTACCTAGCTAAAATAAATAAAAATTTACCTGTAAAATAAAACCTAACTTAAGTTACACTAACACATAAATCTACACTACAATTAAATCAATTGCCTAAAATAAATACAATTAAATACATTAAATTAAATTAGCTAAATTACAAAAAAAACAAAAACACTAAATTACAGAATATAAAAAAACAAATTACAAGATCTTTAAACTAATTACACCTAATCTAATTAACTATCAATAACCATTAAAGGGGCCTTTTGCAGGGCATTGCCCAAAGAAATTATCTCTTTTACCTGTAAAAAAAATACAAACACCCCCCAACAGTAAAACCCACCACCCACGCAACCAACCCCACAAATAAAACCCTAACTAAAAAAACCTAAGCTCCCCATTGCCCTAAAAAGGGCATTTGAATGGGCATTGCCCTTAAAAGGGCTTTTAACTCTATTCTCTATTGTGGGCCAAAACCCTAACCTAAAAATAAAACCCACCCAATACACAATTAAAAAATCCTAACACTAACCCCGGAAGATTCACTTACTGGGAGAAGTCTTTATCCAAGCGGCAAGATGTCCTCAAGGAAGCCGGCAGAATTGGTCCTCCAAACGGGCAGAAGTCTTCTATCTTTATCCTTCCGACGCGGAGCGGCTCCATCTTCAAGACATCCGGCACAGAGCATCCTCTTCAATCGACGTCTTCTTGCTGAATGAATGTTTCTTTGAGTGACATCATCCAAGATGTGAAATAAAATCTAAGCTGCTTTACATTAAAATCTAACATTACAAAAATAAAAAAACTACCATTACATAGAATTCTATCAGCCAATCGGAATTAAGGTTGAAAATATCCTTTTGGCTGATGCACTCAGCCAATAGGATTAAACTTCAATCCTCTGTGATGTCAGGGGCAGCAGATTAGGGGTCTAGACTAAGGGTTTATTTTAGGGTGTTAGGTTTAAACAGTATTTTTATTTTCCCCATAGACTTCAATGGGGCTGCGTTACGGAACTTTTGTTTTCGCGATAGCAGGTGTTAGTTGTTTTTTTTTGGCCGTCTCTCCCCATTGATGTCTATGGGGAAATCGTGCATGGGCACGTCTCAGCAGCGCTCTGATTGTGTGCGGTATGGAGCTCAACGCAACCATATTGCACGCAATAGGCATATGTTTGAAAACTTGTAATAGCAGTGCTATAGGAAATTAAATAACGTAACTTTTGTTGCGCTCGTTAATTTCTCTATAGCGCTCAAAACTCATAATCTCATATAATCTCATAATCTCATATAATCTATATATATATACACAACAGCAATTTAAAATATGGGGAGATGAAAAGTGAGTTTAAAATCCTCCACTAAATCCAAAATGTAGAGAAAATAACTCATTGTGTAAACCATTTACAAATCTAGACAAGTCAGAAGACTTGCTTTTACCACAGAAACTCTGATTACACTGTTTCCAATGGGGTGTTGGTGAGTATCCTACAGCACTAATAAGAAAATGACCTCTAGCTCCTAAACAGAGTGGGTCCCTAGCTACCCACAGAAGCGTAGATACAACAAAGAGGAAGCTGTAGGAGTGCCTAATCAAAGGCAAGGTCCAAGGAAAATATTACTAAGATTAAAAATTAAGATAGGGAATGTATATTCAATGCCAATATAATTAAAACTATCTTTGAAAATATCTTTAATTTTTTTTATAACAAACAAAGCACAAGGTATATTACAAAGTGGTGCATGGATCCATGACTTAACAATTGTAATCATAAAATTGTTTAAAAGCAAATGTTCCTAAAATATAAATTTCTAAAATATGACAGTCAAATAAGACAAGAAGGATAAGAGTGGCAATAAAACATATAATCACTACTCTCAGCTAGAAAATAAAGTATATAATAATGTACAGATACCAAGAAAATCAAAATAAAGTTAAAAGCAAAATATAAAAAATAAAAATATATAAAAGATAATACAGTGATTGATAATAGTGTCTCAGTGTCTCAGTTCTCCTCCTGAGTGTGAAAAAGAAATGTGTAGAAAAGAAATTGAGTCAAATCCACAATGTTGTTGCAGTGTCCAAGAATCCAAGTGAAAAAAATATGTGATATTTATGAAATACAAAAATACAAAATTATCCAAAAAGTGAAAAAATATATGAAAAAATTTATAAAAATGTATAAAAAGTCTAATAAGGTTACAGCTGTAGATATCCCGAACTCAGAGAACAAATTGAGAAATAATAGATAAAAATGATGTGTTTGTAATCCAAATTAGATAAAGATGATGTGTTTGTGATCCAAATTGTAGAAAACAAAAATACTGTGAATGTGTAAATCCTCAAATCCTGTGAAAAAGAAATAATAACAACATAGAGCAGTACCGTTTGAAAAAAACTGCAAACAATTAAAATGTATCTCACCATATATTGCCAACGCATTTCAGCCCACCTGTAGGGCCTTTCTCAAGACTAGTATATGGTTGGTGAGTTAGCTTCTTATATATCAGTGGTTATGTCCAAACTATGGGCCTTTTGGTGCCACAAACAATTGGTACCGGATAGAGGATATGAGGAAGAGGATATGAGGACAGAGGATATGAGGAAGATAGACTCAATAGAGACATAGAGGAAGTCAGAGGAAGAGACCGAAAGGAGCTCCTCAGATATAAAGAAAAAAAAAACAGGTTCACCCATGATGCCAACTCTATAGACGTCACGTTTATAACACAATACAGCAAAAATAGACGTCTAATAGAGAAAATAATAGAGAAACACTGGCCTCTGCTAAAAAATGACGACACTATAGGAGAGATGCTTGCAAACAAACCAAAATTAATTTATAGAAGATCGGATAACTTGAAGAACATACTATCTCCCAGCATCCCACGGTTGAAAACAACACAAGTGAAAGATGACTTCGGTAGGAACATTAAGGGTTTCTTCCCATGCACCAGCTGCAAGGCGTGCAAGAGAGGCCTAAAGATTAAGAACTTTCAGTCTCACAATTCAAATATGAAACATGAAATCAAGGACCTGATAAGATGCAGCAATAAAGGTGTCATCTACATAGTCCAATGTAGCTGCGGACTACAGTATGTAGGTCAAACTTCAAGGTACCTGAGAGACAGAATTCACGAGCACCTTTTACAGGTTGAACACAGCAACACCGATACCGCTATGTACAGGCATTTTACCACCTACCACAAGGGTAATCTGTAAGATCTGAGCTACTATGGGATCCAATTGGTAAAATCCAATTGGAGGGGAGGTGACTATGAAAAGAAGCTGCTCATATCAGAATCCAGATGGGTTTTTTAATTAGACTGTCTCTACCCTAAGGGCCTGAACAACAAGGAGGATCTTTCCCACCTATTGAGTCTTAAATAAGCAGATCCCTACCAGGTTCTATGGGTTTTCATATAACAAATAAAACTAACATCATGTTATATAACCCATCTAGGACACTCATGACCATTTGGCCACAATCCCGTCCGAAATTGAACCAGAATGGCATATATTTTAAGTCCTGCATTAGGCAAATTATTTGTAATTACATTCATAGAAGCTCATAGACAGGTCTCATCCTTAATGGTTTAGACCATCTACAGGCCTAAAATACCCAATCTTTATTAGCCAATACCGTTTATGACAGCAAGGCCATATCTCTTATACATCATTTTATTAGTGTGAACCGATGTCTATAGATTAAGAATACACCATTATATTCACTTGTGCTCTGAAATTTTCAGATATTAACGGCAGACTAACCATACACCTTTAACTATAGGAACTTGACGATACCCATTGACCTGGTTAGGTTACTGTCCAAAGTCTTATACGGTACAAACACAAACATAAATAATCTGACTTTTTTACTATATACTTGACTTTAGAGTATTTTCTAATTTTGGTGTTACCTCTAGGGGTCATATATGATCTCTATTCACATATTACACTGCAAATAAGATTAATACTTATACTTCATCCAATGTATCTACATCTCGATACAAGAACAATATAGTATGTAATATAAGTCAATCTTAATGTAGTAGAATATTCCGGTCCGAAAGTGAACCAGTAGAATATTCAGTTACAATAAAATATGATAGAATATTCAGATATCAATGAAGGCTCAAAATACATCCTCCCTCTGGATATCAGATATCTCATACCCAGCCTATTTATTATGAAAATCGTTTCCCTAACGCACTGGTCCAACAGTTTTGATCTAGATCTCCACACTTTGTTTTCATCATGTTTATATTCAACTCTCGCTGTTGCTGTGATGCATATATATGATTTGTATACCTTATTATGACATATAGATTCCAACGCCAGAGCGAAATGTACCCCCATCTCTATGTAAGATCATTGTTATCCCCATTGTACATCATTGTATATATCCCCATCTTTATTGTAGGGATTATACACTGCATTTATTGTATGACATATTTAATTGTGACATTTACACATTACATTGAGTGCAAGACCTGCACTATGGTGACACACAGTCAGCTATTCTAGTTTCTCTTGTAAGGTGTATCCAGTCCACCGATTCATCCATTACTTGTGGGATATTCTCCTTCCCAACGGGAAGCTGCAAGAGGATCACCCACAGCAGAGCTGTCTATATAGCTCCTCTCCTAACTGCCACCTCCAGTCATTCTCTTGCAGCTCTCGACAAGGGAAGTAGCTAGAGAGATGTGGTGAATTAGTGTAGTTTATCTTCAATCAAAAGTTTGTTATTTTTAAACGGTGCCGGCGTTGTACTGTTTTTTTACCTCAGGCAGAAATTAGAAGAAGAATTTGCCTGAGGTTTTTGATGATCTTAGCAGGTTGTAACTAAGGTCCACTGCTGTTCTCACACATAACTGAAGAGTATGGGGAAACTTCAGCTGGGAGAACGGCCTGCAGAATTAACTGCCCTGAGGTATGTTCAGTATATTATTTTCTAGAGGATGATAAGAACTAGAAAATGCCGACAGTGCCTGATATAGTTAAGGTAAGCCTGAGTGCAGTGATTTAATAATGACTGGCATCATGCTTGCAGTAAAGGGTAATTTTCATATTACTTTCTATTATGGCTTAGTATGTAAAACGTTTGCATATATATAAAGAACATTTTTTACTGAGGTGATAAATCTTTATTTGGGGCCTAGTTTCCACATGGCTGTAATTTTACTCCTAGGAATAGTTTTTTAAGGCTCTCTGACTTTGAGTGCATGGTGGGAGGGGCCTAGTTTCCACATGGCTGTAATTTTACTCCTAGGAATAGTTTTTTAAGGCTCTCTGACTTTGAGTGCATGGTGGGAGGGGCCTATTTTCGCACTCTAACTGCGCAGTTGTTTTTACATTCTGAGACATCCAGCTTCCCTGAAGGAGTCCCCTGACATATTGGATCTCTGTAAAGGGTTTTTGTGCCTACAAAAGTCGTTTTATGGGAAGGTAGGAGCCACAGTAGAGCTGTGGCAGTTTGCTTGTGACTGTTATAACGGTTTTTACAGTTTTTTTGCTTCGTTTTTGAACCTGAGGGGTTAATCATCCATTTGCAAGTGGGTGCAATGCTATTTTAGTCTATTATATACACTGTAAAAATTTCATAGAGTTAACTGCTTTTTTCACTGTTTTGCAGTTTTTGTGTTTGTATTTTTCCCTTAAAGGCACAGTACCGTTTTTTATATTCTGCTTTTTCACATTAATTAAAGTGTTTTCAAAGCTTGCTGGTCTCATTACTAGTCTGTTAAACATGTCTGACATAGAGGAAACTCCTTGTTCATTATGTTTAGAAGCCATTGTGGAACCCCCTCTTAGAATGTGTACCAAATTCACTGATCTTATTATAAGTTATAAAGATCATATTCTGGCTTTAAAAGATTTATCACCAGAGGAAATTGACAAGGGGGAAGTTATGCCGACTAACTCTCCCCACGTGTCAGAGCCTTTAACTCCCGCTCAAGGGGCGCCAAGTACATCTAGCGCGCCCATTGCGTATACTTTACAAGACATGGCGGCAGTTATGAATCATACTCTTACAGAAGTATTGTCCAAACTGCAAGGGTTACAAGGAAGGCGAGACAGCTCTGGGGCTAGAACAAATACAGAGCTCTCTGACGCTTTAGTAGCTATGTCTGATATACCCTCACAATGTGCAGAAGCCGAAGAAGGAGAGCTTCTATCTGTGGGTGATTTTTCTGACTCAGGGAAGACACTTCAACCTGATTCTGATATGTCTACATTTAAATTTAAGCTTGATCACCTCCGCATGTTGCTCAGGGAGGTTTTAGCAACTCTGGATGACTGTGACGCCATTGTAGTCCCAGAGAAATTGTGTAAATTGGATAAATACTACGCAGTGCCTGTTTACACTGATGTTTTTCCAATACCTAAGAGGTTTTCAGAAATTATTACTAAGTTATGGGATAGACCAGGTGTACCGTTCTCTCCCCCTCCTGTTTTTAAAAAGATGTTTCCCATAGATGCCGATACACGGGACTTGTGGCAAACGGTCCCTAAGGTGGAGGGAGCAGTCTCTACTCTAGCAAAGCGTACAACTATCCCTGTCAAGGACAGTTGTGCTTTTCTAGATCCAATGGACAAAAAAATTAGAGGGTTGCCTTAAGAAAATTTTTATTCAACAAGGTTTTATTCTCCAGCCCCTTGCATGCATTGCCCCTGTCACTGCTTCTGTGGCCTTCTCGTTTGAGTCTCTAGAAGAGGCTCTACAGGTAGAAACCCCATTGGATGATATCCTTGACAAGCTTAAAGCTCTTAAGCTAGCCAATTCATTTGTTTCTGACGCCGTTGTTCATTTAACCAAACTAACGGCTAAGAACTCAGGTTTTGCTATTCAGGCATGTAGGGCGCTATGGCTTAAATCCTGGTCAGCTGATGTTACTTCAAAGTCTAAGCTTCTCAACATTCCCTTCAAGGGGCAGACCCTATTCGGCCTGGACTGAAGGAGATCATTTCTGATATTACTGGAGGAAAAGGTCACGCCCTTCCTCAGGATAGGTCCAACAAATTAAGGACCAAACAGTCTAATTTTTGTGCCTTTTGAAACTTCAATAGTGGTGCAGCTTCAACTTCCTCTAATACAAAACAAGAGGGAAATTTTGCCCAGTCCAAGCCGGTCTGGAGACCTAACCAGGCTTGGAACAAAGGAAAGCAGGCCAAAAAACCTGCTGCTGCTTCTAAGACAGCATGAAAGATCAGCCCCCAATCCGGCAACGGATCTAGTAGGGGGAAGACATTCTCTCTTCGCCCAGGCTTGGGCAAGAGATGTCCAGGATCCCTGGGCATTGGAAATAGTGTCCCAGGGATAGCTTCTGGACTTCAAAGCTTCTTCCCCAAAAGGAAGATTTCATCTCTCACAATTATCTGCAAACCAGATAAAGAGAGAGGCATTCTTACATTGTGTTCAAGACCTCCTAGCTATGAAAGTGATCCACCCAGTTCCAAAGGAGGAACAGGGGCAAGGCTTCTATTCAAATCTGTTTGTGGTTCCCAAGAAAGAGGGAACCTTCAGACCAATCTTAGATCTCAAGATCCTAAACAAATTTCTCAGGGTCCCATCCTTCAAGATGGAGACTATTCGAACCATCCTACCTATGATCCAGGAGGGTCAATATATGACTACCGTGGACTTAAAGGATGCTTATCTGCACATTCCGATACACAGAGATCATCATCGGTTTCTCAGGTTCGCCTTCCTAGACAGGCATTACCAGTTTGTGGCTCTTCCCTTTGGGTTAGCTACGGCACCAAGAATCTTTACAAAGGTTCTGGGGTCACTCCTAGCGGTCCTAAGGCCGCGGGGTATAGCAGTAGCCCCTTACCTAGATGACATTCTAATAGAGGCGTCGAATTTTCAAATCGCCAGGTCCCATACAGACATTGTTCTTGCATTCCTGAGGTCGCATGGGTGGAAAGTGAACAAAGAAAATAGTTCTCTATCCCCTCTCACAAGAGTTTCCTTCCTAGGAACTCTGATAGATTCTGTAGAAATGAAGATTTACCTGACAGAGGCCAGGTTGTCAAAACTTATAAATTCCTGCTGTGTTCTTTATTCTGCTTCTAGCCCTTCAGTGGCTCAGTGTATGGAAGTTATCGGCTTAATGGTAGCGGCAAATGAACATAGTGCCGTTTGCCCACCTACATCTCAGACCGCTGCAACTCTGCATGCTCAGTTAGTGGAATGGGAATTACACAGATTTGTCCCCTCTACTAAATCTGGATCAAGAGACCAGGGATTCTCTTCGCTGGTGGCTATCTCGGGTCCATCTGTCCAAGGGTATGACCTTCCGCAGGCCAGATTGGACAATAGTAACGACAGATGCCAGCCTTCTGGGCTGGGGTGCAGTCTGGAACTCCCTGAAAGCTCAGGGCTTGTGGACTCAGGAGGAGACACTCCTTCCGATAAACATTCTGGAACTAAGAGCGATATTCAAAGCTCTTCAGACTTTGCCTCAGCTAGCTGCGGTCAGGTTCATCAGATTTCAGTTGGACAATATCACGACTGTAGCCTACATCAACCATCAAGGGGGAACAAGGAGTTCCCTAGAAATGTTGGAGGTTTCAAAATATGGGCAGAGGTTCACTCTTGCCATCTATCAGCTATCCATATCCCAGGAGTAGAGAACTGGGAGGTGGATTTTCTAAGTTGACAGACTTTTCATTCGGGGGAGTGGGAACTCCATCCGGAGGTGTTTGCACAGTTGATTCAACTTTGGGGCAAACCAGAACTGGATCTCATGGCATCTTGTCAGAACGCCAAGCGCCCTTGTTACGGATCCAGGTCCAGGGATCCCAAGGCAGCGCTGATAGATGCTCAAGCAGCGCCTTGGTCTTTCAACCTGGCTTATGTGTTTCCACCATTTCCTCTGCTCCCTCGTCTGATTGCCAAGATCAAGCAGGAGAGAGCTTTGGTGATTTTGATAGCACCTGCGTGGCCACGCAGGACTTGGTATGCAGATCTGGTGGACATGTCATCCCTTCCACCATGGACTCTACCGCTGAGGCAGGACCTTCTACTTCAGGGTCCTTTCAACCATCCAAATCTAATTTCTCTGCCTCTGACTGCTTGGAGATTGAACGCTTGATTTTATCAAAACGTGGTTTCTCCGAGTCGGTCATTGATACCTTATTTCAGGCTCGAAAGCCTGTCACCAGGAAAATCTATCATAAGATATGGTGTAAATATCTTCATTGGTGTGAATCCAAGGGTTACTCATGGAGTAAAGTCAGGATTCCCAGGATATTATCTTTTCTCCAAGAAGGATTGGAGAAGGGATTGTCAGCTAGTTCCTTAAAGAGACTGATTTCTGCTCTGTCTATTCTTTTGCACAAGCATCTGGCGGATGTTCCAGACATTCAGGCATTTTGTCAGGCTTTAGTTCGAATCAAGCCTGTGTTTAAACCTGTTGCTCCGCCTTGGAGTTTAAATTTAGTTCTTAAAGTTATTCAAGGGGTTCAGTTTGAACCTCGGCATTCCATAGATATCAAGCTTTTATCTTGGAAATTTCTGTTTCTGGTAGCTATCTCTTCGGCTCAAAGAGTTTCAGAGTTATCTGCCTTACAGTGTGATTCCCCTTATCTGATCTTCCATGCAGATAAGGTAGTTTTGCGTACCAAACCTGGGTTTCTTCCTAAGGTGGTATCTAATAAGAATATCAATCAGGAGATTGTTGTTCCGTCGTCACTGTGTCCTAATCCTTCTTCAAAGAAAGAACGTTTTTTACACAATCTTGACGTGGTTCATGCTTTAAAGTTTTATTTACAAGCTACTAAAGATTTTCGTCAAACATCTGCATTGTTTGTTGTCTACTCTGGACAGAGGAAAGGCCAAAAGGCTTCAGCAAATTCTCTTTCTTTTTGGTTAAGAAGTATAATCCGCTTAGCTTATGAGACTGCTGGCCAGCAGCCTCCTGAAAGAATTACAGCTCATTCCACTAGAGTGGTGGCTTCAACATGGGCTTTTAAAAATGAGGTTTCTGTTGAACAGATTTGTAAGGCGGCGACTTGGTCTTCGCTTCATACTTTTTCTAAATTCTACAAATGTGATACTTTTGCTTCTTCGGAGGCTATTTTTGGGAGAAAGGTCTTACAGGCAGTGGTGCCTTCCATTTAAGCGCCTGCCTTGTCCCTCCCTTCATCCGTGTCCTATAGCTTTGGTATTGGTATCCCACAAGTAATGGATGAATCCGTGGACTGGATACACCTTACAAGAGAAAACAAAATTTATGCTTACCTGATAAATTTATTTCTCTTGTGGTGTATCCAGTCCACTGATTCATCCATTACTTGTGGGATATTCTCCTTCCCAACAGGAAGCTGCAAGAGGATCACCTACAGCAGAGCTGTCTATATAGCTCCTCCCCTAACTGCCACCTCCAGTCATTCGACCAAAGACAAGCAAGAGAAAGGAGAAACTATAGGGTGCAGTGGTGACTGTAGTTTAAAAATAAAAAAACACCTGCCTTAAAATGACAGGGCGGGCCATGGACTGGATACACCACAAGAGAAATAAATTTATCTGCATGGAAGATCAGATAAGGGGAATCACACTGCAAGGCAGATAACTCTGAAACTCTTCAGGTAAGCATAAATTTTGTTTTTGATGTACCTAAATCAGTTATAAATTTACTATAACCACTTTTATCTAAAGGATATATCTAAATAATATATACCCTACCCTGGTTATCTGATACCCAGCCTGATTCCAATATCACATATCTCTAAAATATATAAAAAAATTTATTTTTTGGTTGTTTTCCCCTTTTTTCTACTATATTGTTAAGGAGTACTCCTATAACTATTTCTTAAGAACATGTGAGGCACTTGTTTTGGATCGATCTCGATGTTTAAACATCACTTCCTGATACCTGTATGCCAGTAATTTAGATATTCACTTACACCGGAAGGTAAACACTGAGACTGGATAGAATTTATCCGGTAACTAAACGGAAGTAAGAACCACACTAACTTCCGGTTTGGCGATAACAGCTGACTTCCGGTTTGACGAAATCCACTATTTCCGGTCAGCATTTCAGATAACAGCAACGGGTAACATCTCCGGTTAACTATTTTAGGTAAAAGAGTCATAATTACGATATTGGGTGATAATAATATACACGAACAATGACCTAATACTGACTTAATTTTAGGCTCAATTTTACTCTATTTCATTTTATATAAATAAGTTTTTAACATAGAACTTCCGGTTGAAATACATCTGGGTCATAGGGTTAGTAGATCCAGTGTAACATTTCTGGTACCAATTGTTTGTGGTGCGAAAAGGCCCATAGTTTGGACATAACCACTGATATATAAGAAGCTAACTCACCAACCATATACTAGTCTTGAGAAAGGCCTTACAGGTGGGCCGAAACGCGTTGGGATATATGGTGAGATACATTTTAATTGTTTGCAGTTTTTTTCAAACGGTACTGCTCTATGTTGTTATTATTTCTTTTTCCCAGGATTTGAGGATTTACACATTCACAGTATTTTTGTTTTCTACAATTTGGATCACAAACACATCATCTTTATCTAATTTGGATTACAAACACATCATTTTTATCTATTATTTCTCAATTTGTTCTCTGAGTTCGGGATATCTACAGCTATAACCTTATTAGACTTTTTATACATTTTTATATATTTTTTCATATATTTTTTCAATTTTTTTAACTTTTTGGATCATTTTGTATTTTGTATTTCATAAATATCACATATTTTTTTCACTTGGATTCTTGGACACAGCAACAACATTGTGGATTTGACTCAATTTCTTTTCTACAAATTTATTTTTCACACTCAGGAGGAGAACTGAGACACTGAGACACTATTATCAATCACTGTATTATCTTTTATATATTTTTATTTTTTATATTTTGCTTTTAACTTTATTTTGATTTTCTTGGTATCTGTACATTATTATATACTTTATTTTCTAGCTGAGAGTAGTGATTATATGTTTTATTGCAACTCTTATCCTACTTGTCTTATTTGACTGTCATATTTTAGAAATTTATATTTTAGGAACATTTGCTTTTAAACCATTTTATGATTACAATTGTTAAGTCATGGATCCATGCACCACTTTGTAATATACCTTGTGCTTTGTTTGTTATAAAAAAAATGTAAAGATATTTTCAAAGATAGTTTTAATTATATTGGCATTGAATATACATTCAAATGTACAAGAAAGTTCCGATGTTTATATGTGTGTTCGTTCCTGAGCAGATTGAGACGATATAAACAAAGTTCAGTGTATGATAATAAAGATTTCTGTTAATGTACAGGTTGTAAGAGCGTTAATTGCTTACCCTCAGTCCTTAAATCCGTTTCTGCGGAGTAGAGTACCGGACTCACTGGGTTTGCTTTACCTCATTACAGAGTGCCCCAGCATCGATTCCTCTCACTGGTTTTCCAAACATACCCCTTTATCGCCGTTAACACTGATCCGTCTAGCTTGGCGTGTGTGGAGCTTGCGTGACCTCAGTATTGAACTGGAAATCCTCTCCAATCTCTTCCGTTCATTGGTCCTCTCCACAGCTTGCTTCAGGATTGGGTGAAAGTCGTCCCTCAGTCTCTCCGTGAAGCTGTTAGCTCGTATACTCATGGAGCTGGGGATGGGGGTGTCCTCTGGCTGTGCTGCACTTAAGAAGATCAGAGTCGCAAAGCATTCAATCAGGAGAAAGGAGCACCAGCCAGGAAACAACTTGTAAAAGTTCAATTCTTTATTTCTTCATAAAGTAAAAACATGCCTGTCACACAGACCATAGACAATGACAATGAAGTCAGCATTAGAAGCACTAGCTGAAGCGCTTCGGCTGTTGCCGTAGTCGTAGCTGCTAGCTTCTAATCCTGAGTCACAGCTTTTTTTTAAAAAAACATGCTACTTCTGATTGGTTGTCTATAGATTACTTGATTAATCACACATTCTACTGTTAACTGTTGCTAACAATATATTCTGCCTGCAAAAAAGTCCTATTTAAACTAGATACAAAAGATACTTTATGAAGAAATAAAGAATTGAACTTTTACAAGTTGTTTCCTGGCTGGTGCTCCTTTCTCCTGATTGAATATACATTCCCTATCATAATTTTTAATCTTAGTAATATTTTCCTTAGACCTTGCCTTTGATTAGGCACTCCTACAGCTTCCTCTTTGTTGTATCTACACTGTTTTCAATGCAGCAAAGGATTCTGGGTGAGATAAGCAAATGAGGTTCACAATGGCTCACGTTTTTACTTCTTGCCTGCTTTTTAAGACAGACTTCCCTTTACGCCATAGCATCGCTGCATTACACAGCTTCAAAGCTTAGCTAGGGATAGTAAAGTGATTCAGACCAATCCCAGGACAGCTGTTTCGTGGTTATTGCCACTCATCAGCTGGGAGTAGGTTGAATCACTGCTTGGTAAAGTTGTTTTCTACGGGAAATACAACAGCAGTTTAAAATATGGGGACGCGAAAAGTGAGCTTAAAATCCTCCACTAAATCCAAAATGTAGAGAAAATAACTTATTGTGTAAACCATTTACAAATCTAGACAAGTCAGAAGACTTGCTTTTACCACATAAACTCTCTGATTATACTGTTTCCAATGCAGCAAAGGATTCTGGGTGAGATATGCAAATGAGGTCCACAATGAATCATGTTTTTACTTCTAGCCTGCTTTTTAAGGCAGACTTCCCTTTATGCCATAGCATCGCAGCATTACACAGCTTCTAAGCTTAGCTAGGGGTAACACAGTGATTCAGACCAATCCCAGGACAGCTGTTTCATGGTTATTGCCACTCATCAGCTGGGAATAGGTTGAATCACTGCTTGGTAAAGTTGTTTTCTGGGGAAAATAAAACAGCAATTTAAAATATGGGGAGGCGAAACGTGAGTTTCAAATCCTCCACTAAATCCAAAATGTAGAGAAAATAACTCATTATGTAAACCATTTACAAATCTAGACAAGTCAGAAGACTTGCTTTTACCACATAAACTCTCTGATTACACTGTTTCCAATGCAGCAAAGGATTCTGGGTGATATATGCAAATGAGGTATAGTGATGTCCCGAACTGTTTGCCCGCGAACGGTTCACAGCGAACATAGCTTGTTCGCGTTCGCGTTTGTGGGCGAACACATGGCGATGTTCGATCCGCCCCTATGTATCATCATTGAGGAAACTTTGACCCTTTTTGTCACAGCCGTCTGACACATTAGAGCCAATCAACATCAGACACTCCCTCACAGACCCTCCCAGCTACTCGGAATGTGCCATTTTAGACTCATAACGACCTTGCTTTCTTAATGGGAGGACGTGTTGTGTTTTTGCTCCTGACATTAATAGGAAAAACATAGCTAGGCTAGTGTATTTAGTGTCCACTACAGTCCAGAAGGACTCCACTCATCTCTGCTGCAAGCTCAGCACCCCAAAAAGCCCTTTTTAGGGCTATATTTCGTGCCGTTTTTTGTTTTTTTTTTCATTTTTTTTATTAGCATTTGCCTGGATTTCAGGCTGTGTGTTTAAGGCTCACAGCATATGCTGTGATTACTGCCACCACTGATATCTCCCTAACAACATTAGTTTAAATTTAACTAACCAAAAAATTTAATTATTTTGCTAGTGTAATTTTTTTTCATTTTCTATCAGGGCTTTGTCACACAACATATACTCTGGTTCATTGCTCTGTGCCAGCCACCAGTGTTAATATCCGTTTATACGGGCCATTTTTTGCAGGGTACAGCGGTCCCACCCCTTGCGCTCTCTCCCTGCCCCTTTCTTTTGCTCTCTCTCCCCCTCTCTTTTGAGATCTCTCTCCCCCCTCTCTTTTGAGCTCTCTCTCTCCCCCCTCTCATTTGCGCTCTCTCTCTCCCCCCTCTCTTTTGCGCTCTCTCTCTCCCCCCTCTCTTTTGCGCTCTCTCTCTCCCCCCTCTCTTTTGCGCTCTCTCTCTCCCCCCTCTCTTTTGTGCTCTCTCCCCCCTCTCTTTTGCGCTCTCTCCCCCTCTCTTTTGCGCTCTCTCTCTCCCATCTCTCTTTTGCGCTCTCTCTCTCTACCCCCTCTCTTTTGCGCTCTCTCTCCCCCCTTTCTTTTATGCTCTCTCTCTCCCCCCTCTCTTTTGCGCTCTCTCTCTCCCCCCTCTCTTTTGCGCTCTCTCTCTCCCCCCCTCTTTTGCGCTCTCCCCCCCTCTTTTGAGCTCTATCCCCCCTCTTTTGCGCTCTCTCTCTCCCCCCTCTTTTGCGCTCTCTCCCCCCCTCTTTTGCACTCTCTCTCTCCCCCTCTCTTTTGCGCTCTCTCTCCCCCTCTCTTTTGTGCTCTCTCTCACCCCTCTCTTTTGCACTCTCTCACCCCTCTCTTTTGCGCTCTCTCTCCCTCCTCTCTTTTGCGCTCTCTCTCTCTCCTCTGTCTCTCTCCCCCTCTCTCTCTCCCCTCTCTCTCTCCCCCTCTCTCTCTCTCTCTCTCTCTCTCTCTCTCTCTCTCTCTCTCTCTCCCCTCTCTCTCTCTCTCTCTCTCTCTCCCCTCTCTCTCTCTCTCTCTCCCCTCTATCTCTCTCTCTCCCCTCTATCTCTCTCTCTCCCCTCTCTCTCTCTCTCCCCCCTCTCTCTCTCTCCCCCCTCTCTCTCTCTCTCCCCCTCTCTCTTTCTCTCCTCTCTCTCTCTCTCTCTCTCTCTCTCTCTCTCTCCCCTCTCTCTCTCTCTCTCTCTCCCCCCTCTCTCTCCTCTCTCTCCCCCCTCTCTCTCCCCCCTCTCTCCCCTCCCCCTCCCCTCTCTCTCTCCCTCTTTCTCTCCCTCTCTCTCTCCCTCCCCTCTCTCTCTCTCCCCTCTCTATCTCCCTCCTCTCTCTCTCTCACTCCCCCTCCCCTCTCTCTCTCTCACTCCCCCTCCCCTCTCTCTCCCCCTCCCCTCTCTCTCTCCCTCCTCTCTCTCTCTCACTCCCCCTCCCCTCTCTCTCTCCCTCCCCCTCCCCTCTCTCTCTCCCTCCCCCTCCCCTCTCGCTCACTCCCCCTCCCCTCTCTCTCCCCCTCCCCTCTCTCTCTCCCTCCCCTCTCTCTCTCCCTCCCCTCTCTCTCTCCCCCTCCCCTCTCTCTCTCCCTCCCCTCTCTCTCTCCCCCTCCCCTCTCTCTCTCCCTCCCCTCTCTCTCTCCCCCTCCCCTCTCTCTCTCCCCATCCCCTCTCTCTCTCCGTCCCCTCTCTCTCTCTCTCCCTCCCCTCTCTCTCTCTCTCCCTCCCCTCTCTCGCTCTCTCCCTCCCCTCTCTCTCTCTCTCTCTCCCTCCCCTCTCTCTCTCACTCCCTCCCCTCTCTCTCTCACTCCTCCTCCCCTCTCTCTCTCACTCCCCCTCCCCCCTCTCTATCTCACTCCCCCTCCCCCCCTCTCTCCCTCCCCCTCCCCCCCCTCTCTCTCTCTCTCTCTCTCTCTCTCTCTCTCTCTCTCTCTCTCCCCCTCCCCTCCTCTCTCTCTCTCTCCCTCCCCTCTCTCTCTCTATCTCTCTCTCTCCTCCTCCCCCCCTCTCTCTCTCTCCTCCTCCCCCTCTCTCTCTCTCTCCCCCCCTCTATCTCTCTCCTCCCCTCTCTCTCTCTCCTCCCCCCTCTCTCTTTCTCATCCCCCCTTTCTTTTGATCTCTCTGTCCCTTTTCTTTTGCTCTCCCTCCACTCTCTTTTGCTGTCTCTCCCCCTCTCTTTTGCTCCCTCTCTTGTGCTCTTTTTATCTCCCCTCTTGATCTCTCTCTCCCCTCTTGATCTCTCTCTCACCTTTCTTATCTTTTCCCTACCCCCTCTCTCCCCTCTTTTGAGCTGTTTTGAGCTCTCAAACTGCACAGCCTTTCACGGCCCGTCTGGCCCCGCCCATTCACGCTCGGCCACGCCCCCTTGCGACCCTCGCGCTCGGTCACGCCACCGGCCACGCTCGGCCACGCCCCCGGCCATGCTCGGTCACGCACACTTCTGCTCGCACTGCAGAGCAGAGACTTAGGGACTCTCAAAGGCCAGGTGTATTTGTCCTCGTGCTGTGCTGTCTACTGCGTATGACAGCTTTGGACAAACACACTTGGCCTTTTATTATATAGGATTTTAAATTTAAAAAAAAAAAAAAAAAAAAAAATTTTGCTAGTGTAATCTAATTACATTTACTATCAGGTCTGTGTCTGTCAGGCTCACTCAGCATTAATATACCTCTTTTTTTTCAGTCTTTTGGTTAATTGGTCTGTGCCAGGCAGCCACCCAGCACTCATATCTTCTTCACCTTAATTTAAATATAAAAAAAAAAAAGTTTACATTTGTTTGATAGTGTAATCTAATATAATTTTCTATCAGGCCTGTGTGTTTTGCTGACATAATACAGAGCCTACTGTGTTTACTTGCTGCCCTCCCTAGTCTATGAGCCACGACTCCCCCTCCCCTCTCTCTCACTCCCCCTCCCCTCTCTCTCCCCCTCCCCTCTCTCTCTCCCTCCTCTCTCTCTCACTCCCCCTCCCCTCTCTCTCTCTCTCTCCCTCCCCCTCCCCTCTCTCTCTCCCTCCCCCTCCCCTCTCGCTCACTCCCCCTCCCCTCTCTCTCCCCCTCCCCTCTCTCTCTCCCTCCCCTCTCTCTCTCCCTCCCCTCTCTCTCTCCCCCTCCCCTCTCTCTCTCCCTCCCCTCTCTCTCTCCCCCTCCCCTCTCTCTCTCCCTCCCCTCTCTCTCTCCCCCTCCCCTCCCTCTCTCCCCATCCCCTCTCTCTCTCCATCCCCTCTCTCTCTCTCTCCCTCCCCTCTCTCTCTCTCTCCCTCCCCTCTCTCGCTCTCTCCCTCCTCTCTCTCTCTCTCTCCCTCCCCTCTCTCTCTCACTCCCTCCCCCCTCTCTCTCACTCCCCCTCCCCTCTCTCTCTCACTCCCCCTCCCCCCTCTCTCTCTCACTCCCCCTCCCCCCTCTCTCTCTCTCCCTCCCCCTCCCCCCCCTCTCTCTCTCTCCCCCTCCCCTCCTCTCTCTCTCTCTCCCTCCCCTCTCTCTCTCTATCTCTCTCTCTCTCCTCCTCCCCCCCCTCTCTCTCTCTCCTCCTCCCCCTCTCTCTCTCTCTCTCTCTCTCCCCCCCTCTATCTCTCTCCTCCCCTCTCTCTCTCTCCTCCCCCTCTCTCTTTCTCATCCCCCCTTTCTTTTGATCTCTCTGTCCCTTTTCTTTTGCTCTCCCTCCACTCTCTTTTGCTGTCTCTCCCCCTCTCTTTTGCTCCCTCTCTTGTGCTCTTTTTATCTCCCCTCTTGATCTCTCTCTCACCTTTCTTATCTTTTCCCTACCCCCTCTCTCCCCTCTTTTGAGCTGTTTTGAGCTCTCAAAATGCACAGCCTTTCACGGCCCGTCTGGCCCTGCCCATTCACACTCGGCCACGCCCCCTTGTGACCCTCGCGCTTGGCCACGCCCCCGGCCACGCTCGGCCACACCCCCGGCCACGCTCGGTCACGCACACTTCTGCTCGCACTGCAGAGCAGAGACTTAGGGACTCTCAAAGGCCAGGTGTATTTGTCCTCGTGCTGTGCTGTCTACTGCGCATGAAAGCTTCGGACAAACACACTTGGCCTTTTATTATATAGGATTTTAAATTAAAAAAAAAAAAAAAAAAAAATTTTTGCTAGTGTAATCTAATTACATTTACTATCAGGCCTGTGTCTGTCAGGCTCACTCAGCATTAATATACCTCATTTTTTTTCAGTCTTTTGGTTAATTGGTCTGTGCCAGGCAGCCAGCCAGCACTCATATCTTCTTCACCTTAATTTAAATATAAAAAAAAAAAAAGTTTAAATTTGTTTGATAGTGTAATCTAATATAATTTTCTATCAGGCCTGTGTGTTTTGCTGACATAATACAGAGCCTACTGTGTTTACTTGCTGCCCTCCCTAGTCTATGAGCCACGACTCATATGTGTTTAACCTTTTTTTAATTCCCCACCCCCAAAAAATAATTTAAATCATTTTTCTAGTGTAATCTAATAGTATTTTCTATCAGGCGTGTGTGTATGTGACTTACAGAGCCTACTGTTTTTAATAGCTGCCCTTCCAAGGCTATCAGCCACGACTCATATGTATGTGCTTAACCTTTTTCTTTAAATTCCCAAAAAATAGTCTTTAAATCATTATGCTAGTGTAATCTAATTTTATTTTCTATCAGGCCTGTGTCTGTCTATCTGACTTACACAGCATACTGTTAATTGCTGCCCTACGTAGCAGCCAGCCAGTGCGACCACTCATATGTGCATTGCACTACTTAACATAATTTTAATATTAAAATCTAAAATTATATAAAAAAATAAAAATCATAATTTTTTGGACTGCAAATATTCAGTCTCCTAGTGCCATTGAATTGCATTTACCTCCTGCCTGCCACTGCCAGCCTTTTGTGCCAGGCCGTCTAGCCAACTATTTACACCAATCATAATTGTTTGTCACAGACAGTATAGTTACTAATTAAAATTAAAAAAAATTTGATTGTTGATCTTAATCCTCAGTTTGCTCGTGCCCTAGAATTGCATTTACCTCCTGCCTTCCAAGCCTGTGTGCCAGGCCTACTTGAAAAATATTTACACCAATCATATTTGTTGTCACAGTATTCTTAATAATTAAAAATTAAAATTTTTGGTAATAGTTGTTGTGAATTCTCAGTTTGCTGGTGCCATTGAATTGCACTTTCCTCCTGCCTTGCAGTCTGCTGTGTGCCAGGCCCACCTAGCCAATTATTGCCAGAAATCATATTTCTTTTAACAGTATTGCAAAAATTGTCAATATTCACTGTTTTGACTGTCAGTATTCAGTCTCCTAGTGTCCTTGAATTGCATTTACCTCCTGCCTGCCAGCCTTTTGTGCCAGGCCGTCTTGCCAACTATTTACACCAATCATAATTGTTGTCACAGTATAGTTACTAATTAAAATTAAAAAACATTTGATTGTTGATCTTAATCCTTAGTTTGCTCATGCCATTGAATTGCACTTTTCTACTGCCTGCCAGCCTGTTTGCCAGGCCCAACTACCCAATTAGTGCCAGCAATCATATTTCTTTTAACAGTATTGCAAAATTTGTCAATCATCACTGTTTTGACTGTCAATCTGCAGTCTACTAGTGCCCTTGAATTGCATTTTCCTCCTGCCTGCCTGTGTGCCAGTCCCAACTAGCCAATTAGTGCCACCAATCATATTTATTGTAACAGGATTGGAATTTTTGTTAATCATAACTGTTTTGACTGTGATTCTTCAGTCTCCTAGTGCCATTGAATTACAGTTTCCTTTCTCCCAGCGTGTGTGCCAGACAGGCCCATTTGCCAACTAGTGCCAAACAATCATATTTGTTGTCACAGTACTTGTAATATTTTAAAAAATTAACAATTTGTGATTTTTAAAACATCTGTCTTTTTTGTTGTTGTCAGTCTCACAGCGTACACTGTGCCCACTTTCACAGTGACACCACTCAATTGGTGTAATAGTATTGTTAGTGTCCATTTAAAAAAAATGAAAGGCAGAGGCAGGCCACCCGCAGGTTCCATGGTCGTGGTGCTGTGATTCCTTTAGACCCTACAAATATGCACATTGTTCAGACGCTGGGTGCCAGGGGGGACGCGAAAACTTCTGAGGAGGACCTAGTTGAATGGCTAACACAGGACACCCAATCTTCTTCAGCTTCCGCTGCTAGTCCTCCTAACCTTGACGCACCATCTAAGTCCAGCTGTGCTTTGGGCAGGTCTCAAGTGACCAGTGCCACTCCCCTGCCTGTCGCCACCACCAACACTAGCACCACAGCCGCTTCACTTGATCTGTCACAGGAATTATTGACACATCATTTGGAAGAAATGAGTGATGCGCAACCATCATTGACAGAGGATGTAGATAATAGTGATCAGTCTCAGTCAGGCAGCATTACCGACATGGAGGTACGGTGTGATGATGATGATGATGTTGTACCCACTGCTGCTTCCTTTCTTGATGTTTCAGATACAAGTGAAGCGGTTGATGATGATGTGTCGGTGGATGTCACGTGGGTGCCTGCTAGAAGAGAAGAAGAAGAGGGGGAAAGTTCAGATGGGGAGACAGAGAGGAGGAGGAGATGATTTGGAAGCATGGGGAGGTCGTCTCAAGGAGCTAGTTGCACAGTCAGACAGCATGCATCATCACCAGGGGTCAGCCAGACAGCACGCCGACGCCCATCAACGCATGCTGTTGCCACCACCAGAATGCCGTCATCGCAGAGCTCAGCAGTGTGGCATTTTTTTTTGTGTTTCTGCCTCTGACAACAGCGATGCCATTTGCAACCTGTGCCAAAAGAAACTAAGTCGTGGGAAGTCCAACACCCACCTAGGTACAACTGCTTTGCGAAGGCACATGGTCTCCCATCACAAATGCCGATGGGAAGAACACATGAGTAGAAGCAGCACACAAAATGAAAGCCGCCCTCCTCCTCCTGCTCCAGCATCTTCAGCCACGTCAACAAGTGCTGTCCTCCTTGCCCCCTCTCAACCATCCTCCACTCAGTCTCTCTTACGTAGCAGTTCCTGGTCATCTGCCCACAGTCAGGTGTCTGTCAAGGACATGTTTGAGTGTAAGAAGCGAATTTCTCAAAGTCACCCCCTTGCCCGGCTTCTGACAGCTGGCTTGTCTGAACTCTTAACCCGCCAGCTTTTACCATACAAGCTGGTGGAGTCTGATGCTTTCAAAAAATTTGTATCTATTGGGACACCGCAGTGGAAGGTACCTGGCAGAAATTTCTATTCACAAAAGGCAATCCCAAACCTGTACTCTGTTGTTCAAAAGGAAGTTATGGCATGTCTGGCACACAGCGTTGGGGCAAGGGTCCATATGACCACGGATAGCTGGTCTGCAAAGCATGGTCAGGGCAGGTATATCACCTACACTGCGCATTGGGTAAACCTGCTGACTTATGACAAGCATGGAATGCGTGGCTCTGCAGAAGAGTTGGTGACACCGCCACGACTTGCAGGCAGGCCTGCTGCTACCTCCTCTACTCCTCCTACTCCATACTCTTCCATAACCTCTTCCTCGGCTGAGTCCTCATCAACTTCTGCATCTTGCTCCACATCTATGGCACCCCCCCAGCTCCCCAGGTACTATGCTACATCCCGGGTATGGCAGTGTCACGCCGTCTTGGGGTTGACTTGCCTGAAAGCGGAGAGTCACAACGCACCAGCACTCCTGACCGCCCTGAACGCACAGGTGGATCAGTGGCTGACTCCGCACCAACTGGAGATTGGCAAGGTTGTTTCTGACAATGGAAGTAATTTGGTGGCGGCATTGAAATTGGGCAAGTTGACACATGTGCCGTGCATGGCACATGTGTGTAATCTAATTGTACAACGATTTGTCCATAAGTACCGAGGCTTACAGGATGTCCTGAAGCAGGCCAGGAAGGTGTGTGGCCATTTCAGGCATTCCTACATGGCCATGGCGCACTTGTCCGATATCCAGCGTCGATATGCCAGTGAGGCGCTTGATTTGCGACAGCCCGACACGGTGGAATTCAACACTCCTAATGTTTGACCGCCTGCTCCAACAAGAAAAAGCTGTTAATGAGTATTTGTATGACCGGGGTGCTAGGCCAGCCTCTGGGGAGCTGGGGATATTGTTTCCAAATTACTGGACGCTCATGCGCAAGCCTGTAGGCTAATGCGTCCTTTTAAAAAGGTGACAAACCTTGTCAGTCGCACCGAAGGCACCATCAGCGACATCAAACCATTTGTTTTCTTCCTGGAGCGTGCCCTGCGAAGAGTGCTGGATCAGGCAGTAGATGAGCGTGAAGAGGAAGCGGAAGAGTTGTGGTGTCCATCACCCCCACAAACAGCCGAATCAGCATCGCTTGCTGGACCTGCGGCAATGCAGGAAGAGGATTGTGAGGAAGAGGAGTCAGAGGAGGAATGTGGCTTTGAGGAGGAGGAGGAGGAAGACCGAGAACAACAGGCATCTCAGGGTGCTCGTTGTTGTCACCTATCTGGTACCCGTGGTGTTGTACGTGGTATGAGAATGGTATGTTTAGAATCTGCTGAGCATAATAAAAATAAAAAAATAATTTAACTTGAGTTACTAACTGAAGCATGACTTCAGGAGTCAGGTGTGGTCCTAGGTAGTGGTTGTTAGCAGATTCTTTTTAATGCAAATTGCAATTGCCACAGCGTGCATAAAATGTGTGTCACTAGTCTCCAAATCTTACCTTTTTTTTTTTTTTTTTTCTGTTTGCACAGATTACAACATGAATCAGTAAAACCATAACAAACTGTATGCAATTAGAAAACAATAGATAAAATCAACTCAAAGAAGTTTCTAGTTAAACCATATTTGATTAAACATCAGAAAGAGGAGCGACATGGAAACAAATCAAGACGTAATTGAATATATAGTTAAAACCTCATTTTTTGTATTTAGGTATAGTACTGAGTCCTCTCCTCATACTAAAGGCCACTCATGAACCATATGACTCATATATTACATCTCAGAGGACTATTAGTTTATGGAACAGCCACTTATGGGCCATAGTACATATAGGTATAGTTTTGTATCTGAGAGGAACAATCCAATTAATATCACGCTAGATGGGACAAATTATGAGGGAAACAATAACACAAAGAATCACTTTGGATGGGTTAGGGTACAGGGAGGTGAAACTGAAGTGGGCCAAAGGCTGCTATATAGGAGTATATTTAAGGAGGCATGTTTTGGGCTGCTAATGCATCAAGGGTGAGATGATGTTGGGATCTTGGATAAAGTCCAAAATGACATAGGAGCATGTATATATTAGTACATTGGATTAAAGAATTAACTCTCTGAACCCTCACTATCTGCAGTGGCTAAAAAGGGCTGAAACACTATAAAGTACTGTATGTAAAAGTACCAATCAAAAAGAATAGGGTATAGTAGTAGCGTTCATTAAACTGGAGTGGTTTTATATGTCATCCCCAATAGCTAAGATAAACTATCCAACCTTTAAATTCCAGATCAAACAATAAAAATAACATGCCTGTTACCAGTGGGCTCTATGGTGTAAAATAACATAGGGTTTTACTTCTGTTAATCGGGCCGAGTAGTTATAAAAGGAAAATATGCAACTTTTGCTTAACAACTCGCTGGCCCAGTAAAATAAATAGCAATCTCCATGAATACTCTGATTAGGCTTAGTGACCATTACGGGCAACTGTAAAATTGTACAAACATGTGATTATTACAGATTTAGTGCTCAATCTTACCCACAGAATAAATAAACTGTCAATTAATGTCAAAATATCAAACATAGAGTAAGTGTTGTTGACATTAGTATTCTAACGGGGAGTAGCAGCAGGCTGCTAAGACAAATAAACAGCAATGAACTTCTTACAACTTTGTAGTACAGTGAAGCGGAAAGTGAAAGTCATATATCCAGCTCTGTGTACGGGCACTGCAGACTCCCAGCTGCCCAGTAATTTGTCTGGAACTATAGAGAGTCTAGAGTCCTGGAAGCTGGAAAGTTCGCTTATGTAGCGTCCACAACCCTCAGTTCAGATGGACAAAATAAGCCCCCAGGGTCAAACACTCCCCTACGGCTGTACTGTACCTCATCTAGTCGGCAGCTATGACTGAAGCTTCAGCTCACTCCGTGTCTGTCAAGTAGTCTCGCGCTAGCCCGAGCCGTAAGCACAAGGTAAGGAAGCTGCTTTCTGAGGGGGCTGCAAGCCTCTAACTGTTCAGGTTCCAATGGAGGGGTAAAGCCGTACTGAAGGAATGATGGTTTTGTGCCACAGGTATCGAGAGCAGGCACCTTAATGATCTCGGTCGACCAATTGGCCCATGGGTCCAGGCTGTTATTCACGTTGAGCTGCAATGCCTGTAGCGCAATGTCCTTGACAGTGTTCTCCTTCTTTGGTTCACCGTAACATGTGTGAAAGGTGTCACAGCTTAGTTTAGGTAGACAAGCCCGAGATGCATCCCCGGTAAGAGAAAAGATGGTCGGGAGATGTGTAAACAAGGGCTGCAGCTCCCAAACACTGTGGGGTGCTCCAGTGGCGTACGGCCCTCTGGCCCTCTGTCTGTCATGGTAAGCTGCGACTTGCTGCCAAAGTAACTAGTGTTCCACTCCTCTTGAAGGGCTCACCCCCGCACACTCAGCGCCTATATGCACCGCAGCTCCCTGCTCCCAGTGAGCTGCTTGCTCCATCGCCTCTTCTGTATGTGGGCCGGTACCATCTTCTGACAGGGTCAGACGGATTGTGTCAACTTTGTAGATTTCAGGTGCCTGGGTCGAGTGCTTGTGTGGTTCAGGCAAAGGTTGTGCTCCTCTTACTGCTTTAGCGCAAGCCCCCTTTAGGGATGTGAATTCCTCCTGTAGTGCTTCATGCAGGCTGAGGAAGTGCGCATCTAGCATGGCTTTCACTTCATTCAGGATTAGTTTGGTGTCCAGTGCCATATTGGAAAGACAAAATACAGGTCTCCGTACCCGTTGATATAAGGGGTGACTGGTGCTTTTTCTTCTCTTTGTCAATAGTTGTGATTAACGAGTTGTCCAGTTACTATAGAACTGGTTTGATAACCCAGGGTCCTGGGGGGGTATATTGGCGGCAGCTTTGACAGCACTATCAAGCTAGAGAGGCCTCTCAGTCTCGCGGCTAGCTGTAACGCAGTCAGCTGAGGAACATAGGTAAGCCGATATGAGTAAGGTATCTCCAGGCTCCTCTTGGATAGCCCCAGAAAGTGTGACTATGAATCCCAAAAAGAAAATTAAATTAAGGTTGAAAACTAACTCCAAAGTAACTTGTAAGACCTGGAGCTCCTCAAACACACGTCCTACCGCAACAGCTATAGGCTCCGCCCCCCCAAATCTTACCTTTTTAATGCCAATTGATATTGCCACAGCTGGAACAACAGTAAATAACATGTGCGTCACCACAGTCTCCGAAGCTGTTGTCGGATGTATACAAAAACACTGATAAAGTATTCCTTTCGGGGCGCAAAGAGATGGCTACCGGAACACCCCAGGAACTTCCCAAGAGTCGCTGTCTTGTGTTTCTGGTGATGTTGGAGACATCTGGGTAGTGTACAGGGAGGCCCAAAATCCTCTCCATCTCTGTGCACCACAGGACAAGACGTCCTTGTCATCCATAAGCACATGAAATTGCTTGCATTTTCCTTGCTTCAAGAAGTTCAGCTTTTGTGGTGATAGTACAGAATTAAATAAACTTTGGTTTCCTACCATACTCAAGACAATCTTGTAGTTCAAGCTTCGGACTTGCTGTGGGAAACAGTGGCCTGTCCATACCAGGAAGATGATTTAGACAGAAGTAACGAGCTCTGCTTGCAGGTGACACATGTTTATCGTCAATCATCAAAGGGGTTGCGTGCAGAATATGGCTTATGGCCCCTTATTCACATGTTTGTCCAGAGCCACAACATTTGCAAACAGCCAGAAGAAAGGTCGGTTCTCACCAGCCTTAAGTTGAGCTTCATTTACCAAATGCTGATATTCAAAAAATAGACAAACAGTGCCTTAAAAAAACAAATTTGCAATATGGATTCACCAGAGCAAGGTCATTGCAAGTACTTCCCACGATAACAAAATTAAAATGCCACAACTCCGCAATCTTCCCCTTCACATTATTATTGTTACACTCCATTGTACTCCTATGCCCAGCTCCCTGCTCTTGTTTTTGTTGAGGGTCCTGGAGCCTCTGCTAAAAAGGCCTATGGATAAAGAAGTGTACTGGGTGTCTATTCAATGTTTTTTTCAGATTTCCCGGTTGCAACTAATTATCTCTGTGTTTCTAAAATCAATGCCTTTCCTGTAATCTATTATTCAAAAGGATGCCATATGTCCTCTTTCATGCTGTTGTTTCGGTTGAGGCCCCGGGACCCTCTTATAAAAAGGCCTAAGGATAAATAAGTGTAATGGGTGTCTAATCAATGTTTTTTTCTATTTCCCGGGTGCAACTAATGATCTCTGGGTTTCTAAAATCAATGCCTTTCCTGTAATCTATTATTCAAAAGATGACATATGTCCTCTTTCATGCTGTTGTTTCGGTTGAGGCTCCGGGACCCTCTTATAAAAAGGCCTAAGGATAAAGAAGTGTACTGGGTGTCCAATCAATGCTTTTTTCTATTTCCCGGGTCATATAAATGATCTCTGGGTTTCTAAAATCAATGCCTTTCCTGTAATCTATTATTCAAAAGGATGACATATGTCCTCTTTCATGCTGTTGTTTCGGTTGAGGCTCCGGGACCCTCTTATTAAAAAGGCCTAAGGATAAATAAGTGTACTGGGTGTCTAATCAATGTTTTTTTCTATTTCCCGGTTGCAACTAATGATCTCTGGGTTTCTAAAATCAATGCCTTTCCTGTAATCTATTATTCAAAAGGATGACATATGTCCTCTTTCATGCTGTTGTTTCGGTTGAGGCCCCGGGACCCTCTTATAAAAAGGCCTAAGGATAAATAAGTGTAATGGGTGTCTAATCAATGTTTTTTTTCTATTTCCTGGGTGCAACTAATGATCTCTGGGTTTCTAAAATCAATGCCTTTCCTGTAATCTATTATTCAAAAGGATGACATATGTCCTCTTTCATGCTGTTGTTTCGGTTGAGGCTCCGGGACATTCTTATAAAAAGGCCTAAGGATAAAGAAGTGTACTGGGTGTCCAATCAATGCTTTTTTCTATTTCCCGGGTCATATAAATGATCTCTGGGTTTCTAAAATCAATTCCTTTCCTGTAATCTATTATTCAAAAGGATGACATATGTCCTCTTTCATGCTGTTGTTTCGGTTGAGGCTCTGGGACCCTGTTATTAAAAAGGCCTAAGGATAAATAAGTGTACTGGGTGTCTAATCAATGTTTTTTTCTATTTCCCGGTTGCAACTAATGATCTCTGGGTTTCTAAAATCAATGCCTTTCCTGTAATCTATTATTCAAAAGGATGACATATGTCCTCTTTCATGCTGTTGTTTCTGTTGAGGCTCCGGGACCCTCTTATTAAAAAGGCCTAAGGATAAATAAGTGTACTGGGTGTCTAATCAATGTTTTTTTCTATTTCCCGGTTGCAACTAATAATCTCTGGGTTTCTAAAATCAATGCATTTCCTGTAATCTATTATTCAAAAGGATGACATATGTCCTCTTTCATGCTGTTGTTTCGGTTGAGGCTCCGGGACCCTCTTATTAAAAAGGCCTAAGGATAAATAAGTGTACTGGGTGTCTAATCAATGTTTTTTTTCGATTTCCCGGTTGCAACTAATGATCTCTGGGTTTCTAAAATCAATGCCTTTCCTGTAATCTATTATTCAAAAGGATGACATATGTCCTCTTTCATGCTGTTGTTTCGGTTGAGGTTCCGGGACCCTCTTATTAAAAAGGCCTAAGGATAAAGAAGTGTACTGGGTGTCCAATCAATGTTTTTTTCTATTTCCCGGGTCATATAAATGATCTCTGGGATTCTAAAATCAATGCCTTAACTGTAATCAATTGTTCACAAGGATGCCATATGTCCTCTTTCATGCTGTTGTTTCTGTTGAGGCTCCGGGAGCCTCTTATAAAAAGGCCTAAGGATAAAGAAGTGTGCTGGGTATCCAATCAATGTTTTTTTTTATTTCACAGTTGCAAAAAAATTATCTATGGCTTTGTAAAATCTATGCCTTACCTGTCATCTATTGTTCAAAAGGATGCCATATGTCCTCTTTCCTGCTGTTGTTTTAGTTGGGGGTCTGGAACACTATTCTAAAAAGGCCGAAGGAGAACGACCTGTACTGTACTGGGTGTCCAATCATGTTTTTGTTTTCAATTTCACGGTTCATAATAAATATCGCTGTGTAACTAAAATCAATGCCATACCTGTACTCTGTTGTTCAAAAGGATGGCATATGTGGTGTTTCATTCTGTTGTGGTTGTTGAGGGTCGTGGCCGTGGGACAGCGTATAAAACGGCTGAAGGAGAACAACCTGTACAGCCTTGCTCCTCTTTTTAGGCAGGCCAGCTCTTTGCATACATGCCCACAGACTCTGTAACGCATGCCTCTTTTAGGGAGAGGTGCAGCCATAATGCAGGGTCAGAACCTCTGCCTGCAACTGTTATACTCGATTTTGCAATAGGAAGTAACCTTACCATGGTTCCCTGCACGCACATATTGTTGTTATATTTTGGTGAGGGTAATCATGATGGCCATGTAGACCACCACCACTGAGAGTCCTGGAAGTAACAGGGATGAGATGAAAGAGCTAAGAATAGTAGAACTTGAAACAACAGAGTTAGCCATGGGTGTTAGTGCAAGACCACTTGGCTTTTTTTTGGCTTTGGGTGCAGCTATTCATGCAGGCCATATAGAGCTGCCACCATTCGGTGTTGTATCAGGTATTAAACTAATAAGAACAGTACTACCAAAATACAGCCAATGAAGGGCCTTATGAAGACTGAGCCAAGGTTGGATTGTAGTATTTGGTTAAGCTAATCATGATGGCCATGTAGACCACCACCGAGAGTCCTGGAAGTAACAGGGATGATGAGATGAAAGTGCTAAGAATAGTACTACTTGAAACAACAGAGTTAGCCATGGGTGTTAATCCAAGACCGCTTGGATTTATTTTTGTATTGGGTGCGGCTAATCATGCAGGCCATATAGAGCTGCCACCATTCGGTGTTGTATCAGCTATAAAAATAATAAGAACTGTACTATCAAAATACAGCCAATGAAGGGCCTATGAAGACTGAGCAAAGGTTGGATTGTAGTATTTTGTTCGGCTAATCATGATGGCCATGTAGACCACCCGTAACAGGGATGAAAGTGCTTAGAATAGTACTAATTGAAACAACCGAGTTAGCCATGGGTGTTAGTCTAAGACCACTCGGCTTTTTTTGGGTTTGGGTGCAGCTAATCATGAAGGCCAGATAGACCTGCCACCATTTGGTGTTTGGTGTAACAGGTATTAAACTGCAAATAACAATACTACTTAACACAACCTACTTACCATGGGCCCCAGAGCATATGTTTGGTTATTATATTTTGTAAGGGTAACCATGCAGGCCATATAGACCTCCACCGATAGGGTGAGTATGAGTAACAGCTATTAAAATGCGAAGGACATTACTAATTAACACAACATAGTTACCATGGGTCGCAGGCCAAGAGCAGATGTTTTATTATTATATTTTGTATGGGTAATCATCCAGGCCGTATAGACCTCACCAAATAGGGGGAGTTACAGAGATTAAAGTCCTAAGAATGGTAGTACTTAAAACACAACCTAGTTAAAATGGGTACCAGACCGCATGTCTTATTATTATATTTTTTCAGGGTAATCAGGCAGGCCATATAGAACACCCCCGATAGGGGGGGGGGGGAACAGGGATTAAAGTGCTAAGAAAAGTACTAATTAACACAAGCTAGTTATCATGGGTCCAACACCATGTGTCTTGATGTTATACTTTGTCAGGGTAATCATGCAGGCCATATAGACCTCCCTTGATAGGGGGAGTAACAGGGATTACAGTTATAAGAATAGTACTACTTAAACACAACCTAATTACCATGGGTCCAAGACCAGATGTTTTATTATTATACTTTGTCAGGCTAATCATGCAGGCCATATAGAGCTCCAACAAAAGGGGGGGGTAAGAGGGATTCAAGTGATAAGAAAAGTTTTACTTAACACAACAAAATTACCATGGGTCCAAGACCGTGTGTCTTGTTGTTATACTTTGTCAGGGTAATCATAACCGCCATATAGACCTCCACCAATAGGGGGAGTTACAGGGCTGAAAGTTCGAAGAATAGTACTACTTAACACAACCTAGTTGGGTCCAAGAACGCATGTTTAATTATTAGAATTTATCTGGGTAATTATATATTTAACAAATCTATCTATTTCTCTTCTATCGATTCTATCTAACTATCAATCTATGTATATCTATCTATCCTATCTATCAATCTATCTTCTGTACGGGATGTTTTTGAGACAGCCACTTGTATTTCTGACAAATTTGAAGTAGGAGGACAGAACAATCATCTTCTTCCATCTCCGGGTTCCACAAATGAAGGCCATATAGACCTCATCTGATAGGGGGAGTAACAGGTTGTAGTAAAATGTTAAGAATAGTACTACTTAACACACCACGGGTCACAGACCGCATGTCTTATTGTTATACTCTGTCAGGGAAATTATATATATTTAAAATCCATTTATTTATATATCAAATCGATCGAACTATCAAACGTATCGATCAAATGTAGATTGCATCTATTGATCGATGTAATTTGTATCTATAAAATGTATATTACATATTTTGGTTGATGTCATTCGTATCTATAAAATGTATATTGCATCTTTGATTCGATAACATTCTTATCTATCAAATGTATATTGCATCTATTGATCGATGTAATTCGTATCGATCGAATGTATTTTGCATCTATTGAGCAATGTACAGTGTATCGATCATATGTATATTGCATCGATTGAGCTATGTTATCTATGTATCTATCTATCAAATCTATCTATCTCGTGGTTGTGCAAGTGGACTGTTTGCGGTTGATTGCGGTGCGTAACACTTGGAGTTTGCTCTGTCACTGTGATGCGGCCGTAACCCTTACACTACCTGATAGATACAACATCATAACTGATGTTTTAAAGCATGTTATTGCAAACAATTTGGGAATGTTAGTTGATTTAGGCCCATTATGGGTTAAAAGCAGACTCTGCATAAACTATGTAATTTTCCATGGGAGTTTTGCCAGGGATCCCCCTCCAGCATGCGACAGTCCAGGTGCTAGTACCCTTGAAACAACTTTTCCATCACTATTGTGGCCAGAAAGAGTCCTTGTAGGTTTTAAAGTTTGCCTGCCTAATGAATTCAATGGCGGTATGCGCGGTTTGCGGGTTCGCGAAAAATACCGGAAGTTCAAGTCCACCGTTCGCGAACCGAAAATTTTAGGTTCGCGACATCACTAATGAGGTACACAGTGACTCACGTTTTTACTTCTAGCCTGCATTTTAAGGCATACTTCCCTTTACGCCATAGCATCACCGCATTACACAGCTTCTAAGCTTAGCTAGGGGTAGTACAGTGATTCAGAGTAAAAAGAAATGCCAAGATACAGCGCTACACTACCCTCAGATGAGGGTTGGGTTGCTAAAGATGGTGTCCACGACTAGGAATGTGTATACATCAAGGTTAATATATAATATTGTGTTACACAAAGAATATATATAAAACCATGTAAAAAAGTACTTAAAAGGTAAAAGATTAAAAACAAAATATATATATATATATATAGGATGTGATACTAAAATGTATTAAACAAACATTTTATTAACATAAACTGACAGTAAAAAATACAGTTAAAAATAGATTCAAGAATCTAATGGATTGCCCCATACAATGTCCAAGAAGTTATGTCCTATGTAACATACAAGTTTTTAAGTCCCATACCAAAATGTCCAAAGCAAATGTTCAAGGTTAATATCCAAAAAAAATAAAAATAAAAATGATAATATGTCCAAAGTTGGTGTAAAAATCAAAAAGGTGAAAAAATGTAAAAAAATATAAAAAATATATTAAATATTTTTTGAAAAGATGAAAAAATGAATAAAAATATATAAAAAATATATGAGTTGTGATCAGCAACCCATATGAAAGGAATATAATATATGTGATAGTGAATAATTCTCGTGAGGTGTTCACCTAAAAAGTGTGTATATAAAAGGGTGTATATAAAAGGGTGTGGTAAACAATGTGTCATAAAAAATGTGTCATAAAAAAGGATTCAAAATCCTGGTGAAATAAATAAAGTCCAAATTGCTCAAAAAAAATGTGTATATAATTCCAAGTATTCCAAATGTGAGTGTAGAAAGTGCTGGGTTGATGTTCCTCTTCTTAAAAGGTTATCAAATGTAATGGGATATCCTCCTGTACCTAAAAAAGTGTACAGAAAATAGACATAGTGCAATAAAATCACTTTAGAATGACAACAACAGTATTCTACTCACCAGATATATTCTGAGCTGCAATACCAGTGTATAGCCAACGCGTTTCGGTCCTCAAGGACCTTTCTCAAGACTGGTAGCAGCTGTCTGGCTTCTACACCTTAAGTGTGTTTTGATAGCCAATGGGATGGTTTGTGGAAATTGCGCCTAAATTTTTTTTTTTTTTTTTTTTCTTTCTTCCTTTTTTCCTTCTCATTTAAAATACATTTCCAGAAATTGATAATTATATTGTCCCCCATTTCTATTATCCGAAAGGGGAAAGAATATATATCATGGGTATTTGCCGGTGGAAGTGCCAACTCATTTTGGCATATTGGGGTTAAAGTATATTGACTTGGCAAAATGCAAAGTTGCCTATATGAGTGTAAATATATGTAATGGCATTGTTCCTTGTAGTTGTGTCATTACATAAAAAACAATCTCTATGTGAATAAGTTTAATTATATAAAAAGATAAAATGATAAAAAATAATAAAAAATATATGACATATGAATAAAAATTGGGATTGGTATTGGAAGCTCAGAATGTCTGGTATAGAATAAAAATACAAATATCTGGTATAAAAATAAAAATGCAAATACAATATATAAAAAATGTAAGATACAAATAAGGGCATATGGATATCCATATGTTGTGGGTACAAAATTATAAAACCGTTATGTTGGAGTTATATATTTATTACCTAACATTACGTAAACAGGGGTAGACATTACTTAAAACAGGAGTTGGTATTATATTGCATAGTAGTGTGTTTGGAACCTATTACTGTCAATAATATTTCTATCCTGAGGATCTCAATGTCCTATATAGTTTCAGGAGTCTGCCAATAGGTTTGGGGGTAGCTTATAAGTACAAATATATAAATATCTAAAAAATATAGAAAATTTGTGTAAAAATATTATTATAAAAATATTATGTAAAAAATATATTATGTAAAAAATATATATATTGTAAAAGCTTTTGGAACCTTGATTTTAAAAAAGGTTTTGAACCCCAAAGAAACCTTTTTAAAACTTTTTTTTAAAAAACATTTAAAAATTGCTTTGGTTTTAAAATTTCTTTAATTTTTAATTTGATTGGTTGAGAGTGGTGCTTGTGTTTGAAACAGTCTACTTTCTTCCCATCTTTCCATCTTTCCTGATTTTCTGGTGTCTTTTGGAGAGTTGGGAGTGGGAGAGAGTTTGTTTTTTGCTTCTCTTATAATAGGTGGAATATTTCCGTGTTGCTGTTAAGACCTTTGGGAAAGATGCAGTCTAGCAGGAAGATCCACTTTGATTCTACTCTCAGAAGTTGTTTTTCAAAATCCCCTCCTCTCCAATTTTTGGTGGGTCTACTAATGCCCATATATTTGAACGTTTTGTTGCTTCCTTTGTGTTTTTCTTTAAAATGTTTGTATAGTGGAAAATCTTCCTTTCCCCATTTTATCTGTAAAAGATGCTCGCGGATTCTATCTCGCAGTTTCCTAGAGGTTTGCCCTACATATTGTAGTCCACATCCACATTCGGTTAGATATATGATGCCTGAATCCTGGCATCTGATCATCTCTTTCATATTAAAAGACTCCTGTGTTATATTGGATTTGAATATGCTACTCTTCTTGCCATGTTCGCAAGCCTTGCATGTCAGGCAGGGAAAGAAACCTTTAAGTGGTTTCCCATGTAGATCTTTCATTGTGGTTTTCCTAGTTACTTTGGGGACACTAGGAGCGATCATTGTTTTAATTTTATGCTGAAATACAAAAATAAGGACAAGACTCCAGAAAGGGACATTACCATACAGGTACCTTTCATCTCTGAATACAGCGAAAATAGGTTTCTAATCAAAAAGATAATAAAGAAGCACTGGCACTTTCTGAAAGAGGACAATATAATTGGGAAAGATCTAAAGGAATCCCCAACATTCATTTACAGAAAAACAAAAAACATTAAAACAATGATCGCTCCTAGTGTCCCCAAAGTAACTAGGAAAACCACAATGAAAGATCTACATGGGAAACCACTTAAAGGTTTCTTTCCCTGCCTGACATGCAAGGCTTGCGAACATGGCAAGAAGAGTAGCATATTCAAATCCAATATAACACAGGAGTCTTTTAATATGAAAGAGATGATCAGATGCCAGGATTCAGGCATCATATATCTAATCGAATGTGGATGTGGACTACAATATGTAGGGCAAACCTCTAGGAAACTGCGAGATAGAATCCGCGAGCATCTTTTACAGATAAAATGGGGAAAGGAAGATTTTCCACTATACAAACATTTTAAAGAAAAACACAAAGGAAGCAACAAAACGTTCAAATATATGGGCATTAGTAGACCCACCAAAAATTGGAGAGGAGGGGATTTTGAAAAACAACTTCTGAGAGTAGAATCAAAGTGGATCTTCCTGCTAGACTGCATCTTTCCCAAAGGTCTTAACAGCAACACGGAAATATTCCACCTATTATAAAAGAAGCAAAAAACAAACTCTCTCCCACTCCCAACTCTCCAAAAGACACCAGAAAATCAGGAAAGATGGAAAGGTGGGAAGAAAGTAGACTGTTTCAAACACAAGCACCACTCTCAACCAATCAAATTAAAAATCAAATTAAAAATTAAAGAAATTTTAAAACCAAAGCAATTTTTAAATGTTTTTTTAAAAAAAAAGTTTTAAAAAGGTTTCTTTGGGGTTCAAAACCTTTTTTAAAATCAAGGTTCCAAAAGCTTTTACAATATATATATTTTTTACATAATATATTTTTTACATAATATTTTTATAATAATATTTTTACACAAATTTTCTATATTTTTTAGATATTTATATATTTGTACTTATAAGCTACCCCCAAACCTATTGGCAGACTCCTGAAACTATATAGGACATTGAGATCCTCAGGATAGAAATATTATTGACAGTAATAGGTTCCAAACACACTACTATGCAATATAATACCAACTCCTGTTTTAAGTAATGTCTACCCCTGTTTACGTAATGTTAGGTAATAAATATATAACTCCAACATAACGGTTTTATAATTTTGTACCCACAACATATGGATATCCATATGCCCTTATTTGTATCTTACATTTTTTATATATTGTATTTGCATTTTTATTTTTATACCAGATATTTGTATTTTTATTCTATACCAGACATTCTGAGCTTCCAATACCAATCCCAATTTTTATTCATATGTCATATATTTTTTATTATTTTTTATCATTTTATCTTTTTATATAATTAAACTTATTCACATAGAGATTGTTTTTTATGTAATGACACAACTACAAGGAACAATGCCATTACATATATTTACACTCATATAGGCAACTTTGCATTTTGCCAAGTCAATATACTTTAACCCCAATATGCCAAAATGAGTTGGCACTTCCACCGGCAAATACCCATGATATATATTCTTTCCCCTTTCGGATAATAGAAATGGGGGACAATATAATTATCAATTTCTGGAAATGTATTTTAAATGAGAAGGAAAAAGGAAGAAAGAAAAAAAAAATAAAAAAAAATTTAGGCGCAATTTCCACAAACCATCCCATTGGCTATCAAAACACACTTAAGGTGTAGAAGCCAGACAGCTGCTACCAGTCTTGAGAAAGGTCCCTGAGGACCAAAACACGTTGGCTATACACTGGTATTGCAGCTCAGAATATATCTGGTGAGTAGAATACTGTTGTTGTCATTCTAAAGTGATTTTATTGCACTATGTCTATTTTCTGTACACTTTTTTAGGTACAGGAGGATATCCCATTACATTTGATAACCTTTTAAGAAGAGGAACATCAACCCAGCACTTTCTACACTCACATTTGGAATACTTGGAATTATATACACATTTTTTTTGAGCAATTTGGACTTTATTTATTTCACCAGGATTTTGAATCCTTTTTTATGACACATTTTTTATGACACATTGTTTACCACACCCTTTTATATACACCCTTTTATATACACACTTTTTAGGTGTACACCTCACGAGAATTATTCACTATCACATATATTATATTCCTTTCATATGGGTTGCTGATCACAACTCATATATTTTTTATATATTTTTATTCATTTTTTCATCTTTTCAAAAAATGTTTAAAATATTTTTTATATTTTTTACATTTTTTCACCTTTTTGATTTTTACACCAACTTTGGACATATTATCATTTTTATTTTTATTTTTTTTGGATATTAACCTTGAACATTTGCTTTGGACATTTTGGTATGGGACTTAAACACTTGTATGTTACATAGGACATAACTTCTTGGACATTGTATGGGGCAATCCATTAGATTGTTGAATCTATTTTTAACTGTATTTTTTACTGTCAGTTTATGTTAATAAAATGTTTGTTTAATACATTTTAATATCACATCCTATATATATATATATATATATATATATATATTTTTTGTTTTTAATCTTTTACCTTTTAAGTACTTTTTTACATGGTTTTATATATATTCTTTGTGTAACACAATATTATATATTAACCTTGATGTATACACATTCCTAGTCGTGGACACCATCTTTAGCAACCCAACCCTCATCTGAGGGTAGTGTAGCGCTGTATCTTGGCATTTCTTTTTACTCTTAACTTTTGGAGTCTGGTTGGGAGACTCCGCCTATATCAGATATAGCTTGTATGGTATTATTGTGGCGCTGATAGATATACATTCATTTGTAGTACAGTGATTCAGACCAATCCCAGGACAGCTGTTTCATGGTTATTGCCACTCAAGTAAAAAAGTGAGTCATTGTGAACCTCATTTGCATAGCTTACCCAGAATCTTTTGCTGTATTGGAAATAGTGTAATCAGAGAGTTTCTGTGGTAAAAGCAAGTCTTCTGGCTTGTCTAGATTTGTAAATGGTTTACACAATGAGTTATTTTCTCTACATTTTGGATTTAGTGGAGGATTTTAAACTCACTTTTCACCTCCCCATATTTTAAATTGCTGTTGTATTTCCTCCAGAAAACAACTTTACCAAGCAGTGATTCAACCTACTCCCAACTGATGAGTGGCAATAACCACGAAACAGCTGCCTGGGATTGGTCTGAATCACTGCACTACCCCTAGCTAAGCTTAGAAGCTGTGTAATGCGGAGATGCTATGGCGCAAAGGGAAGTCTGCCTTAAAAAGCAGGCTAGAAGTAAAAAAGTGAGTCATTGTGAACCTCATTTGCATATCTTACCCAGAATCCTTTGCTGAATTGGAAACAGTGTAATCAGAGAGTTTCTGTGGTAAAAGAAAGTCTTCTGACTTGTCTAGATTTGTAAATGGTTTACACAATGAGTTATTTTCTCTACATTTTGGATTTAGAGGAGGATTTTAAAATCACTTTTTGCCTCCTATATTTTAAATTGCTGTTGTATTTCCCCCAGAAAAAAACTTTACCAAAAGTGATTCAACCTACTCCTAGCTGATAAGTGGCAATAACCATGAAACAGCTGTCCTGGGATTGGTCTGAATCACTGTACTACCCCTAGCTAAGATTAGAAGCTGTGCAATGTGGCGATGCTATGGCATAAAGGGAAGTCTGCCTTAAAAAGCAGACTAGAAGTAAAAATATGAGTCATTGTGAACCTCATTTGCATATCTCACCCAGAATCCTTTGCTGCATTGGAAACAGTGTAATCAGAGAGTTTCTGTGGTAAAAGAAAGTCTTCTGACTTGTCTAGATTTGTAAATGGTTTACACAATGAGTTATTTTCTCTCTCTCTCACTCTCTTGCTCTCTCTCTCTCTCTCTCTCTATATATATATATATATATATATATATATATATATATATATATATATATATATATATATATATTTAAAAATAAATAGAACATTTTGTTCTATATGAAGAAAATTGTAAAATGTTAATGCAGTTGGTCTAATGCGTGTTGAGTTAGCTCGCCTGCACCATTAAAGTCTATGGGGAAAAGGTTGTGATATTCAAAGTCCTGAAGCTAGTGTGTGTCAGCTTTCAAACATGCTCAAATTTTTTTATTTTAAACTTGTAATATGTGCGTGTCATACCTGTGCCTGGGACTCCTGGTTTGCAGACTTTTATTCTGTCTCTGCACCACCAGTGGACTCTGTCTTATGCTGATGTTTCTGGTGTCCTGATGCCAGCACTGGCTGTGCTCTTGAGATCTATCTGCCTGTCATTCGCAGGCAGTTACTTAATTAGCACTGCTATAAAAGACTTCCTTTGCAGACCACTCCCTGCCCTGAAATTGTGATGTATTCACTCTGCTTGTGCCTCTGACCTGTGCCTTTATCCCAATTGTTCTGGTGAATCTTCTTTCTCCCGTACTCGACTTGTTTCTTGACCTTTCTAATGGATCACCCCTGTGTTAGAACAAGGATTAGACAGCTTTTCTGGTATACTAAACTTGGCTTGTTTTCTGAATACTCTTCCAGATTCTCCCTGTGTTTGGTGACTAATTGGACTGCTCTCTGGTATCTGAACCTCAGTTTGTCTTCAGACTATTCTCTTGCTACCAGACTGTCACAGCTTCCAGTTTATCCAGTATCTCTACATTTCTCAGCAGAGTCCTGTTTTAATAACCACGCTCTGCAGAGGGCATCTGCCAAGCACTGATATTCTGCTACAGCAACCAAGCAATGAGGGGTGTCTGCCAAGCACCAGTATCCAGCTCCAGTACCAAACCATTCAGAGGGCATCTGCCAAGCACAGGTATTCTGCTCCAGTACCCAAGCCCTGTGTAGGGTGTCTTCCAAGCACCAGTATCCAGCTCCAGTACCCAAGCCCTACAGAGGGTGTCTGCCAAGCATCAGTATCCTGCTTCAGTCCTTGACCCTAGAGTGGGCACACCAGTTCCAGTCCTTGGCCCTTTGTCTTTGGCCCTCTAGTGGGCAATCCAGTCCTGTCTTGAGTCTTCAAGTGGGCACTCAGTCTCGATCCTAGAGGGGGTACTCCAGTTCCTGGCCCTAGAGCACTACTTATGACTTTGGCTATGGAGTGGGCATTACTGCAGCCTATCCTGTTTCCTTAAACCAAATTGCATTCTATGTCTGCTCATAATTAAAATAAGAATGTTAAATATCGACATAGCTCAGTATTGGGGAATCTCCTAAATTCATAAAGGGAGTACATCTATAATTGCTAGCTCATACATATATTAGGAGGCCATGTCATATATTGTTAAAAGGGCAACATAATGTAAATAATATATGAGCAAACAGGACTTGTATATATGGACTTGCCTTAAAGTCCCTGTTCCCAAATAGAAGTGTGTATCTATTCAGTTTAATTTATACTATTACCCCTATTCTTTCTTTAGAGTTGCTCATTTCTTATATTTTTCAATATGTATTTCACTCACTGGCCACTTGCCGGGTTGGACCCCCTTTTGCCTTCATAACAGCCTTAATTCTTTATCGCATAGATTCAACAAGGTGTTGGAAACATTCCTCAGAGATTTTGGTCCCTATTGACATGATAGCATCATGAAGTTGCTGCAGATTTGTCGGCTGCTAATCCATGATGCAAATTTCCATTCCACCACATCCTAAAGGTGCTCTATTAGATTGAGATCTGGTGACTGTGGAGGCCAGTGTACAGTGAACTCATTGTCATGTTCAAGAAACCAGTTTGAGATTATTTGAGCTTTGTGACATGGTATATTATTCTGTTAGAAGCAGCCATCAGAAGATAGGTACACTGTAGTCATAAAGGGATGGGCATGGTCAGTAACAATACTCAGGTAGGCCGTGGTATTTTAAAGATGCTCAATTGGTACCAAGGGGCCCAATGTGTGCTAAGAAAATATCCCCCACACCATTACACCACCACCACCAGCCTGAACCATTGATACAAGGCAGGATGAATCAATGCTTTCATGTTGTTTATGCCAAATTCTGACCCTACCATCTGAATGTTGCAGATGAAATCAATACTCATCAGACCAGGCAATGTTTTTCCAACCTTCTATTCTTAAGGTTTGGTGAGCCTGTGCAAATTGTAGCCTTAGTTTCCTGTTCTTAGCTGACAGGAGTGGCACCGGGTGTGGTCTTCTGCTGCTGTAGCCAAATCTGCTTCAAGGTTCGATGTGTTGTGCGTTCAGAGATGGTATGCATACCTTAGTTATAATGAGTGGTTGTTTAAGTTACTGTTTCCGTTCTGTCATCTCGAACCAGTCTGCCCATTATCCTCTGATCTCTGACATCAACAAGGCATTTTCATCCACACAACTGCCGCTCACTGGATATTTTCTCTTCTTCAGACCATTCTCTGTAAACCCTAGAGATAGTTGTGCATGAAAATCCCAGTAGATCAGCAGTTTTTGAAATACTCAGACCAGCCTGTCTGCACCAACTACCATGCCACATTCAAAGTCACTATAATCCCCTTTTATCCCCATTCTGATGCTTGGTTTGAACTTCAGCAAGTTGTCTTCACCACGTCTAGATGCCTAAATGCATTGAGTTGCTGCCATGTGATTGGCTGATTAGCAATTCATGCTACCAAGCAATTGAACAGGTGTACCTAATGAAGTGGCCGTTGAGTGTATAAAAATATGTGTATTTTCCTTTTACTGGTTTAGAGGCACTTCCTACAAAACTTATCAGCTGACATTTGCTTCCTGTTAATGCTTATTGAAAATTATTAGCAAGTACCCACCCAATTAATACTGGTGATTGAGTTAAAAAATATAGTTAAACATCTTATTTTTGATAAACTGTATCACTTTTAACTCATATTAATATGTATATGTGCATGCATCTATGGCAATACAGTTAATATCAGGTAGTTTTGAAGGTTTTAAATATTATAAGATGTCTGGTTCATAGAGTTATTTTCTGTACTAGTTTTATAATCTATTTAATATTAAATGTTATCATTGAGTTGATTATTTTCTATACATGTGCAAACATAGTTGAACGTTTTTACAATTCAGTCATTTCTTTTCCCACTTGTATATACTTTATATTTGCTTAATACAATAATATAGTGTAACTAATTAAAAAATGTTAAAGCGTATACACACTTTTTCTACAGGAACTTGGATTCTTTTGACATTAGATGTTTTTTAACCTTGAATGCATTTTTGTCTGTATGTTTGTACTTTATCTGCAAAGCAATAATAATCACTTCTGTTTCTTCACAATTCTGAGTTGGCAGTGACCCCTCCTGACCCATTTGAAATTGATTTTGTTGTTGAACTGAGTACTTGTGCAAATTAATCCTAGATCCATGTAAGATCAGGGAAGCAAAACATACAGAACAAAGTCTTTGAGTACTATGAGAAGAAAAAAAAATAGTTATAGAAAAGGTATTTTAAGTTAAGAAAGAAAAATGATTGCAGTGACTTGTTTTGATAAAGCATCTGTAGTAAAATAAAAGAAAATTACAAGAGTTGCTGGGAGAAAAATTGTAATTTAATAGCCTCATTTCCTGCAAGGCCTGTAGAAATATCTGTCTGCTTATGACAGCTGATGAAAATTCACCAGGATTTGATTTGATCCCATGAGTGGGACATGTTTAGGCTTATATATCCCTCTAGGCCCTTCGTCTACAGTGGTTGCAGGCAAGTCTCTGGTTTCCTCCTCTTCAACGTTTAAAACTGGCTAATTTTTTATTACAATTTGATCCCTGTGAGGTTTGCTTTTCAATATCCATCATTGTCCTCCCAAATGTTGTTATTGGCCTGAGTGCACGTGTGCATAACATATTTTGTCATTACTATAAGAGAAACTATTTTACAGAATGGCTGAAAAAGTATTATAATGTTTTACAAAATGGCTGGTGAACTACATTTGAAATAAGAAGGTAAATATCAACATTTTGTATTATATATCTTGACATTTTAAATCCCCTCCATTTATTTTTATAACACACTAGCCAGACCTGATATCTATGGTTTGATGGTGTGCTTAGTTTTTCTGTACAGAATCTATGTCAACCTACGTGACATTTGATACTATTAGTTGTATTATTCCAGGATAGCATTAGATTTAATTCTTTTCATAAGACTTCAACGTTAAGTCAGTTGAAACATAATAAAAATGAGTTTTGTTATTATGGAGTTTGTTGACTTTTGACCTCTACCATCATCATGTTGGCATTAAAAGAAATACAACAAAATTGTGACATGGAAAGGAGAAAAAAAAAGAATAGTGTTAAATATTTTGAAAGAGAATCGATTGTTTTAAAGAAACTATATAAGACACAAGTAAAACACATAGAACAGAATATTAACAGATAGGATGGAATGTTTTATTAAACAAGAAGATAAACATATGGCGCAAATATAAATGATAATGAATAATTACATTTACAAGCAACTATGGAGTTATATGACCACAGATAAACTCAGGCTTTCTATTGACTTGTAAAAAAGGTTAATACAACATCAGATGAGTAGTAATCTAGATTGTAAATTCCCACGGGAATAGGGCCCTCAATTCCCCCTGTATTTGCCTGTAAAATGTTGTCTCTTATTGTATTGTTTCTCCATTGTACTTTTAATCCTTGTACCCATGGGCAGCACTGCGGAATCTGTTGGTGCTTTATAAATAAAGAATAATATAATAATGTAATTGGAAGTTTTCAACTAGGAGTATTTTATTCTGTATATTGACTATGATTCATTTACTATTCGGCGTAATTCTGTGAGATAATTCTACTAACAGTGCTATGCTAATATATTGACCATATCCAGAATTGTTCAAAAAGAATAGTTTACTGAATCATCCCAACTGTATAGCGCTAAAAAGAGGGGGGGGGGAGTTGTTTAAAAGGAAGGTTTTTAGAATATTTACTTAAATAGCAACTCCTTGGATCGTAAAAATACATTGTAATAAATTGTAAAATAGAAACACTCGGGGGGGGGGGGCCTTCTGGGCAGCGGCTTATATTTTTAATATCATCTGTTTATGCTGTCATCCAGACTGGTGGTATACAAAATATGAATCGGATGAAACAGCCCAATATTCTGGAGCTTACTGAGAGGCTGTGGCCTCTACCAAATCCCCCGACTGAGCACCTGCTGGCCTCAGTGATAGCACAGTGCCAATAGTGCGCTAATAATACCAAACTCAGATTCCTCCTATTACTATATGCTGAAATCCCCTGTGGAGATGGCAGACTTGATTCTGGCAGAGATCAGGGTCCTGCTTGACTCTTACCAGATCTTATTTACTGAAACCCTGCAGGACGCATTACAACTCCCCACGTGGGATATCGACCATAAACCTGCAGAAGTGAATTACAGATGTGGCGGCACTCTGGAGCCCCAGCAACTATCACTTACATCAGAAAGCAGAGATGTCTGCATGGAGGCTGACTGCGAGGTCCGGAATGAGACAGGAGTGCCTTTAGAGTTTGCCTCTAACAGCAACAGAAGAAAGATTAACCTATTCCCGAGATTCCCACCACATCAGGAAATATAATGAATATTTCCCACCAACGGCCTCCTGTACTACTTACTTATCCACCGATCCATATGAGTTCCATCGGTGTACATCGCCCGCACATAAATTGGAATTACCAGCTACAGGGCTGTAGCACCCACATTAGGTCTTTATTGGCAAATATACTGTTCGATGTTCCCACAGAGCCGCAGGATCTCTCTGCATTGCCCTGCAACCTAGGAGTGCCCACAAAGAGACTCTACATATTGCAGCTGTCAAAGCACTATGCCCTTGGGTCCTTGAGTAAAGCTTTGAGGGACATTAAAAATTATGGAATGTATTGCTTAACTCACTCAGGAACCACAATGCACATGCCACATCTGATGGAAACTACTTCTGAATGCAACAGATCAGGGAACGGTTGATGTCTTGCCTGAGGTATCATACCTTTCCCAGGTTTAACTTTTCAATATTATCCTGTCAAGATGTCTGATGATACCCTTTTATAAACTGATTAGTACTGAATATTGTGATGAACATACTCTAGAGTTTACATATAGCACATGCCATCTATATCTGTTTATTCTTATGTAGTTCTGTATTACATCAAGGTATGCTGTTTCTTTTTTCCATATATTAACTGCACAAACAGATTGGTTATTGTGATTCTCTAATCTTTAATAACATAGGGGACACTGTTTCCAGTTTTTATATTCCAACTCAAAGCAAATTAACTACTATTTCAAAAGTTTGTTTCTTCACTATGACACCATATACTGGAGTGCCTCACATCACTATTATAATTTAAGATATAGCTCCTATTTCTGATTTGAATCCATTATTACCTCATATGTTACTGTGCTGTCGGCAGCCGATGCAGCGCGATATAGTGCACATTAAGTGGAGGAAAGTCAGTGAGCACTGGGTAGTATTAAGTAATTGCAAGGAGTTGCTAGACCTAACAAGTATTTTAATTGCATAAATAAACCATAGCCGCTCTTAGTAATGTGGTTGTAAAATGCTTTGAGAATATTACTTGTGTCAAACTGTTTGAAGTATTATCACACTAGTTGCTAGTTACAGCCCTTTACTAAGAGTTTACATAAGAGTTTACATTATTGGTTAACCTGACATCTATGTAGTCATATTATTGATATGCTTTAACATCTAAAATGCGGCTATCCTACACGTAAGAATAATTTAAAATCTTGAGTTATACTCAAACACTAGTGGCACTGATAATGGATGACTTCAATACAGATTGCCCTCTTATAACAGACATTGGTACGTATGAGTTTTATCGAGAGACACATTGTCAAATCACAGGTATCATATCAATATTACTCTGCACAAATTTATTATGAGCACAGTATTAAGTAACATTTAAAAACTACATATATAAATGCCACTTTTTAAGTTATATTATCCAGTTTTTAGGCTACATTAGTGTATTTAGGCACCTATATTTATAAATATATTATACCCCGCTAATCCTATTATAACCCTTAAGCTGAGTAACTCTATACTGTTGCCTATACCCTGTCAAAATACCTACTACATTTTTCAATTTCCCAGTTCTAGACAACATCAGAGTATTGTGATAACTGCATAAATCATAATTGGCTCCACAAGTTGTGTAAAACCAAAATGTTGTCTGTTTTTTTCTAATAACCTACTAGATTTCATATTAGTCTTATCAGATATTGACTCTCTTTTGTGTATTAGGTCCATGAGAGACTTTTTGGGATACAAGAGCCGCCCTCCACAATTCAGGAGGAATCTATAAAATGTTATATTAGTATATAGGATGGATCCCTAAGTGGTCCTTTTTCCCTTATATTGTCTTTCCCCTTCTTGCCCTACGCTATCTTTTAACAACTTATTTAGTCGTCCAAGAGTGGCCACTATTTAACACGTGGGGAATTTATTCTCTTTTCACAGATATTATTCTCAGGGTATGCTTACAGTCATAAAGAAAATATGAGGTAATATGTACTTTTTGTTTTTACATTATGAGATCGCAGGTATTGCTTTGTTAGACCAGAATATTATATAGAGACAGTTGTGCTATGATGCTTTATCAATTTCTGTGATTATTGTAAACGTATAACTGTAATATACTTGTGATTGTAAAGTTATTTACCTCGATAAAATATTATAATAAAAAAAAATAGAAAAAAAAATAAAAACACTCAAATAAAAACACAGATCTTGTACTACATGCAACATTTTATAAACCCTATAATACTTAAATAATTTAAAATATATATCTATGGACAGATAGTTTTGGTAAAAAAAAGTACACTGGAAACTGGGATGTTAAAATTGCAAACGAATCATATCTCCTTCCAATTACATTAATTTATTGATTTAGATTCTAATTTTACCACTAATCATGACCAAACTATTTTTCTATTCTATGCCAAAACAAGAGTTAATGAATACAGATGGGTGTTTTATTCTAGCCAGCCAATGACAAAGAAAATATTTTAAAAAATAAATGCACTTTAGTACCCCTTATAAGGGCTAGTATGCAGCCTCAGTTTCAGCTGTGTTGAGAAGGATCAGATACAGGGGCTGATTTATCACGAATGGGGTCGTATACACTTGTTTCCGCACAAGCCTTCAGGCTCGCCGGAAACAGGAGTTATGAAGCAGCGGTCTTAAGACCTCTGCTCCTTAACTCGTTCGCCACCTCTGAGGTGGCGGACAGCAATCAGCCTGATCGGATACGATCGGGTTAATTGACACACCCTGCTAGCAAATCTGCAGGGGCGGAATTGCACAAGCATTTGACTAGAAATGCTTGTGCAATGATAAATGTCGACAGCGTATTCTGTTGGCATTTATCGATCTGCGGCGGACATGGTCCGCTACAGTACATCATGTCCAATGAACTTTGTTAAATCAGCCCCATAGACCGGTGTAGATGTTGGTGTTTAAGTAGAAAATGTATTTCACCCAAAAAAGAAACATGCACCCCTCACAAACACGTGCATATACCAAAAAGTAACAAAAAACATTTCTTTAAAATTGAATTTACAGATATACACCCACACACTTAAGCAGTTTCAGAAATAACTAGACATAAGACAAGAGGTGAGTAGGAGGTACAAAACAACATTCTAGTCAACTGGAATGAAAGTTTTTCTAAAGATAAAAATGGATGTTAATGTGCACATGGTGATGGCATGGAATTGAAAAATTGACTCATAGGACCTTGATAACATGTCTGTTAAGATAATTGACAAGTTTGAAATATACACAGTCATATGATTAATAAATACGTTAAAACATTAAGACATAATTTAACTACCCTATGAAATATTTAAAAAAAAAAAAAAACTTCTGTAAATTTAAATAATTGTTTACTTTCGCCTAGATTTAGAGTTCTGCGGCCAAAGGGGTGCGTTAGCTACGCGTGCTTTTTTCTGGCCGCACCTTTTAAATACCGCTGGTATTGAGAGTTCACAGAATGGCTGCGTTAGGCTCCAAAAAAGGAGCGTAGAGCATATTTAACGCAACTTCAACTCTCGATACCAGCAGTGCTTACGGACGCGGCCAGCTTCAAAAACGTGCTTGTGCACGATTCCCCCATAGAAAACAATGGGGCTGTTTGAGCTGAAAAAAAACCTAACACCTGCAAAAAAGCCGCCTTCAGCTCCTAACGCAGCCCCATTGTTTGCTATGGGGAAACACTTCCTACGTCTGCACCTAACACTCTAACATGTACCCCGAGTCTAAACACCCCTAACCTTACACTTATTAACCCCTATTCTGCCACCCCCGCTATCGCTGACACCTGCATATTTATTTTAACCCCTAATCTGCCGCTCCGTAAACCGCCGCTACTTACATTATCCCTATGTACCCCTAATCTGCTGCCCCTAACACTGCCGACCCCTATATTATATTTATTAACCCCTAATCTGCCCCCCACAACGTCGCCTCCACCTGCCTACACTTATTAACCCCTAATCTGCCGACCGGACCGCACCGCTATTATAATAAAGTTATTAACCCCAAATCCGCCTCACTCCCGCCTCAATAACCCTATAATAAATAGTATTAACCCCTAATCTGCCCTCCCTAACATTGCCGACACCAAACTTCAAACATTAACCCCTAATCTGCCGACTGGAGCTCACCGCTATTCTAATAAATGTATTAACCCCTAAAGCTAAGTCTAACATTAACACTAACACCCCCCTAAGTTAAATATAATTTAAATCTAACAAAATAAATTAACTCTTATTAAATAAATTATTCCTATTTAAAGCTAAATACTTACCTGTAAAATAAATCCTAATATAGCAACAATATAAATTATAATTATATTATAGCTATTTTAGGATTTATATTTATTTTACAGGTAACTTTGTATTTATTTTAACCAGGTACAATAGCTATTAAATAGTTAAGAACTATTTAATAGCTAAAATAGTTAAAATAATTACAAAATAAATCCTAACCTAAGTTACAATTAAACCTAACACTACACGATCAATAAATTAATTAAATAAAATACCTACAATTACCTACAATTAAACCTAACACTACACTATCAATACATTAATTAAATACAATACCTACAAATAACTACAATTAAATAAACTAACTAAAGTACAAAAAATAAAAAAGAACTAAGTTGCAAAAAGTAAAAAAATATTTACAAACATTAGAAAAATATTACAACAATTTTAAACTAATTACGCCTACTCTAAGCCCCCTAATGAAATTACAAAGCCCCCCAAAATAAAAAAAGGCCCTACCCTATTCTAAATTACAAAAGTTCAAAGCTCTTTTACCTTACCAGCCCTGAACAGGGTCCTTTGCGGGGCATGCCCCAAAGAATTCAGCTCTTTTGCCTGTAAAAAAAAACCATACAATACCCCCCAACATTACAACCCACCACCCACATACCCCTAATCTAACCCAAACCCCCCTTAAATAAACCTAACACTAAGCCCCTGAAGATCTTCCTACCTTATCTTCACCATACCAGGTTCACTGATCAATCCAGAAGAGCTCCTCCGATGTCTTCATCCAAGCCCAAGCGGGGGGCTGAAGATGTCCATGATCCGGCTGAAGTCTTCATCCAAGCGGGAGTTGAAGAGGTCCATGATCCGGCTGAAGTCTTCTATCAATGGCATCTTCAATCTTCTTTCTTCCGGATCCATGTTCATCCCGCCGACGCGGAACATCCATCTTCACCGACGACTTCCCGACGAATAACGGTTCCTTTAAGGGACGTCATCCAAGATGGCGTCCCTCGAATTCCGATTGGCTGATAGGATTCTATCAGCCAATCGGAATTAAGGTAGGAAAATTCTGATTGGCTGATGGAATCAGCCAATCAGAATCAAGTTCAATCCGATTGGCTGATTCAATCAGCCAGTCAGATTGAGCTTGCATTCTATTGGCTGTTCCGATCAGCCAATAGAATGCGAGCTCAATCTGATTGGCTGATCGGATCAGCCAATCGGATTGAACTTGATTCTGATTGGCTGATTCCATCAGCCAATCAGAATTTTCCTACCTTAATTCCGATTGGCTGATAGAATCCTATCAGCCAATAGGAATTCGAGGGACGCCATCTTGGATGACGTCCCTTAAAGGAACCGTCATTCGTCGGGAATAGTCGGTGAAGATGGATGTTCTGCGTCGGCGGGATGAACATGGATCCGGAAGAAAGAAGATTGAAGATGCCGTTGATAGAAGACTTCAGCCGGATCATGGACCTCTTCAGCTCCCGCTTGGATGAAGACTTCAGCCGGATCATGGACCTCTTCAGCTCCCGCTTGGATGAAGACTTCAGCCGGATCATGGACATCTTCAGCCCCCCGCTTGGGCTTGGATCAAGACATCGGAGGAGCTCTTCTGGATCGATCAGTGAACCTGGTATGGTGAAGATAAGGTAGGAAGATCTTCAGGGGCTTAGTGTTAGGTTTATTTAAGGGGGGTTTGGGTTAGATTAGGGGTATGTGGGTGGTGGGTTGTAATGTTGGGGGGGGGTATTGTATGTGTTTTTTTTTTACAGGCAAAAGAGCTGAATTCTTTGGGGCATGCCCCGCAAAGGGTCCTGTTCAGGGCTGGTAAGGTAAAAGAGCTTTGAACTTTTGTAATTTAGAATAGGGTAGGGCCTTTTTTTATTTTGGGGGTCTTTGTTATTTTATTAGGGGGCTTAGAGTAGGTGTAATTAGTTTAAAATTGTTGTAATATTTTTCTGATGTTTGTAAATATTTTTTTATTTTTTGTAACTTAGTTCTTTTTTATTTTTTGTACTTTAGTTAGTTTATTTAATTGTATTTATTTGTAGATATTGTATTTAATTAATTTATTGATAGTGTAGTGTTAGGTTTAATTGTAGGTAATTGTAGGTATTTTATTTAATTCATTTATTGATAGTGTAGTGTTAGGTTTAATTGTAACTTAGGTTAGGATTTATTTTACAGGTAATTTTGTAATTATTTTAACTATTTTAGCTACTAAATAGTTCTTAACTATTTAATAGCTATTGTACCTGGTTAAAATAAATACAAAGTTACCTGTAAAATAAATATAAATCCTAAAATAGCTATAATATAATTATAATTTATATTGTAGCTATATTAGGGTTTATTTTACAGGTAAGTATTTAGCTTTAAATAGGAATAATTTATTTAATAAGAGTTAATTTATTTCGTTAGATTTAAATTATATTTAACTTAGGGGGGTGTTAGGGTTAGACTTAGCTTTAGGGGTTAATCCATTTATTACAGTAGCGGCGAGATTAGGTCGGCAGATTAGGGGTTAATAATTGAAGTTAGGTGTCGGCGATGTTAGGGAGGGCAGATTAGGGGTTAATATTATTTATTATAGGGTTATTGAGGCGGGAGTGAGGCGGATTAGGGGTTAATAACTTTATTATAGTAGCGGTGAGATCCGCTCGGCAGATTAGGGGTTAATAAGTGTAGGCAGGTGGAGGCGACGTTGAGGGGGGCAGGTTAGGGGTTAATAAATATAATATAGGGGTCGGCGATGTTAGGGGCAGCAGATTAGGGGTACATAAGGATAACGTAATTAGCGGCGCTTTGCGGTCAGCAGATTAGGGGTTAATTATTGTAGGTAGCTGGCTGCGACATTGTGGGGGGCAGGTTAGGGGTTAATAAATATAATATAGGGGTCGGCGGTGTTAGGGGCAGCAGATTAGGGGTACATAAGTATAACGTAGGTGGCGGTCGGCAGATTAGGGGTTAAAAAAATTAATCGAGTGGCGGCGATGTGGGGGGACCTCGGTTTAGGGGTACATAGGTAGTTTATGGGTGTTAGTGTACTTTAGAGCACATTAGTTAAGAGCATTATAAACCGGCGTTAGC